>NC_133536.1:197999990-198312324 GCF_048544455.1 Silene latifolia | reverse complement strand
TTCAAGTAGACGCGTTTAAAATATTTTTTTTTAATCTGATTTTTTCTTTTCCTTATTTCTAATTATACTAATATTATTATAAGCCCTAGACGAATGGACCCCTTTCTACCCTGGGCCCTAGGCCACTGCCCCTCAAAACCGGCCCTGCATTGATGTTGGCAAGTTGCAACTATATATAACGTACAATTTATGATTTATATAGGTTAGAAGGTTTGATGTTGGCATGAACTTGATTGCTGCTAATCTTCTATCTGTGATAGAATTCTTGATGGATTTATCATTGTAATATTAATTTATTTATTTATTACTTGTAAGTATTTTATTAATGTTGGAGACTCTGTAATCGCTCGAAAAAAGCTTCCTTTAATAATATAGACTAGATTTAATGCACGGGCGATGCCCGACCAATTTGTAATATCCTATGATTATGATGTAATAATACTCTAAAACCCCGACTTTTGGACTTAATTTAGGAGCTGAACTGGACTTATACCTAACAATAAAATAAAGTTATGTCATTATTTGAGTAATTTAAGCATTATTACGACTTTTTTTTAATTGGCCTAATTTTGACAAGCATACAAATTTTCTTGATACGTCAGAATTTCTATTTCTTAATTGACTTATCTTTTAGCATTCATATTTACAATTTCACAAAAGTTGGAGATTTTAGTATGGCTCAAAAATCATTCGAAAAACATGAACTCTCTATAATCGCTCGAAAAAACTTCTTTAATAATGTAGATAACATAACTGTAACGACAAATTTTGTATTGCGATAACTGAAATACAAAACAATCAAACAAAATAAGTTTTTATTAATATAAAAAATGTTTGTGTACAATCTCTAATAATCCTCTGATTCTAACTAAATAAACAGGGTACGCGTGCACGATCCACGGAGGGCGTGCGCATGCGTTTTGCAGGGGGTGCACGTGTAGAAGGTGTATGCACTCTACGCGCGACGTTGATTTGTATTCTTGAGAGGGTCGAACGACTTGAGTCTCTCTTGAATGTTTGAATGTTTGAATATTCGAGTTTGAATGTTTGAATATTTGAGTTTGAATGTTTGGGTTTTCCTGCGCAGGCGGCACGAATTGCTTACGATGAATTTCACGAGTTTTTCAGAGAGGATTTCAGAACTTTTCCTCCAACTTTTTTTTTTGTATCTTCGAGTTTTTCTATCCCGAAAATGAATGAACTTCGCTCTATTTATAGAGGAAAAGTTGGGCTTTCTCCAACTAGGGTTGCGGGCCCATTTCTCGGCCCGTTTGCAATTTTAGCCCAATTTGACTTATGTTTGAACCAGAATAACTCAGAATGATTCAAATTTGATTTAAAAGGGACAAAATAATTAAATTGAGTTAAAATGTTCATTATTAACTCAAATTAATTCATTTATTTAATTTTTGACACTTAAATAAATTTTTAGTGCCTACAATAACATTATAGAAAGCTACCATTTCCTCTGTTCTGGCCATTCATTTATTTATTCCATTAATAGGTCTATCGATCATTTGTTAACATTATTCTATGTTAGAAAAAAAAATATTTAAAGGGTAAATTGATTATCCACTTGATACACAATCATAATACTCGATTATTCGTTTCAACCTTTGCAACCACATATAATAGCGATTGTTATACGGTTGGTCAATTTAAGCACATAACGTATACGATGATATGTGATTTGTAGATTCATTGGAGTTCATCTCACAAAAATAGACCTTAATCGTAAGTGTAAGGATACATGTCATCATAACTACTATTTGTAGAATTGTCTTATGCAGAGTCAAGGTTATCTTAAGGATTTCATAATTAAGCCTTATTTGTAGTATTTCTCCAAAACTTCATCAATTAAGACAAACAAAGATGGATGTCTTCCTTTGGCCAACGTTGCTCGTCTATCGAAAAGTGTAAAGGATGTTTTTGAAGTCCAAGTCTGTGGCCTGACTGCCGTCGTACGCCACCAACACATTATTGTCAGCCGATGCATTTACCTTGTTGTTTTAGATTATGTTATTAGTAGTACTTTCGTGTTTTATGCTGTTGTTTATAGATATGGTTTAGTGAACCGTACCACCACAATGTAAAACACTTTCTTCACCATTGCCAAAAAAAAAAAAAAGATGTCTTCCTAATTTAATTTTAATGGAATGACTAAAAAACTTGGCCTAACAATCTCACAAATTACAATCAATATTAACATGTGTTGTAAGGGCCATTAAAATTTGAGTAGTGAAAAAAACAATCAAAATCAACAAAGTATCTTCAAGAAATGAAGTATTAAAGTGATGATAAATACTCTTAAGATCTTTAGAGACGTAAGAATAACAAATTAGCATAGCATATAACATTATCGTAAACACAATCACATCTAGCATCCTAAAAATACAACCCGATAAGTATATGTAAAGATTAAAAGCCTCTTGACATCAATCCCTCTTGCATCTGCTCGATATTATAAACTATTATGTAAAAATTCCCTGTGTACCTTCACTTCATGGAGAAAGACAATTGAGTAATAACACATTTAATACATTAGGATGAAGTTAGCGAGATTTACCAAGTTTCAAACCGCACTCACAATTTCAATGCTAATTGATTATTATTTACTTCATCGAAATTATTTGCATACCAAACATAACAGGGTTTACTATGGATTGTTGCAACTCCAATCGAGTTTAGTATTTTTTTTCTTAATAATCGAATGACGGACAATCGTCAAATGAAAGATCCATATTGTAACGCATCGAAAAAACGAGCACGTACGACCATTGCATAATAGTGCACTACATTTAAAAGATTTGTGGCACTAAATGCATTCAAGAAAGATAAGAGGATCCTACTATAGTGAAAAAGCTCTAAGTTAATAGTCTTGACTTCGTATAAACGGATCTCCGATTTGTATTGGACTTTTGTTTATTTGTATTGGATTTTTTGTTTATTGGACGCTCTCAGATTTTTGTCTTCGTATTTATATGGTGGACTGTTATAATATATCAAGTTATTATACTATCTATTATATGTGATATACCAGGTTATAATATAGACATTATAATAATTAAAATAACATTATACCATCTAGTTTTGAAAACCGTATCGGGTATACTGTTTTTAAATTCACAATTTTGTCGATACGAATTCGACCCGGCTTAACCGTATACCCGGTTTTCGTATACCCGGTTTTTCCGTATATCCGGTTTTCGTATACCCGGATACGGTTTTCAGTTGTTTGATGTTCAATTTATTGCATACACGATAAAACCGGTACACCCTAACTTAAATTTAATAATAGGTTACATATTAAAATAATCAAAATTTCAATATTCATTATATAAATGCATTAGGGAAAAAGAAAGTGGACAAGTTCAAGTAATTTTGGTTAAATTATTTAGTTTTTGTAAGATATTTTTGGTTTTTTTTATTTCTTTTCAAAAACCGTATCAGAAACCGAATACCCGATTTTATTTTTGCCCGACCCGGATACGATACGGTTTTTTGAAAACCGTATCGTATATACGGAAATACGTATCGTACGGAAATTCGTTTAATTGAAACCGTATACCGTATCGTATCCGTATATTAAAACCGTTTCGTATATTTTTACTCAGTGAAAAATACACGGTTCACTAAAATTACTAGTAAGCATGTAACAATAAATTCTGCAAGAGTTTATTAATGATACGGTCATCCTATGAATAAGACTAATTATAAAAATATTCGTTGAGTTTTTTAACTTTATTATTAACATTTTTAAAAAAAATTAACGTGTTCAACAAATAAAATGCAATTATCATCCTCTTACAAAATAAATAAACACAACCCGTGATTTTTCACGGGTCTAACACTAGTATAACATATAAAAATACAATTCCATTTTCCCATAATATCTTCCAAACATTTCTTCCGTTTTTAGATGGAGATGGACCGTGGAGCTTACCCTTTTAAATTGTATTGAATCAATAACATGCCCTTCATACAAAAAAATTTTACAATTTCACATCTCTTCAATCTCAGGCCCCAATTCTAAATAATTACCCCCATGGCCATGGCCCCAATTCTATGACATTAAATTTCCCTGGAAAGAAGCCTGTTTAGTTGTTATATCTCCATGTTAAGCTTTTCCGAGCCTTACTACTTCATAGCTTACTGACACGTCACCTACAAAGAGATTCATTAACCAAAGAGAATATGACGTCGAGTCAAGTCAATAAAAAATCAACAAGACTTGTCAAAATATGACCCGGAAAACTGCTTTTTCATCAGTTCAGACTCGTAAAACTTGACCTATGACTCCAAATGACTGGTAAATTTAGGGTTTGAGTCAAGAATCAATTAAAACCTACTCATTTTCAACAAAAAGTTGAATAAAATTTGCAAAGGTATTCATAGGTATATACTACAGAGTGAGCTTATACGTGAACCAATAATCTATTCTTTTATGCATCATAAGGTGGTCAAGAAAAAAGGCCTGAGATTGCATTTTTTGTTCAAATTCGAACCCTAACCCAACCTTAGTCTATTGCGCCGACAAGAACCTTGCCTGTCTGTCCCGATTGATAGTCATAACTCATAATGCTCAACTACGTTCCTTTCAATCATAAACTTAACTAAAATTGAGCAAAGGAGTCATACCTGATACGATTTTTGAAAAGGAAGTCTACAGACTCGGGACTGTCAAGTTTCCTTTTAGCAGTTAAGCTCATTACGGCGCCATCTGCTAGCATACGCTGCACCACCCTAGCTATGTTTTTTGTGTCGTCAATCCCAAGGTGATGACTTCCCAACAATGGTATCTTGAGTTCATTCAACATGGTCCTCATTCCTGTGGCCTGGCAAAAGGCAACAGCAAATCAGCAAGAAAGAAGTGGGAAAACAGGATTAACATGACAAAAACAAAACTGGTGCATCTGAGTTTTAAACATGACCCTTATCTTAATAGAGTACAATCTTGCAGAATTGGAGAACGGGATCAAGTAATTACATTGTCTTTCAACACCATTATCCCACCAATGGAGGAGTAAGGGAGGTCAACTGTAGGCCAACATAAATGACCCATAATGAAAATTGCGTCAAATATTGTGTTGAATGATTTCTTACTTCACAACAAAAAGAAATGCAACAATCTATTGCTTTATACCATCAGAAATTCATAATTCAAATACCAAAGTAAGTGAGTCTTTCTCTCGATTAAAAATGATCCCTATTTTGCCAATTAAACATACTTATACGCTCCATAAATCAAGCTCAGGAATGTATAAATAACTGAGACCTGGAACTCACCCTTCGATTATAGAAGTTCAAGTAGATGTCCTTTAAGTTAATCCACTCGAAAAAATAAGGGGGTATCTTCATGCTACATACTTGACACTGCTGAGGAATTTTCGTTTTAATGTCCCAATTGCCACTGTAACAGTATAGGAAATTAAGAATTGTTACAATTTAAATCACAACCAGATACCTCAAACCAGGTAAGCTTGAGAAAATATCCACCTAAAAAGACAAATATAATATAGGGTGAAAAAACCTTCAATCAATTTGCCAGAAACTTGACCAATGTTGTGAATTTGCTAAACTTATCAGAGGTAAGTTTCAAATGACAAAAACACAGTCCTATAGCAGATTGGGTATGAAGAATTAAGTTTCAGGAGTAGTGGAATGAGCTACTTAGCCTCCAAACTAAAACTTCACCCTAAATTCTTGAAAAATAACCATGTCCTACCGTAGTACTATAGTCTAATCTAAAGCTTGTTGGTTCTGAATTATTCAGAAAGCAAAAGTCAATTAGTCAGCCTCACACTTTTGATAATTAACTCAAACGTACTACTGACATTAAATCAGTGAAATAAATTTACCTCATATTCTAAAATACTACATCTCCAATGAGTGAGTCGCAACAAGTCTTATCTTGGTTTCAACACCGAATAAGGCAACATCATCCCATAACTTATCAGGCTTTACAGTCAACAGTCTATAAATCTTGAGCACATATTCAAAGAAAACATGACAATATGAAATCTCTAAGAATAATAATTACTCCCTCCATTTTCCTATTTTCTTCCCATTTGTTTTTTGAGAGAAAAAGTTACCAAACGTTGACCGTAGATACAACAACAACAACAACATCAGAGCCTTAATCCCAAAATGAATTGGGGTCGGCTGACATGAATCATCCTTTAGAACTGTTCATGGGTGAACGCACGCCTCAAAATGCGACTAGAAAAGGGAAAACAAAACAAAAGGGAAGAGCGGAAATGTAATGCAATGTCAAGGTAAACTTACGGGTTTTAAAATCGAATTCCGGATTTCTTTTATAAAAACTTAAAATTTAAATCGAGAGAAAAGATTAAAATGCTTTTGAAAACCGAAATAGAATTAAGGATCCGGGATGCCTTAAAAGTAAACCAGGTAAAATATATAAGAAAGTGGTTGGTAAAAAAGTGTAATAAAGGAGAGAACAAATAGTTAAATTGTAAATTAAATAAAAAAAACACTAAATATGTCAAAAAAAAAACATCAAATACTAAAAATCCACATGTATCATTTCCCTCCATTGTGCCCTCTCCGTCACCATACTCTCCTCAAGCCCCAGAAATCTCATATCGTGCTCTATCACTCTCAACCATGTCTGTCTCGGTCTTCCTTTAGACATATTTAATTCTTGGAAAAAAAATATTAATACATAAAACTAAAATATTTATATTTATTATCTAAAAAATCTTTCACAAAAAATTATTTTCAAACAAAAAAAAGTACTATATACACAATTACACATCGAAAACTAGGGTCAAAGTTCAGTCTAGGAGACCGCGCAAAAGCAAATGGGAAAAAAATAGAAAAATGGAGAGAGTAAAAATAATAGGTTTTAAGTAAATGAATAACAGGTGAAGAGATCTCCTCAAGGATATCGAATAAGATCGGACGATATGGAGGAGTAAACTTGGAATGTATAAAAAGAAGAAAAACAAATTCTTATTTTTTTGCCTATGCCCTTCATTCCCAGAAGCAGGTTCACAAGGGAGAAACAGAACTTTTGGTATTAAGTTCGTACCTGTTGGCACTATCAGCCAGAAATTTTACAAGAAAGTTATTCCCACTATATCCTCTGTTTCTCATTATCTGTTGCCAACCAAGCAGGCAACAAGGCTACAAGCTAGGTTACTCAAATTTAGTAAGAACTAAGAAGTATCCCGCACGGTTCATGTTCAAGCATCGGGCTTGACTATATTTTCACGTGTTTTTCATTTAAAATGAGGTGTCCCAGTGTCATAGTGTTGAGATTTGGACCCTTCTACGCGAGCTAATATGACGAGTCAGGGTAACATAGGCAGCAAGTTAACGACCAGCATTTTGCTTGGTTAACTAAAATTATCATTAACACAGCATAGATGCCTTGTAAGTTGTAACTCTTCCGAGCATGCTTTTGACTTTTGACCTTACAGTGACAAGGTCACGAAGCCACGGAAACACACCCTCCCAATTATAAAACGAACTATGAACATCACAGTGTCTAACCCCAAATGACATTTCGCAAAAAAAAAAAAAAAAAAAAAAAGAATGACACTCACCAAGTTACAAAAGCAGCTCTGCGTAGTGGTCCACCGAGCTCCTTTTCCCACAACTGACGGCCAGTGATCCAGGCCTCAAATTCTTGAATGACTTCTCGAAATGGCATGGCCGTATCATGCCAAACACTACAAATTTAAAAAGACAAAAACAAACATAGGGTTAACTGTTTAGACAAAATTGCTGAAAGACTAATTGTCTTCCACTTAACTGTTTATCTTAACGAACAGTCCATTAATTTCTCAAATGACATGAAACTAAAGCCTGCCCATCTAAAGTTTTTAAATCTAAACAAAAATGAGATCCTTAATTAACCACAGTACATTGCTAAACAATCTAATATGTTGCCCCCAATCCACTAAAGAACGAAACTATCTGCACAACAAAGTCATGATTTTGCCATAAAGAGATCAACATCATGCTTTCAGGACATTTTAAGTTTCTATAAATTACAGCTTACCGAGAAACACCTAGTTTCCCATATTTGCCTTCAATATATTCTTCTATCCTTTTCTCGCTCATATTGGAAGGCCTAACAAACCTGCAACATGTGTAAAAAAAAAAATGTAATTAGCCACCAAAAACCAATCCGTAGGCCACAGCTCGCACAAGATCAAAAAAAGAGAGGTCAGTGATGTAACAACATTTATTTAATTTAATTATTTGTGATAATTAAAATTACTTTTACACTTGCAATATAGGAACAAACCTGTGGAAGAAATCGACAGCTTGCAATGTTTTGGCATCAATAATCAAAACAGGGAACTCCAGAATCTCAACTTTTCCTTCTAAATCGAGCACTAACAGGAAATCTATATCTTGTGGGCGTAACTTTTCAGATTTAGCAATTTCTTCTTCAAGTGGAACGGAGCAACTGTGATTGAATTTGTCTAAATGAGAAGGATCATCTATCTGCATTCAAACCATCTTTATGACTATTAAATTTATAGCAAATTGTGCATCACCGATTCACGGTGCTTCTAATATTGAAATTTGTGGTCAGACTATACAAATTTAATTTAGGCATTGTTTGGATGAGGGGATTTGGAGGGAAAGCAAGGGGAAGGGGAGAGAAGGTTACAAAATCCCTTGTTGGATAATATTTGGGATAGGAGGGGGAGGGGCTTGGAGGAATCCATTGTCCTTCCTCCAAGTCTAATCAAAATCCTTCCACCATAGGAATGATTTTGGAGGGAAAACTCCACTTCTCCATTCCCCCTCCCCTCCCTTTCCCTCCACTTTCGCTATCCAAACACACCCGGTCACCCCTAAACAACCAATTTGAATTTTCCACATACAGACAGAGTTTGATTCAGTACATCTGAACCCCTTATCTCACCATAGATAGGAGCTTTGAGACACTGTAGCAGTATTGTAAATATTGTGCATCTTATGAAGTGAGCTTGCAGTTTCTTGAAGGCAATTATCTTCTCATCACTGAGGAGCTCTGGTTGTTTTAGTCAAGGATTGAATACTCCCAAAATCAAGATTCTTAGCATAGATTGAACTTAGTCAATCCAACTTCTGGGCATATTGTTCATTTACTAGTAGGCCTGCACCAAATGGTTAGCTCCCTTACGACTAGGGTGTTTAGCATTTGTTAATTATATTTAGATGAAGTACTGCTACAATTTCCACAAGTGAAAAGTAAAAAAAATAATCCTCCTTAATTTCATAGCAAGAAAGCTCTTGAAAGGGCAAGTCTGACTTGAGACAGCTACCAGATCTTTATAAGATGATTGTTTTGAGAATAAACTCCCGCATTATAAGATATTATAGAGAGTGTTGCAATAACACTCAAAGATAAATGTGCGCGTTTCAGGGATTCGCCTAGTTGAGTTGTTGCTACTATAGAATAAGCCGCCACATCATTAATTATCATCAATGGTGCCAAAATAAAACTCCAGATATTAATTATTTCAACAGAAGTTGTTATTGACTCAAAATTGCAACATATACTCTCTAGTCTCTAGGGGATAGAAGTCGTGGAACTATCTATTACATTGAAGCTCAAATTCTTACATTTCCACGGCATTTCAAAAGAAACAACACAAATAATAGTATGCAACAACAGAAGAGAAGCATAATCAAGGAGCAAGCACTTTGCAAACATGGTTTCACCTAAAGGACTCCAAGTACGGCGGTTGAATATAAGCAACCTCAACCTAACAGTATAAAAAGGACGGTTTTCAGATAACCCGTGTCCTGCTTTGAGAACTACTCGGTACATCGAATGACCGCTACTTCACTAGAAAATCAAGCCTACATGACACCTTAAGAAAAGCAAAAAACTGGATAAGTAAGACGTTCCCACGATACCACACGACGTTAATATTTATCCCAAAACCTTTAACTAGTACGGAGAATACTATAGAATAATTCAGCTAGACATTTTATCAAACATTTGGCGTGCACAACAAATACCGTAAGACTAAAGCTTACCAAGGTACATTTGCCTTGTGTATAGTACAAGCACATGGGTTTCCAAGCGGGTTTGAGAGTTTGAAATGGGAAAGACGAAGAATGATCAGCTGAAGTATTCGATTGTTGGGAAGAAACGGAAGCTGAGAGAGTTAAGCTGCGTGTTGTGGTAATTTTTGGTATAATTGAAGAATAACTCAGTAGAGATATGGATGATGATAGAGACGAGTACATGAGTAGTGAATTCCTAGCGATAAATGCTCTGGAAAACGCCATTGTTGAAGCTCTGCTTTTCTCGATAAGACTAGTAATTATAACTGAACTAGAAGGAAAAAGGATCACTTATACTCTCTCCATACCACGCCAATTGTAACATTAACTTTTTCACACTTGTCGAGACACGTTTTGCAACATGAATATCTTTAGTTACACATTATTAAAAAATATAAAAATTTAATATTCTTATAACATTCATGACGATAAATCAAACAAGATCTCACATGACTATATTTTGTTTTATAGATTAAGAATAATATCGAAGATTCCCTACAACCATGAATAGTGCCGAGATTCTCAATGTTACCATTGGTGTGGTATGGAGGGAGGAGTAGTACCCAAAAGTTACTAACACGCCTAAAACGTCGCTATTTAAGACAGCCAAATTAACAATTTATTCTACCACAATACGTACTAATTAATACTAATTCTAAACTAGTAAAGTACTAGTAAGCAAAGAGATCGAATCCAAGAGAATGAGGGTTTTGCAATGGTGTATTCAATAGAGTAAGTAGAACAATTTTGACAAATTCAACGACAACAAGTATTTAAAAGGGGGGTTTTGGTTGGGGTTTCAATTGTAAGAGCAAGGCTAAATTCAAACAAGAGTGAGCAACAAGCAATTAAACAAGTGAGTTTTAAAATGGAAATTTATCAACTTAATTAAACTAGGTATCGCCTGACTACGTTTTTCTTCATTTATATTTCTGTCGTTATTTTTTTGTTGAAAATACTCGGTATTATTTTATGAAAGCTGTTTTGCTTGCCAAGCAATATTATGACTTTTATGAGCATCCTGTATTCCACTGTTCAGTCCTGTAACAACAGAGCAAGCTAAGAAATTTTGCCAAAACCGCGAGCTGGAGGGAAACGATGAGTGGCATCGCCAGCTAGGATGATTCAGTTTTTACGGGACAAGAATTCGTCAGATAAATTAATTACATGTTCAAATAATACGAACAGACGATGTAAGAAGACTAATGCTCAACTGTACACAAAAAAAAACATCTAACATCTACAAAGAATACAAGTTTTATTCAAGTACCAAGTAAAAATAAACTTGATCATTACAATTTAATCATGTATTCCATATATCAATTACAAAATCGAGTTAACCGAGTTACTATAACTTAATTACAAAAATCACAATGATCTTCACTAATCTTTGAGTAATTATAAAAATATCAAGAAAATTGGTGTATGTGATCAATAGCATAAGAATTCCGTGGCAGAAGCAACATCTTGGACGGTCGCTAGTCGATTGATCAACTGCAAGTCATCTTCAACAAATTTGATATCATTCAAATCAGAAATATCAATCATAAGATCATCAGTATCTTGAAACCCCAAATCGTCAACATTCAATCCATCATTGTAATCAATACAATCAGTTTTACCATCAAATCCGAACCCAAAATCAAGACTTTCAGACAAATTACTAAACCCTAATTTATTACCATCGTTGATCCCTTTACTGAACTTGAATTCAGTAACATCATCCACAAACCGCAAACTCGAGTCCGCCAAATTATTCCCTTGACAACAATCCCGAGCTTTATTACCTTCCTTGATCAAATTAATCCTCTGATTCACAGATTCAATTTTTGCCGCCAAAATTGAATTCAAATCATTCAACTCACCAAACCCTAAATTCTGAAGAAACTGATCATCATTCTTAGCGCGAGGGGGGTTAACTTCCTTGTTCCGATTCGGCTTCTTCTTCGCATAGTACTTGTCGATGACGGTAACAGGATCGGATCGAGAACACCATGTTTCTGGAATATTGGGCGAATCAGGATCGTAAAAGATCAACAAAACGTCGACGTCGCAAAGCGTGGAAAGTTCCTTAGCTCGTTTGAAGACGGTTGATTTTCTATGCAAATAATTTGCCGTCTTTTTACAAACCATTTTTTTTTAATTTGATTTGATTAGCAAGAAATATGATTTGATTAGCAAGAAATTTGATTTTGATTTTGATTTGATTAGCAAGAAATATGATTTGATTAGCAAGAAATAAGTTTGTTGTTTGTTTGTTCAACTGTGGAGGATTGATTGATGGTTGTTTATATAATCCTCGATAATATAGTCGGTTAAACTGTAACCCTAATTAGCGCTCCCGCGTTTTTGTTTCCCTCTTTTTTAAAATTTTACCGTTATTCTTATGGGAAGGCTAATTGTCCATCTAAGCTTTTAAGGATGTAAAAACAATAAGTAATAAAATACCCAATAATAAAATACCGATCCAAATGAATTACATACAATTGCTTAAATTTTATATGAGGTGTATCTAAACTTGTTAAACGATAGTTCGATCCAAAAAAAACGTATATCCAAATGAATTACATACAATTGCTTAATATATATTCCCTCACATTTTTTTTGGTGACGAGCGGTTTAATCCCTCCGGGCCCAGACATTCCGGCGTCACCATCTGGACTATGTAAACCACCCCAATTGGGGCCGCCGAGATAACGAATACACTTGCTAAATGGAGGGAGTATGTGTTTTGTTCTATATAAGATAACATTGCTCAAAGAAAATTTCATTGCTCAAAGAAAATTTGTTGACTGAAATAATAGAATCAGAGTTAATATTAGCATGATATAGGTATACTTTCTTTATCACTTTGCACAAGAATATGCTAGGGGAGTCGCAATATTCTCACAGGAATTCATAAACAATACCAATATAAGGACCCTTTTTCATAATCAGTACCAACATAATCAATAATTAGTAATCAATACCAAAATATTAACTTTTTTCTATGATAGGTACCAAGTCGCCTAAAAATCCAATCTTAACCTACTCAAAAAAGTCCTAAAAGCCATCATTCAACTACAAATCTCCACTCACCCACGTTCAAAATCCCTATCTTAAATGAAAGCACCTTTAAAGTAGGAAAAAAACTAGAGTAAGAAGGCGACTTGGTACCTATTGTAGAAAAAATTTAATATTTTGGTACTGATTATTAATTATTGATTATGTTGGTATTGAGTATGAAAAAGAGGACTAAAGTTGGTAGTGTTTATCAATTTACCCTATATTTTATGTATACTTTCTTTATAACTTTGCACAAGAATATGCTAGGGGAGTCGCAATATTCTCACAGGAATTCATATTATATTTTATGCATTCCCCTTTAGGCAGAATACACAAAACACAATAACTAGCTCCAACAGAAATCATATTATATGATATGCATTCCCCTTTAGGCAGAATACACAAGACATAATAACTACCTCCAAGTAAATAGATAAGGAAATTTCTCAAAAATAAATCACCTTTGGGCAGATAAATTTCCAAAATTATTACACTTGTATTTACTCAACCACTTACTCAAATTAACTTATACAACTTCCCCCTTTGGGCAGGAAATTATAGAAACTAATTTAAGAAGGAAAAACATTCCGGAATCCTTACGAATTATTTCAAAAATTGGCAAATAGCCCGCTTTGGCCAAGCCAACCACCACAAATTAAAATAATTCACCGGAACAATACCCATATATTTACATACATGCTATGTCCAGATACTAGATGAGCACCATGTTATTTGTCATTAAGCATTCGTTTTAAGTAAAATTATTGCGGGTCAAATAAGTACGTCAGTCATCAAAATCTAATAACAAAGTGTAAAGACACGGCTTAACTTCATTGTACATTACTATATTTTTCTTTACTAACAACAAGATTTATACAATATGATGATAACAACATGATTATAAACAGATCCGTCCGAAGAGGAAGAAAACGAGAAACGTTAGCAGTCCCCCAAGAGCATAAATACAAATAGAGGATTTAATCTATATAATACTATTAAAAGGGGAACTTAAAATGCCACGTCATAAATGCCACCTTACACTACCAAAAAGCCATGTCACTTACTACACATGCCATGTCAAATTTTAATATGACATGGCGAGTTAATGTGGTATAAATCATCAACTTATTATTATATGACATTAATTTAAATATATTTTTTTTCCAAAATTTATATATCTCTTTCAAATTTACATCAAAATTTCATAATTTATAATTAAAATTTACACCAAAGTTTACATCATTATTTCTAATTTTAAAAGTAAAAAAGAAAAAAAGAAAGAAATATTAAATGCAAATAGCATTACAAATATTATACTTTGGACTTTTAAGCTTGTAGATAAATTAAACAACAATTAAAATCAAAATTCATATTAAATTTTAAATTTCGACGTTTATTGTTAGAATATTTTAAGCAACAAATAAATATCACATAATTCTAATTTACTCCGTTTATTAAAAAAATAAATATTTTGTTGATATTAAGAGTAAATAATAACATATTTAACATTAAACAAGGTGACTTTTGTCAACAAAAAAATAAAAAATAAAATAAAAATTAAAGCAAACCTTTAACATTTCATTTCTCCTTGCTCCATATTTATGTTTATATTAAATTTGCTAATAATGAAAAAGAATGCTCAAAAGTCCTAAAACCTTACTACATAATTATTATATATATTAAATTTGATGATAATAATAAAAAGACACCCAAAAGTCATAACATGCATCCTCAATTGGATATAAATGTTCGATGTAAGACAACATTTGTGAGCCAAATTTCATGCCAATATTTTTTTGCCCTCATCGCCAATAAAATCGTAGTTGTATATGTAAATAGTCTTTTTTAAATCTTATCAGTATATCAACATCAAGGTAAGTGTATTAAGGTAAGGTACATGTATTAAGGTTTTAAATTAATAATTTAATAATTTATTTTTAAGTTCCATTGGTTATGAAATGCACATCACGTTTTAAAACTTTCTTATGTAGGAACTATCAAGATTTGTGGTAGGTAAATGTATTAAGGTTTTAAAATAATAATTCATTTATTTGTTTTTAAGTTCAATTGGTTGCTCATCACTTTTTAAAACTTTCTTATGTAGGAACTATCAAGATTTGTGGTATTGTGCTATTCGAAGGTAAATAAATATACTTACATCTTTATGGCTCAATGCCCTTTTTCTATTATTATTTAAATAAAAACTTAAATTAATAACGATAAGATTAATATCACGTAAATCAAATTTCACCATTTTATTTCTTATTAATTACTCGATGGATTTTGTCCTTTTTTTTTCCCTATAGATGGTTCATTGGAGAAAAAATACTATATGGAGAAAGAAAATATTAGAATTGCTTAAACAACTACTCCCTTCATTCCACTCAATACTATATTATAAACTAACTACAAGATTGACTATAAGTTTTTGACGGAAGACAACATTTGTGAGACAACATTTAAGTAAATATTTTTGTACCGCTATCGCGAAAAGAATTGTATATGTCACTAACTTTTTTTTTTTTATCATTGTATCAGCATCAAGGTAAATGTATTAAAGTTTTAAATTAAGAATTCATTTATTTATTTATTTTCCATTGGTTATGAAGTACATCACATTTTTATCCTCGCATATTTGTTGTTTATTTCTTATTTAGGGATATTGAGATTTGTGGTGTTGTGCTATTCAAAGGTAAATATACTTACATCTTTAGACTCAATGTCATCTTTCTTCCATTATTTAAGAGAAACTTAAATTAATAACAAAAATTAATGACTAAGTGATTTTTTTTTATGTAGGGATGGTTTATTGAAGAAAGAAGACTAAGAAGAGAAATATTAGAATTACTTAAACAAATACTCTATTCATTCGACTCAATACTATATTATAAACTAACTATAAGATTGACAACATGAATATAAATGACTAATTGTTTTTAGGTTCATAAAAAAAATTAGTATTTCAAAAACTTTCAAATGTATGCTTTATTTTGATATGTGTTGTTTTTTAATCATCATTTTTCCTTAGAAAAATAACACTCATAGAATGAAATTAAATTTGCGAGGATCTCAATCTTATTGACATGGATAATAGGTAACATAAATAATGGAGTGAAAAGCCCAAAAATTATCATTTAAGAAAGGAGTTAGATGTTAAATTAGTGAGGTGAATTAATTATCAATTATTAATAACTATAAAGATGAGAGAAATCTAAAAAGTTTATTTACATCTACATTATTCTTTTGTACACCTTAAATTTAATTTTCATTTTCTTTAATTATACACATGAGACACATGCCTATTCAAAATGGCTTTTGATAGAAAACATGATTGAGTGGAATGCTTAGTTTATCTATTTTGAAGTATACGGTTGAATCCCCAACGTGGAAAATTTGGAGAAATGTCAAAGCACATTTTTGCTTAATATTGTTTAATGGAGGAAGTATAGGGACTTAATGATCCAATTATTACGAGTTGCTCCTTTCAAATTCTTAGTTCCGCAATTTATTATAGTACTAGCTACAATATTATGGGTGCTGTGAAATGTTAGTTTTTGTCACAACAGTTCTAATCGTGTGTTTTATATTAATTTCGGATTTGTTGATAAAATTTTAATATCTAATTAGTGAGGGTGTTGCATGTTTGGCGATCTTTGTTTGATAATATTATGGTTTCATGTAATGTGATTATGCGAATATCTATATTATTAATTGATTTTAATCAGCTTCCATTGAGTTACTTGTTTTTTTCGATTATGCGAATACTGTATTATTAATTGATTTTAATCAGCTTCTATTTGCGCATATTTGACATATCACAAAGCACGTAAAAGGATTTGAGTAACACCACTTACCATTTAAAACCCTCATAAAAGAACGTCAAATAATGACATGGTTTTGATAAAAGTATTTACTATATAACACTTTAGTTTCTGATTTTACATAAAACTATTGTACAAAAAAACTAATTTGTCTTGATTTTATAGAAGTCTTAAAACATGAAATCATATTGTAGAATGTTATGATTTGATTCACTAAAAATATCATAGTAAAAAACAAAAGATCCCGTGAATTTCACGGGTCACAAAACTAGTTATTCTTTAGTTATCACTAATAATAATTTGTACCTATTACATTACACGATTAGTACAATTTTTTCTTTAATTTGTAAAATGTTCAATCAATAAACTTATTGAGAAACCGTCTTACTCATAGATTAAAATGGTAAAATGTGATGATTATCGGTACCGTAAAATACGAGTAATAGTTTCAATTTGTTTTATGCATGATGTTAATGTTGGTAACTTATGTATCAAATTTCTTGATTATTATTGCCTAGACTCAGTGGTGGAGCGAGGGGGGAGGGAGCTAGCAGGGGCGGTCATCCATGCTAAAGTTTGAAAATTGAGAAAATTTTAGTTAAAATTTTCGAATTTTTTCGAGGCTCCCTTAATATAACCCTTTTGCCCATGACTTAAAATCCTGGCTCCGCCACTCCCTGGTCTGGTCTATGAGCCTTCAAAATTCAAATAATGTTGCTATGGGATTGTTTTGGAATGAGCATCAAGTGTATAGCACCGTAGCACGGTCACCGTATCCTTTCAAATTATAAATATCAATATTGAGATGGAGGTTTTGTCCCAAATTAAGTTTCGAGGTAATAGTCGATATTAAATAGTCCATCTCAAATTCTCAATACAAGCATTGTCTTGGAGGTACGGTATATCGCAGGTTCCCTCACTTCTTGTTATAGTCGTATGGTTGACAAACGACAATAAGAATACGTGCTTGGTTACTCATTTGAAATAACTTAACTGTGTGTAATGATTTTATATTAATGATTGGGACGGAAAGAGTAGATAATTACGGAGTATAAGGATATATTACAATGAAGAGAAGTGACGTTGCTTAATATTCCATCATTGATTACTTGCTTTGGTTATGTAGTTATCAAGCTTGTTTGATCACCATGGACAGCACTTATATACCGACAATTCATATACAATCTCCTTCTTAACCCCCGTTGATCCCCGACTTGAATTGCTGATGTATTTTAACTCCAGTCTTCTCCACAAACCGGAAATAAGCATCTCGCCAACTCTTCTTTATCACTAAAGTTCCAACCACAACCCAAAATCCAGTACCAACACCGAACATTATGATTGTGTAGAACCACATACGTTCACGTTTATCATCTTCGTCTTCTTCATCTTCTGTAGTACTAGGAGGCACATTTCTGCATTTTTTGGGCAGGGGAGGCCCACATAGGCCGGGATTGCCTGCATATATAGACGGGTCAATAAGAGTTTGAAGTTGATTACCGGTTGGAATTGGCCCGTGGAGGTTGTTATTTGACAAATTCAAGCTGACTATCCATGGTATGGCAGACAAGCTTTGTGGTATAATACCGGAGATTTGGTTATTTGACAGGTCCAACGATTCTAGCATTTTCAGGTTGCCTATTTTTGCAGGAATGCCTCCTGTAAGATGATTATTTGACAAGTTTAATCCCTCCAGTTTGGATATATTTGTGAGCTCCTCGGGTATTGTGCCGACTAAATGATTGCTCGAGAGATCAATGAGGGAATGAGCTCCATTACCAGCGACCGTCTCCATTATTCCTTTGATGATTTCCGCAATTTCTACACCGGTCTGGCTGATTAACCCTCCTGCATCACTGTCAAATTGTATGGAGCCTAAACAGTGAGGGATTTGTCCTGTCAAGCTATTTTGTGCGAGTTCCAATACTCGAAGAGATCTGAATTGGCACAACTGTGAACGGATGGGTCCGGTAAAGTTATTCCCTCTCAGACTAAGGATTTTTAAAGAAGCATCCGGGTATACATCTCCAACCTGTATTTCTCCAGACAACATATTGTCGTCAAGGTCAAGAACGTTTAAGACGTTTTTACCTGTCAAAAGGGAGGAAACATTCTCCCCTTCGAACACTGCTCCAGATAGTTTATTTGCGGACAAAATTATCACATTAATTGTTTCTAGATGACTCAACCAATGAGGTATTGATCCCGTTAGAGAGTTGTTGTGAAGGTCGAGCAACCACAAATTACAGCCGTCACAGACAATATGTTGCGGCAAGGATCCTATCAGAAAATTACCGTGAGAAATTTATTGTAAAAATAAGACGAGTGTCTCAGTCAGTTATTTATGCAAAAAAAAGTTGGTATAAATAATAGAAGCTCGATATCTAACCTGTTAGTTGATTGCCAGAAACCTGTAATGTCTGAAAGCGGCTTATGTTCCAAAGCCATCCAGGCAACTCTCCATAGATGCCAGTATAAGAAAGATCCAACTGTTCAATCCGAGTTTGGTTCATTAACCACGGGGGAAACACCGTGTTTATTTCACAAGAATGGGCTTTAAACACTTCAAGGGTAAAGGAAGGTCGCGGGTTAAAAGTCAGGTTGAGACTGATATGGTTGAAACTCGCATCCAGGAAAGACAATTTAGAGAGGTTACCGATGCCAGAGAGGGTACCGGTTATGGAGTTTGATGATATATCTAGGTGCTCTATCTTGGCTAAGCGTTCTACAAAATCTGGGATCGATCCATTTAACCTATTTAGTGATAAATCTAAGTATTCCAAAGCTGACAGTTTCCCAAGCGATGCCGGAATTTCACCTTGAAAACCATTGTTTGAAAGATCAAGGTACTGCAAGTTTGTGAGTTGTCCCAACAAAGAGGGCAAACTACCATCTAAGTTGTTATCGAGTAAATTTAAGTATTCTATATCATAAGACGGACAGATAGAAGAATTTGGTGTCGGGTCTAAGATACCTCCTTGGACAATGGCATTGTCGGACAAATCCAAATAGTTGAAGTTGCATGGATTTCCCATAATCTCCCATAGCCCTCCCTCCACAAAGCTAATGTTGTTTGAACGCATCTTAAGAACTTGAAGGTCCGTCATGTTTCTGAGCCAGAGCGGAATTGAACCATTGAAACCGTTATAGCTAAGAATAAGTTTTCGCAGGGAAACCATATGTTTGAAAATGGACGGAAGAGGGCCGTCAAGATTGTTATGGCTAAGATCAAGGTGTTGAAGGTGTTGAAAGTATGAAGTCGAAGTATAATTCATGAGAGCCTCTGATAAATGAGTATTCGGTAGTTGACATGCTGCTAGACTAATGAGTGACAACGAAGGAAGACTTACAAGCACTTGAAAAGTGTCGTGTGCTTCAGACATGATGCAACTGCCCATGTCAAGAAATCGCAGTTTCGAAAGACCAGATGCCCAACCGAGGCTTTGAGTGTACAAACCACCAAATCCATTACACAGAAAAGGAACATGAAGATCAAGGAACTTCAAATGGGTGAGATTACCAAGTTGAGGAGGAACAGGGCCCGCAAAGCCACCTCGAGAGAGATCTAGATGTCTCAAGTGCCGCATGGATCCTATGAATTCTGGAATCTGACTTCCGTTGAAATCATTCCCGGCTAAGTTCAAGTAACGTAAGAACTTAAGCTCGATAAAAGCAGGACTGAGCCCCGAAGACACCATGGAACTTTCAGAAAAACATACGTCATTGGATGACGGATTTTGTCGGAGATTTAGTTTAATGACATTGCCTGTGACATTGTCACATTTCACTCCTACCCATTGACAACAATCGTCACCAACCCATGACGAAAGACGATTCATAGGATCCTTGCTAAAGCTGTTTTTTATCATTATTAACGCGTCTTGTTCGTTTTTTTTGCATTTCAGCAAGCTCGCGGATTTAGATGAGTAGATCATCAGCAAAAATACTAATGCCACTACCAAGTATGATTTCCTCATCGTACTATTTATTTATGTTTTTCTATGATTTCCTCATCGTACTATTTATTTATGTTTTTGTATGATTTCCTCATCATATATAGAAACACAAAGTGGACTGACTAATTCAAGGTCTTCTGCCCTTCCAAATACCTTTCTACGTTGCAATGTCATTCTAGCCATCCAATCTATCTGTTGCTATTTGTATTTATCTTCAATAATTTTCCACACATTTTTCAGGAACGGTCCTATGAATGAAATAACACTTTTTGGCCAAACACATAATTATTTAAAAGCTAAAACGGAATTTCTCAAAAGCCAGAAAACTATCATTTTGCTCATAAAAATAGAAGCAGTAATTTATTGCTTCTGCTTTTGAAAAACACTTTTAAAAAATTAAGCTTAAAAAACAAAAACTCATTTTTTACAAGTTAGCTCAAACATGCTCTAAGTTGTTTTCACAAATCGCAACAAATTTTATTTTCCAACACGTATAATTGCAGAAACTAATGGTTATACTTGAATTTGTCAATGGCCGTCGTAAAATAAGGAGGAGAAAAAGGATTACGCATCTGAGGTAGTACCTCAGACTTTGTATTTTTTGAGCATATACACATTTTTTCTGAGCATATTACCATTTATAAATATAGTTTTGAGCAATATTATATTTTTTTAGTGTAATGTTTTAAGTAAATGTGCTCAAAAACTTTATACTAAAACAAAACTCAAAAACTTTAAAATAAAACTCGGAAAATAAATAATAAGAGGTACTACCTCAGAGGCTCAGATGTCTTTAAATTGTGGCCATTAGTGTTCACAATTTCACATTAGTCAATGAATTTGGCCAATGTCTTCTACTGACATTGTGTCACAAGGTTGGGAGAACTCATACTTAATTTAAATAATATTTAAAAAGAAAGGAGGTTGTGAGACGGTCACAACTCACAACTCATATGCAAGGCTTGTTGCTTAAACAATAGCGCAATATGTCATGCACAAAGGTATTAACTAGTAAATTTAGGGATCTTTAGTCATATATTGCTAACATTGTACTCTTTCGGTTCCACTTATTTGTTTACATTTTTTATTCTTTGTGAGAGATATTTAATTAAAGTTGAAACCGAATATGTTAGAACACATTAGATTGATGATGCCAAGTCCCCTTGTTATTTGATTGTTTGCTCTTAGTTGAAATAATTAGTGAATGAAGCAATCAAATGGACTTTCAACAATGATTCAAGATGATCAAGTCATTCAAGGAAGTCAAGACAATGATACTTTCCAAAGCCTTAGTCGATATATGTAAGAGTAAGTGTAACATTCTCATCTAAGTCAAGTAATGGCAAAACCATGCAACGGTACTGTTTGTCATCGTGGTTTCGGTACTATCATACGGAGGAGTTTTCGTCCAAATGTTTTTAAGTGTCAAAACTTTGCAAACTTTAAACCTTAAACATTTGAATTTTCAGAAACTTGAAAACAATCTGAAATTTTGGAGTCACAAGCCCACTTGACTAAGCCTCTAGATTTGTGCAAACACCTTTTACCAAAATGGCAAAGAAGACTTGTCAAACTTCTAAAGTAAGAAAGGCTTTTTGCCATTTCGGTAAATTGTCACATGTTGAGTGTAGAAGCTTAAGTTTTCTGATTTCTTAAGCCCTAAGCCTACAAGTCTAACACTTACCATCACTCAAAGCTATTATTTTTATATTGGATTTAATTTTTCAAAGTGTACTTACCTAAGACTAAATCCACTATAAATAGAGTGTCTTAGTCACATTTATTTCTCAAGACTTCAAAAGCATTTATTGTAAAAACCTTGCAAATCATTTGTGCATTGAAAGCTTTGTTCTTCAAGTATTTGCAAAACGTTTTTCTGATTTTAAGTCTTCAAAATTGTTTTCGAAAAAAGGTCAGTAAAACCTCCAAGTATCATTCATTTGATCTTTGTGACATGATGAGTTTGTTCCATGATTCTCGTGTTAGATCTTCATTGTAATCTCCATGTTCATTTAAGTGAACTCTTGAGATTCAAGATTCTGTAACACCTTGAGATAGAACCCATAAACTCTTGAAGCGGAGTAGCTTTAAGTTTGAGTGCAACCGGAGTAGGTTGGCGAGTTATTTTCATTGTAAGGGGTTTAGTAAGTTTGAGTAAATTTCTAAACAAGCAATAAAATAACGGTTGGACGTAGGCCTCGGAGTAGAGGCTGAACCAATTTTTAAAAATGTCGTTTGTTTGTTCATTTACTTTTACGTTCTTCCACTTTGCTATTTCTCGCATGTACCTAATCAAGTTCTGTGTCACAGTCACCTATACCGTGACATAGAACTGCTGTACCTTCTTGTGAACTTACATTCAATTAAGTCTCTCAAGTTTTGTACTTCTTTATTCTTAGCTTAAAGTGATTAATTAACTAAGTTGAGAGTAAAATTTTTAAAAAGGTACACCTAATTCACCCCCTCCCCCTCTTAGGTGTTAATCGTTCGTAACTCTTCAATTGGTATCAGAGCCTTGTGCTCTTGATATTGGTTAAATCCAAAGAGTTGATCCTATAGTTATGGACGATTCAAAACACACTAAGTATCCCATTTTCAAGGGAGAAAACTATGCCTGGTGGAAACATCGCATGGAGCACTATGTCAAAAGTGCGGACTATGAATGTTGGTTAATCATTCAAAAGGGTCCCCTCAAAATCGAATTGACTAATGCTGATGGCACTAACTCCTTGAAAAGTGAGGATAAGTATGTTGAGGCCGACTATAAGAAAATCGAGAAAAACTCTAAGGCCATGTCCATTCTTCAATATGGGATCGGTGACCAAGAGATTAATCGTATATCTGGATGTGCTTCGGCCAAAGAGATTTGGGACACCCTAAACCTTGCCTATGAGGGAACGTCACAAGTCAAAAAATATCGTATTGATCTTCTCATGCAACAATATGAGATGTTCAATATGGACCGAGATGAGTCAATTAATAGTTTGTCTTCACGTTTTTCTAGTATTGTCAATGACCTTAAGAGTTTAGGTAGGAGTTTTCAATCCGAGGATTTAGTCCGTAAAATCCTTCGTAGCCTAACTGAAAAGTGGCAACCGAAGGTTACGGCTATTGAGGAAGCTAAGGACCTTTCATTGCTCACCCTTGATGAACTTATGGGCTCACTTATGGCTCATGAGTTAACTCTCATGAAGCGTTCTAGTGAAAGCTCTAAAGGGAAAGGACTCGCTCTTAATGCTCTCTCAAGTGATGAGGAGGATGAAGATGATGAGTTTGCAATGTTCACTAAAAACATTGTTGGCATGATCAATGGTCGAAACTCTCAAAGGTATAGCAACAACTCTAGTAAACGCCGTTTTCCTAAGAGAAGATCTAACTCCACTGTTGGTTGCTTTAAATGTGGTGATAAAGGTCACCAAATCAAAGAATGCCCAAAGTGGAACGATATCAAATCTAAGGAAAAACGTGACTTTGCAAAACGTGATTACAAAAACAAGGTAATGACCGCTATTTGGGGCATGTCTGATTCTGAAGAGGACGATGTCCTTGAGGATGAATTAGACGCCAAACTTAGCATCTCGTCTAGTTCCTCAAAAAATACTTCCAAATCATCAAAGAAAGAAGACATCAAGTGTCTTATGGCTCACTCCGTGGATTCAGACTCTGATTCAGACCATGAGGTAATTAAGCTCAAGAAAAAGGTTCGATCTTTCTCTAAAGACAAAGTTTGTCTCCTCCTAGATCAATTCATAGATAAGTGTCGTCTCCAAACTAATAAGTTGGAAGCTATGCAAATCGAAATTGAGGACATAGCTGAGGAAAATGTAGTTCTTAAAGAAAGTCTAAATGAGAATGATCAACCTAGTTCCATGTTGGGTCTTGAAAAAGAAATCAAAAAACTTCGAAAACAAAACTTGTTTTTAGCCAACAAAGTTGATGAAACCAGTGTAACAGATCCTTGTAATGTTGCATCCAGTTCTAAAGGAAATGTGTCATCACTAACACAAGAACGTGACCAACTTTTGATTGACTTAGCTACTTGTCACAACGAAAAAGATGATCTTGTTAAGATTGCTGAAATGTTAAATGATGAGTCTAGTCATATCAAAAGTGCCTTAGAACGAGCTCAAAAACTAAATGATGACCTTCTTGCTCAAAATGAGATGTTAAAGAAAGCTGAACAGACTCATGCCACAGAGGTTTCTACTGTGGCATCTGATTCGAGAAAAGAAATAGATACTCTCACGGAATTAGTGTCTTCTTTAACTAAGGAACGTGACACTCTTCTAGCTGACCTCAAATTATGTCAAAGAGATAATAAACAATTGGAACAAATTGGGATGTTACTTAGTGATGAAGCAAGACTTGCAAAACAAGCGTTTGACAATTTAGGTAAATTAAATCTTAATCATCTTGCTAAAATCGAAACATTAACTAAAGAGCTTGATGAGGCTAAGATGTTCTACTTAAAATGGGAAGGAAGTCAGAATGTTTTGGAGTTTCTCTTGAAACAATCACAAGAATATGAAAAATTTGCAAAGAATGCTGGACTTGGTTTCAAATGCAACAGTAGCACACACTGTTGCACTCGAAACCAGGATCCAAGTCAAACCCGACTTAGAAGAAGAAAGTATCTTTGGTCTTCCGAGTACATCATTTGTAACTATTGTGGCAAAATAGGTCATGAGTTTAATGGTTGTGACAAAAGAGTCCGTGACTTAGAAAGAAACACTAAGAATGCTAAACAAGTGTGGATAAAGAAAGAAGAAGTCAAAAAGGTCGTTGTCAAGAAGGAGCCCAAACTTGTTTGGGTTCCTAAACTAAATGTTTGATTTCTTATAGGCATTAGTGAGGGGCAGCAGCAATTGGTACTTAGACAGTGGATGCTCTCGTCACATGACGGAAGATGAAAACCAATTCCTCTCGCTAGAAGCCTACGATGGTGGCATGGTGACTTTTGGCGACAACAAGAAAGGTGAAATCATTGGTATTGGAAAGGTTGGTAAGTCAAGGTCATTATGCGTGGACAAAGTGTTGCTTGTCAAAGGTTTGAAACACAATCTCTTGAGCATTTCACAACTTTGTGATCGAGGTAATATTGTTGAATTTCTTGCTAGTGAATGTAGAATCATCAATGGTAAAACTAGAGAACTCATACTTGAAGGTAAACGTGTTAAAGACGTCTATATGACTAACTTGTATGCATTGTCGGGTCAATCACTATCATGCATGAGTGTTCAAAAGAACGACGACCCTTGGCTTTGGCACAAACGACTTGGTCATGTAAATGCTAAGACACTTAACACCCTTAAGAAACTTGATCTAGTTGACGGCATTCCTAACATTAAATTTGAATTTAAATCACTTTGCGATGATTGTGTTAAAGGAAAACAAGTTAAGTGCTCTTTTAAATCCAAAAAGGTTGTTAGCACCTCCTTACCTCTTGAACTCATTCATATTGATTTATGTGGTCCCATGCGAGTTGTGAGTAGAGGTGGAAGTCGTTTTATTTGTGTCATTGTAGATGACTTCACAAGATTTGTTTGGCTTCTCTTCTTAAGTTCTAAGGATCAAACATTTGATGAGTTCTTAATTTGGGTCAAAAAGGTTCAAAACAAATTTGGATATAAACTTGTCTCCTTAAGATCCGATCATGGAACCGAGTTTGAGAACTCGTCATTTGAGTCCTATTGTAATGACTATGGTGTTAGTCATAACTTTTGGTCAGCAAGAACCCCACAACAGAATGGGGTTGTGGAACGAATGAATCGAACTCTTGAAAATATGGCTCGGACCATGCTCATTAGCTCTAAGGTTCCCAAGAACTTTTGGGCCGAAGCCGTAAACACATCTTGTTATATTTACAACCGTGTCATGATTAGAAAAATCATTGAGAAAACTCCCTATGAACTACTACGAGGAAGAAAACCTAATCTTTCACATTTAAAATGCTTTGGTAGTAAATGCTTTGTGCACAATAATGGAAAAGACAACCTTGGCAAATTTGATGCTCGTAGTGATGAAGGAGTTTTTGTTGGTTATTCCGATCATAGTAAAGCATATAAAGTCTATAACAAAAGGACTATGAAAATGGAAGAAAGCGTTCATGTAATATTTGACGAATCTAGTCTTTTTGTGTCAAACACACAGGTTGATGATGAGGATGATGAATATGATGATGATTTTGAGATTGGTATGATACGGCATGAAATGGATCAAGTGGTAGAAGAAGCTGAGCAACAGTTGGAACCACTGTTGCATGAGGAGGATGTGCAAAATTCAGGGGGAACTAATCGTCCTCCTACACAAGATGATGCTACCTCATCCAGGGGGAACAAGGATGGTGAAGAACAGCCCAATCTAATCATAAACGAATCACAATCACCTCCTTCAAACATTCCTCATGCAACAGTCCCCTCTACTGTTGCAGACGAACAAATCGAATCTTCTAACTCACTTATCCCCAAGAAATGGAAACACCAAAGCTCACATCCCCTATCAAACTTAACCAGTGACCTAACCTCTGGAATAAAAACCAGATCATCGCTTCAAAATTTCTGTGCACACAATGCCTTCATCTCAAAAATCGAACTGACCATGTCACAAAGTAGCCTTGACGATGAATCTTTGGATGATTGCAATGCAAGAGGAATTGGAGCAATTTGAAAGGAACAAGGTATGGCATATTGTCCCTAGGCCCTCCCAACGCATCGTAATTGGTACACGGTGGGTCTTTCGCAATAAGCTAGATGATGTTGGAGAAATCGTAAGGAATAAAGCTAGACTAGTGGTGCAAGGTTTTAACCAACAAGAAGGAATTGATTACGATGAAACCTTTGCACCGGTAGCTAGGCTTGAAGCCATACGAATGCTTGTAGCTTTTGCGTCTTTTCAAGGTATAAAGCTTTTTCAAATGGATGTCAAAACCGCATTTTTAAATGGATACCTTGATGAAGAAGTGTTTGTTGAACAACCTCTGGGCTTTATAAACAACGAGTTTCCCAACCACGTTTTTAAACTAGATAAAGCACTCTATGGTTTAAAACAGGCTCCTAGGGCTTGGTATGATAGGCTTTCAAAGTTTCTATTGGAAAATGGTTTCATACGTGGGTCCGTGGATAAAACGTTGTTTATCAAGTCACAAGGAGATGAACTGTTGCTTGTGCAAGTATATGTCGATGACATTATTTTTGGTGCAACTAACAATGTTCTTTATAAGTACTTTTCTGATTTGATGACTTTGGAATTTGAAATGAGTATGATGGGAGAACTTGGATTCTTTCTTGGTCTTCAAATCAAACAATGTGAGAATGGAACGATGATTCATCAACAAAAGTACTTAAAAGAAATGCTAAGTAAGTTTGGGTTGACTAATTCTAATCCTATGCCTACACCAATGGTGTCTAAAGTCAAGCTTGACAAAGACGAAAACGGTAAGAGCATTAGTGAAAAGGTATATCGAGGTATGATCGGTTCCTTACTTTACTTAACCGCTAGTCGACCCGACATACAATTTAGTGTGTGTGCTTGTGCCCGTTTCCAAGCAAATCCTAAAGAATCTCATTTCAAAGCCGTCAAACGGATTTTTAGGTATTTGATTGGAACACAAGGGCTATATCTTTGGTACCCAACTCACTACGAACTTGATCTTGTAGGTTTTTCGGATGCGGACTATGCCGGTGATACATTGGATAGGAAAAGCACCTCGGGCATTGCTACTTTCCTAGGACCGTGTCTCATTTCATGGGCTTCGAAGAAACAAAACACCGTTGCATTGTCCACGGCCGAAAGCGAATATGTGAGTGCCGCTCTATGTTGTGCACAAATTCTTTGGGTACGTCAACAATTGCATGATTATGGCCTTACTTTCGAGACTACCCCTATTTTTTGTGACAATACTAGTGCAATTAATATATCAAAGAATCCTATACAACACTCACGAACTAAACACATTGACATACGACATCATTTTTTACGTGATCAAGTTGAGAAAGGTCATATTTGTCTAAGCTTTTGTAAAACGGAAAATCAAATTGCGGACATTCTTACAAAACCGTTAGAAAGAGAACAATTCGAAAGACTTCGGTCGGAAATTGGTTTATTAGGTGACATACCGCTAAATTAAATTATGTCTTTCCAATGATTGATTAGAAGGAGGATTTACATGCAATTAAATGTTAGTTAATATGGTAGAATGCATGCAAATGTCGAACAAATGTGACTGACAACCGTATGAGTGCACTTGAGTTGTTTTTGCATTGAGCTTCCAAAATAACTTTATGTCCCATCACTCCTAAAAACCTACACCCTAGCCTCACTCTATCAACACTCAACCGTCCCTTCACCTAGATTAATTACACCAACCCATCATTTATATCCATGTTTCCACTAAATGCTTCCTATTACCCACTAAATAAACAACCACCCTTACCTTTTTCGGATTCCCAAAACCAAAACCGCCATTAACCTTCCTTTTTCTCCTCTCTCTTAAAATGCCTCCAAGACTTTCAAAAGAATTACTTCAACTCAGAAATACCTTCAATCCAAAATTCATTGCCAAGAAAAAGATGGCTCCCAAAACCGCTGCAAAACCCGATGAAATCATCTCTGCCACTGCCAAACCAACTGTTGCACGAAAGAAGACAACCGCCAAAAAGGGCGGTGGTCGTGGCAGAGGTGGAAGAAGTAGGAATCCTCCTATTTCTCTCCAACTAAATGCTGAAGTGGACATTGATACCGATGAAGAGAACTCCGGTTCTAAGACAACCAAAAAGGATGAAGACATTCAAAAATCAAGTGATGTTGTCGAAACAAGTGAAAAGGGAGATCACTCAAGTGAGATGAAAGAGGGGGAACTTGAAGGTGAGAAATCAAAAGAGGGAAAAGAAAGTAAGGAAAAATCAGAGGGAAACAAAGAAAAATCAAAAGAAAGTGAGGAAAAATCAGAAAAATTAAAAGAAAGTGAGAAAAAATTAGAGGAAGACAAAGAAAAGGAAAGTGAGGAAACATCAAAAGAGAATGAAGGGGATTCAAAAGAAATGAAGGAGAAGAGTGACGATAAGAAAGATGTTGTTAAAGATAATGATGATGATGTGCTCTTAAAAGATTTGGTGAGTGAAGCATTAGAGAAGGATGAGAGGAGTGAGATTGATGCAACGGTGGCTTCCACTGTTGAAAGGGAAATTGGTTCCAATGCTAATGAAGATCCAAAAACTGATTCAACGGAGAAGGAGAATGTTGAAGTGGTGGTTGATGTTGAGGACTTTGGTGATGCCACCATGGTGATTGATGATGGGTTTGACCCATTATTCTCAAAACCCGCATCGCGAACCCGGTCCAAGAGAAAGATGCTTGAAATATTTGGTGATGATGACGAGGATGTGACCCCGGAGGCATCCCCTCCAAAACCCAAGGTTACCCAAAGAAAAAGGGGATCCGGATCAAAATCAAAAGCACCCAAAAGGGCTCGTTATCAACGGGATTTACCGAGCATAAATGAGCGAGGATGAGATCATTGAGGAGAAGGTGCCTCTCAACACATGCATGGACCTTGTTATTGCTCCTTTTGCCGAATCATTCAAGAATGATATCCTCAACCATCTCAATTCTCTTGATCTCCCGGAGGAGATCTTCAAGATATGCCACGGTATGCTGCTTTGTTGCTTCCACAGTGGACGTCGTTATAAGAAATCTTGGTATGACACCTCTCCTGCTTATAAATATTTCAAAGAGGCCATGTATGCACAGGGTTGGGTGAATCTGTTGGACAAATATAGCCCCATGTACTTGTCCGAAGTCATCCAATTCTATGCAACAGTCAAGGTAGATGTTGAATCTGGAACTCTCTCAGCCTTTATCAATCAGAAACCCTTTGTCCTAACCATCGACCAACTTGCTGCTCATCTTGATATTTGTAATGTCGGGCTTACCTCCTTCCCCAAACGTGATTGGGGCGAAATTGATGAGGTTACCTCTACCCAGGTCATGAAGGTTCTTCGACCTCATGATGATGATGGCCCTACCAACATATATGCCTTTGAATTAACCGCACCCATCCGGTTCATCTTTAACCTGGTTTTTCGTAACCTTGTCCCTTCCAACAACAGCCGTGGGCGATGTTCTCTTCTTGACATGCTCCTAATTCATCACATTGTTAAGCACAAACCCATTAACCTTCCTCGCCTTATGTTTCACCGAATACTCGAGATGTCCACTGAGTTCCAAAGCGGCAACTTTGACAAAAATGCCGTAGTTCCTTATGGTATGTGGCTCTCGATAATTTTTATGAGGGAGGGGTTAGTGTTGAAGGGAAGCCCTGCAATTGAGAAATTGAGTGATGAGATGACACCGGGTCTTCTTTCTCGGATGAACTTGGAGATTAAGAATGGCAAATTGGAAAGGAAGAATCAGTCGGGTTCTACAGTGGGTTCTACCGTTGAAATGGGTGTGGTCCTAGCAAAGTTGGATGAGCTCCTTGGGATTGTGAATCGGCTGGTCAAAGAACAGGGCAAGTTGAGGGATGAAGTTGGTGATCTTCGCACCATGAATGAAGATCTCCTTGAACGTCTTCAGAATGCCTCCTAAACTCATGCCTCTTTAACCCGTTTCTCCTCTTGAACTTTGGCTCTTTGTTTTGTTTTAAGACACTCTCTTGCACCTTCGGTTGTTTGTTTTTATCTTGCTTGAACTATTTGCGTGTGTTTTAATCGTGTTGCTTGCCTTTTGAACATGTTTTCTCCTCCTTTGATGATGTCAAGAGGGGGAAGTAGTTTAATTATGCCATGTGTGATCTTCTAACCCTTAGGCTAACGTCCACCTTAATTATGTCTTAGCTTCCATGATTAGATGTTTTACTTTGGCCAAGCATGTTGCACCTTTCGAATACCTTGATCATGTTTATTAATTATGTTTATGTTGAAATTGACCAAAGACCGACTAACCATGGGCTAAGGGGGAATATCACACATGTTTGGACTTGTCATCATCAAAGGGGGAATTTGTTAGAACACATTAGATTGATGATGCCAAGTCCCCTTGTTATTTGATTGTTTGCTCTTAGTTGAAATAATTAGTGAATGAAGCAATCAAATGGACTTTCAACAATGATTCAAGATGATCAAGTCATTCAAGGAAGTCAAGACAATGATACTTTCCAAAGCCTTAGTCGATATATGTAAGAGTAAGTGTAACATTCTCATCTAAGTCAAGTAATGGCAAAACCATGCAACGGTCTGCATTTGTCACCGTGGTTTCGGTACTATCATACGGAGGAGTTTTCGTCCAAATGTTTTTAAGTGTCAAAACTTTGCAAACTTTAAACCTTAAACATTTGAATTTTCGTAAACTTGAAAACAATCAAATTTTGGAGTCACAAGCCCACTTGACTAAGCCTCTAGATTTGTGCAAACACCTTTTACCAAAATGGCAAAGAAGACTTGTCAAACTTCTAAAGTAAGAAAGGCTTTTTGCCATTTCGGTAAATTGTCACATGTTGAGTGTAGAAGCTTAAGTTTTCTGATTTCTTAAGCCCTAAGCCTACAAGTCTAACACTTACCATCACTCAAAGCTATCATTTTTATATTGGATTTAATTTTTCAAAGTGTACTTACCTAAGACTAAATCCACTATAAATAGAGTGTCTTAGTCACATTTATTTCTCAAGACTTCAAAAGCATTTATTGTAAAAACCTTGCAAATCATTTGTGCATTGAAAACTTTGTTCTTCAAGTATTTGCAAAACGTTTTTCTGATTTTAAGTCTTCAAAATTGTTTTCGAAAAAGGCTGTAAAACCTCCAAGTATCGATTTTGATCTTTGTGACATGATGAGTTTGTTCCATGATTCTCGTGTTAGATCTTCATTGTAATCTCCATGTTCATTTAAGTGAACTCTTGAGATTCAAGATTCTGTAACACCTTGAGATAGAACCCATAAACTCTTGAAGCGGAGTAGCTTTAAGTTTGAGTGCAACCGGAGTAGGTTGGCGAGTTATTTTCATTGTAAGGGGTTTAGTAAGTTTGAGTAAATTTCTAAACAAACAATAAAATAACGGTTGGACGTAGGCCTCGGAGTAGAAATTTGAACCAATTTTTAAAAATGTCGTTTGTTTGTTCATTTACTTTTACGTTCTTCCACTTTGCTATTTCTCGCATGTACCTAATCAAGTTACGTGTCACACGATCACCTATACCGTGACATAGAACTCATTGTCAGACTTTTTGTGAACTTACATTCAATTAAGTCTCTCAAGTTTTGTACTTCTTTATTCTTAGCTTAAAGTGATTAATTAACTAAGTTGAGAGTAAAATTTTTAAAAAGGTACACCTAATTCACCCCCTCCCCCTCTTAAGTGTTAATCGTTCTTAACTCTTCAGAATACATAACATATATCTATCAAATTAATAATGTTTATTACTTACCGAGAATATGAGTTACTTTATTGTTTCACACTTACAACCGTTTTAAATAAAAGTTTTATGTAGATTTCGAAACAAACACTAGCGCTGTGACCTCATGAATGATCCTCATGATGGGTATGCCTACGCAGCAAATTGCTCGTATAATCGTATGTCACTGTAGACTATGTTTGAAGTCTTTAGAGACTCGTTCAATAGTTTACATCGTCTTTTAATAGTTGGTATAGTTGGTACGTATCCTAACTACCATATCACTTTTCTTCCCCGTAATTAGTTGACAATTCTTTGAATATCTAGCCACCTTAACCTTATCGAGTTTTGCTAAGTACCTTCTCTTTTCGATCATCTCTTCAACCTTTTCGTCCATCAGAACAATTAAATATACTATATTTTGCCATCAACTATTCATATACAAGTCGGAAAATGTTTTAAAATACCCAAAATGCTCTAATCCGCTTGTTTTAAATGTTTAGTTTATACATTTTTGATTGATTTTTTGGCAATAATTTGTCATGTGATTAACATAAACATTGTTTACTCAATCGTAAACATATTTTCTTTACAAAATTTAACGGTTTAAAAATATGATTTTTAGTAGTTTGAGTATTTTGAGAACATTTTACCAAGTTTAAGGATATTACTGGTGTTTTCAAAAATGTAGGGGTACCACTTAGAATTTGAGAAAATGCAGGGATACCACGTAGAAAAACCATTATTTATTTATTATTCCGTGAGAAGAGAAGGTAGAAAAAAGAAAGTCGATGAAATTCTCTGACTTTATCAAACCTAATTTCACCTACAAATCTATAAATATTATATCCCAATATGAACCATAGTATATATAGAAGTATATACACCCATGACCCATCCTCTTATATTCACTCCTTCTAACAATTTGTTTTTAATTTTCGACGTAAAATCTTGTGTATTCAAAGATGATTCTACCCATTTTCATTACCTTTTCTCTCTTGATCACATCCTCGTATGCTAACTCGATAGAATTCGACTATTGTGTCGCGGACCCAACCCTTCCTCATGGACCGACAGGCTACTCCTGCAAGGACCCAACCAAGGCCACAGCTGATGACTTCGCCTACTCGGGTCTTCGCACACCTGGCAACACGTCCAGTATGTTCAAATCCGGAGTATCTCTAGCTTTTGTAGCCCAATTCCCGGGTTTAAACGGGTTGGGCATATCCATGGTCCGAGCAGACATGGCAGTAGGAGGAGCGGTTCCCCTGCACACACACCGTGTCGCTGAGCTCATTGTAGTGATCGAGGGTACTATTATTGCTGGATTTATTGACACGAATAACACGGCTTTTTATAAGACCCTTGAGAAAGGTGACTTGTTTGTTATTCCACCAACACTCGAGCATTTTCAAGTCAATGTTGGGAAAGTCCCTGCTGCTGTATATGCAAGTTTTGGTAGCGCAAATCCTGGTGTTCAGGCTGTTTCTAATTCTCTTTTCCAAACAGACTTGCCTACTGAAATCGTTCAGAAGATTACTTTGTTGGATCGTGCGCAAATTAAGAAGCTTAAGATGATGTTTGGTGGCACTAATTAACTTGGCTATTATTAGTATGAAACGTATAGTATTCTAGTAGCTCAATTCTTTCATGTATGACGATTGGTTTGTAAATCGGGAATCCCCGTTTCTCGTTCGTTTTATTTGAGTTGAATAATAACCCCGTTTCACATACCTAAAAAACAGAATACACAATACATCGTTTCTCAATCATTTGAATGAGTTGGAGGGACGACGATGCATGGAGTATAAAATGTTACTCATATAAAAACTCTTTTTTCGCAAGTTTTTTTAATAGTTTAATTTTTTTTTTGTAATTTTAAAAGTAATGATACGGCGCCATCGGATGACGCTCAATTTCGGCGCCACCCTCTCACATGCATCCCTTATTATTGGGGTCTCCACTTATTTTATGGGATTTATCCATTATTTTGGGGGTTCACATTTATTGCTTGTGAGAGAGTGGCGCCGAGATTGGGCGCCACCAGATAACGCTAACTCATTTCGATATTGTAAAAATTAACATCATGGGTTCATGTAAAAAAAAAAAGGCATGTATAAAAAATCGAATGCAGTATGAGTTGTATAATTTCCCAAATTTATGATGTTTCTCACATGTAGTCACCCAATGTCAAAATGAAATTAGAGAATCTCCTCTCTGGAGGAGAGAAGTCCTCATCCACGAATATAACACTATTTTTTTTTTTTTTTTTTTTTTTTTTTTTTTTTTTATGAGGGGTTTGAGTCCCCCCAGGCCCATGCATTCCCGCACCACCACATGGACCATGTAAGCCACCCCCTTCGGGGGCTGCAGTGGCCAAGTGATCATCGCCCCAGCTGGTAGTCGAACCTGGGACCTCTCAACTCCTGCATTTCTGCAAGCTTCAAGGTTTAACCCAACTACCACTGGACTAACACCACTTGGTTATATCACTAATTCTTATATGAGGCGGTTCTTCACAAAGTACATTGTAGAGTTAATCATGGCGAGCCTGGTTGAATTCGAGCTGGCATATGCTAAAAACATATTCTCAAAAAGGGAAACTAATCTTAGGGATGGGCCGAGCTAAGAATGCGGGCTTGTAGTGTTAGCCCAAGCTCAGTACTATCGGGTTATACAAGCCTTTTGGCCCATGATAATATTCTACTTGTCACATCCCTATTTACTAAATGAATAGGTGATTTCTATTATTTTCCTGCCAAAAAGCATATTCTCAAAAAGGGAAACTAATGATAATTATGTTAATTCACTAAATAAGAAAATTATCAATTACAATTTAATTTATCTATTATATTTTCATTAAAATTAATCTTTTCATCAAATTATATTATTTTCATTAAATTCTTAATTATAATATTTTAATTAAAATAAAATTATATTATATAAAATTATAAATTGCTAAATCTTTTATTAATCCTATTATTAGATGGAGAGTTGACCCATATTCTATATAAAACCAAAATTAGAAATCGTTGAATTACTTTCGTGACAAAAAATTGAAAAAATTGAAACTCATTTGCTTTATGCTATAAAAATATTTTTATTAAAATATACGGAAAATTCACGTGGTACCCTCGAACTTTGTCATTTTGCACGTGGTACCCAACTTTTTAAGTTTGTGTACATAATACCCTTCATGTTTAATTTTCATGCACAACACACCCTTTTGTCGCTATAAAAAAACGCAATTGTTCATAACTCTTAGACCGGACTTCAGAATGTGCCAATTTTTTTTCCTAAAATGATTATATCGTCATAATCTACGATTTGAGAAAAATAAAATTGCCGACTGACATTTTATAGGGTTTTTTTTAACAAAAATTTCAAATCAACCATATCTTCGATCTTATATTTCCAAATGACCATTTTCATTTTATCAATTTATAGATCTCGAAAAGGTAAACAATCTGGAAAAAAAAATTAGTCAATTCCGATTTCTGGTCTATGATTTATGCTCATTTGAAAATTTTAAGAACGATAAAGAAGGCATGTTGTGCTTGAAAATCAAATCTCAAGGATATTATGTGCATAAACTTAAAAAGTTGGATACCACGTGCAAAATGACAAAGTTCAAGGGTACCACGTGAATTTTCCGTAAAATATATTTCAACTCATTACTCAATTCTCTTAACTGATTTTCGATTCTAGCTTTTATTTATCAAAGCAAAATACAATGATGAGAAAGGTAAACAAGTATAAGGTACCAATATTACTTAAGTAATTTTATAAAAATATTAAACTTTAAGTACCGTGCATATAATGCACGGGGTCTAAACTAGTTAATCATTAAAAGACAAAAAAACAAAAAAAACGAAACCCAATATCAAAATTGTGTTCCAACATAATACCACGGTCCCATTGACCGACAATAGATTTTGATAAAAAAAAAATTGCACTATATGAATGGTATTATACACGCAATTCCAAAACATGACAGATCAGACGACAATGTTTCAAATCAGCCGACAATGGTTTATACTAACTGCTCCGTAATTCATACTTATAACAATAGGTTTCCTCTTAAACTTATAACCACGATGATCGGATACTTTATTAGGAGATTGAGCCTATATTAGGCCCGGCTATCATTAGGATTTGTCATTAGGATTAGGGTTTGCCATTAAGTTGGGAGGTATTATAAATATCTCACCATATCGATGTAAAACAAGATCAATCAATAATACATTCTCCCTTATTATCGTCTCCCCTTTATAATAATCTTAACATGGTATCACTGATTGATAATAAGGGAGAATGTATTATTGATTGATCTTGTTTTACATCGATATGGTGAGGTATTATAAATACCTCCCAACTTAATGGCAAACCCTAAAATGGCAAACCATAATGATAGTCGGGCCTAGTATAGGCCCAATCTCCTAATATACTTCAATTAATATTAATTATACCGATCAAACGAAAAAAAAAGAATAATAACAATAAACCCTAGTACAATCCTGCTCTGATACCACATGTAAGATAAATTATAAGGATCATTGTATAGGGTACATACCTGATGGGGCATATTCTGCACCCGCTGACCGAGTCAACATATTGAGCAAGGTCAAAGATATCCACAGCAAGTCAACGACTTAGACACCCTAACCGACGCAGCCTATCGGCCTGTCTCTTGTGCCTCGGCTAGGACAACTAGCCAGCCGGGGCACATATCCGCGTACTCATATCCAAGACCCCTCGGCATGGAGTCAACAGGGCTCGCCGGCCTGCCATGGGTCCCTCGGCCGAGGGTACATCAGTCTTTCCACCTGCTAGCCACTTGGCCACTTGGCCACTACGTGACAAAAGGTGAAAGTCTATAAATACTCCTCAACTCTCATTGAGGAAAGGATACACAATCTAACCTAAACACCTCATAATCTGGTAATATCTTCCTTATCTCTCTACAATATATATTTCGCCAAGTAACACACAACTTAATCCCCTTTAAGTTCACTGACTTGAGCGTCGGAGTGAGTACGCTCGGTGCAAAGCCGAGCCCTCAGTTTGTTCATCGTTTCAGGAGAGACCGAGAGGAAGAACCAAGGCAAGGAAGGACATCCATTCGCCAAGCTTGCGTGGTAAACAAACACTGCTCTGGAATTACACCTGGAACAATTGGCGCCGTCTGTGGGGAATCAGATACTAGAAGCTAGTCAAATCCCTTACAAAAAAAAACACAAAACAAAACCCACCCAACGAGCTAAGAAGATGTCGAAACAACCAGAAACGGTGCTTGTGGAAACTGAATTCTACCAAGATGACACATTCCACAACTCGAAATCGGCGCAGTCCCCACCGGCCGTATCACTGATACGACGAACGGGATGCCGAAGGAACAAGATACACCGCTGCCCGCCGACCAAGTCACTATCATGGGACATGTGGTTGATGCAGCTAAACTGAAGCTACTCCTGGAACTAATGGGTAGCACGCCGACTCACACTGTCACAACGACAAGAGCGGCGGCACCCCCACAGGAGATCAGGGTCTAAAAAGTGACTCCGAGAATCTTGAACGAAGCATTGGAGGAAGCTGACCATGTCAAGACGCCGGGGGAGCCCAGAGTGCAAGTGGTAGACCTGAGTCCTTCCCGCACTCGCGGGAGGACAGTGTCGCCGCAGCACCAACGAGGCCTGCCCCAGAGGAGTGAAAGAAGTCCGACTCACCAGAGTCGGAGAAGGAGTCCGACTCACCAGAGTCGGAGAAGAAGCCCTTCCCGCCACGGGGAGAGGAACCGGACTAAGGATGCGAGGAGCCGATCGCCGCGTGTCATTCGACACGTGGTCAGACAGCCCCTCGATGCCTATGTCCTAGAGGTCCCGGTGCCGACTAAGCTAAAGTTGCCACCCATATCATACAAAGGAGAGGCGACCCAACCGACCACGCCGAGGCTTTCGAGTCTTACATGTCGGTATGGGAGCAACCCGATGAGGTTTGGTGTCGAGTATTCCCAACGACTCTGCATGGGATGGCACAAAGTTGGTACAAGGGGCTACCCGATGGGTCGGTATACTGTTATGCCGACCTAAGGGACACATTTTTGGCCCTGTATTCTTGCAATAAGAGGAGGGCCGTTGAGACATCGGATCTCCTGACTATCAGACAGGAGGGAGGCGAGTCTCTCCGAAGTTATGTGAAGAGGTTCGACGCCAAGGTTCAGCAGATTCGTGAGCTGAACAGCGAACTGGCGGCCTTCGCACTGATGAAAGGCCTCCCGAGAGGAGACTTAAAAAACGAGCTCATCAAGTGCGGAGGCTCGAACCTAGACTCCGGGCCGGGAAGATGGCCGACCAAGCCATAAAGGTGGAGGACTACCACAAAACCTGGGTAGGCCCCAGCGAGGCCGGGCACTCAGAGAGAAAGAGCCGCCGGGAGGACAACCCGGATGAAGGACGCCGTGACAATAATAGGTCACGGTCTGACAAGTCCGCCAGGAAACAGAACTCGGCGGGTGCCGGGGGGAGTTCAGGACCGTATTACCAAAAGCGGTTCAATGGTCACACCCCCTTGGTCGTATCTCCTGCCGAGGTCTTTGCCCTGAGCAAGAACGAGGGTCAGAAGTGGGAAAGGCCTCTCAAGGCGAGGGGGACGGTGACACGAGCCGATCGTGAGTACCACGGCCACACCGGCCACTTAACCGACAAACCGCAGGCATCTCGAAGAATGTCATTGAAGAGCTGATCCGGAAGGGGAGCCTCAGCAAATATGTTGCCGGAGGTCAAAAGACTAATACCGGCGGCTCAAATAAAAAATCCGTCTTTGAACGGATAGAAGTAATTCATGTTGTCATCGGGGGCAACGAGAACGGTGGATCCGCTCATGGGAACAAACGGCACCTGAACGAGCTATATCAGGCCATCAATTTTGTGCCCAAAACAGCGATCCCCGCTTCCAACATCCCCGATATGACTATTGGGAAGAAGGACTACGAGGGAGTCATCGCCCCGCACAGCGACCCACTCGTAGTCCACTTGGACATAGCCAACCACCTGGTCAAGAGGTGCACGATTGACACAGCGCCTACACGAACATCATGTTCAGGGAGTGCTTTCTCAACCTCGGTCTGAAGGTTGAGGACTTGAGCCCCTGCACCAATCCGTTGTACAGTTTTTCCGGGGCCGGCCTGGTACCCCTGGGGTCAATCAGGCTGCTGGTGATGTTCGGCGAGGGGAATGCGGCTAAGAACATCCTGTCTGAGTTCGTGGTCATTGACGGCTCGTCCACCTACAACGTTCTCATAGGCCGAGTCACTCTGAGCGAGGTCGATGCAGTAATGTCCATCCGGGCCCTGACACTGATGTATGTCTCGGACCGGGGGGAAGCGCATAAGCTCGTCTCAAAGGACGAAAAAGACGAAGTAGTCAACGTCCAGATATCTGCCAGAGGGTGCAACATGCAATCCCTCAAAGTGGCGAAGAAGTCAGAGAAGGGGAAGAGCCCATCCCTACAACAGAAGGGCGATCTCATAGATGCAACCGTCGGCATGGTCGAAGGAGCCGAGACCGAAGAAGTAGAAATTGACCCAGGGCGCACCGTAACTGTTGGTGTCAACCTGGAGCCAAAATTCAGGGCCGCTCTCCTAGACCTGCTGAGGAAGAACAAAGACGTCTTCGCTTACTCAGCAGCCGAGATGCCAGGCGTGAGCCGGGAGGTAATTGTTCACAAGCTGAACGTACTCTCCACCGCTCGCCCTGTCAAGCAGAAGATGAGGAACTCCTCAGCCGAGAAAGATGAGGCGATCAAAGCCGAGGTAGATAAATTACTAGCGGCGGGCTTTATCATGCCTTGTACTTATCCTGAGTGGTTAGCTAATGTTGTAATGGTGAAGAAATCATCGGGGGCGTGGAGGATGTGTGTAGATTTTACCAATCTTAATAAAGCGTGCCCCAAAGATTGCTATCCCTTGCCTCGAATAGATAGTTTAATCGACGCCACGGCAGCTACACTATCTTGAGCCTCTTTGGACGCCTTCTCAGGGTATCATCAGGTATTCATGGCCGAAGAAGACATGCCTAAATGCGCATTCATCACCGGTAACGGCACATACATGTATAAAATGATGTCGTTCGGTTTGAAGAACGCCGGCGCAACTTACACAAGACTGGTGGACAAAGTGTTCCAGAATCAAAAAGGGCGAAACATTGAGGCTTACGTCGACGATGCTATTGTAAAAAGCAAGTCTGACAGCGAGCACTTAGCCGATTTACACGAGACATTTTGTTCACTAAGGAAATATAAGATGAAAGTTAACCCAATGACATGCAACTTCGGTGTCCGATCAGGTAAGTTCCTCGGCGTGCTTGTCAGCGCCAGGGGAATTGATGCCAATCCAGAAAAAGTCCAAGCAATACTGGACCTGCCGGAGCCGAGGAATCGAAAAGAGGTTGTGATGTTGACCGGAAGGATGGCGGCTCTAGCCCGCTTTATCTCTCGCTCAGCCGACAAGAGCACCCCATTCTTCAAAGTGTTGAAGGGAAATAAGGACTTCAGCTGGGGGGAGGAACAGAGCACAACTTTCAAACAACTGAAAGCTCATCTTCAAACTCTCCCAAACCCCGTCGGGCCGATGCCGGGGGAGACGCTATATCCGTACATAGCGATTACCTCGGCCACGGTCGTGCCGTGATCATCAGAGAAGAAGACAAACAGCAACACCCAATCTACTTTGTCAGCCATACATTGTTGCCCGCCGAAAGAAATTACCCACTGATTGAAAAAGCAGCCTTCGCTGTCGTCGTTGCCGCAAGGAAACTGAAGCCTTACTTCGACGCACATCCCGTGACGGTCTTAACCGACCAACCATTGGAGAAAGCATTGGAAAAATTTGAGCAATCCGGCAGGCTCATCAAATGGGCAGTAGAGCTATCCGGCTTCGGCATTCAATACAAGCCGAGGCCCTCGATAAAGGGACAGACACTTGCAGATTTCCTGGCCGAGTGCACATATCAAGAAGAGCAAAACCTCGGAGTATGGGAAGTATACACCGACGGGTCCTCCACGGCGAACAGCTCAGGAGCCGGCATACTTATCATCAGCCCAAACGGGGACGAGTTTGAGTACGCCTTGAAATTTACCTTCTCGGCCTCAAACAACGAATCCGAATACGAGACGGTGATAACCGGAGTCGAGCTAGCTAGAGCTGCCGGGGCGGAACACATCATTTTGAAAACAGATTCACTTTTAGTGGCTAATCAAATTAGAGGAGAGTACGAGACTCGAGACGACGAGATGGTAAGATACCCGGAAAGGGTAAAAGCTGACACTTCAAAATTGAAATTTTTTCAGATACAATGCATTCCTGTGTGCGAGAACAACCGAGGAGACGACGCTCTCTCAAAGCTTGCAGTTCAACCATCAAGAATGTCGGTCGAACCGTCTTTGGTGGACATCGAAATGCCAAAAGCATTACTGAGACCGTCGGCATGGTGGGCGACATAGAGGCCGAGACGACGTGGATGACTCCGATAATGAAGTACAAACTGATGAATGAATTACCGGAGGACCGCAGTCTCTCACAGAAGATAAAGAGGATCGCAGCAAGGTACTTGGTGTTTGAAGGAGAATTATACAAGAGGTCCGTAATAAGGCCACTCTTGAAATGTGTCGGCCCACCACCGACGCGAGCTAATCTCGACGAGAAATTCACGAAGGCATCTGTGGTCATCACATGGGGGCAAGAACACTAGCCCACAAAGCTCTCCGAGCCGGCTACTTCTGGCCCACCATGCTTGAGGATTCCAGAGCCAAAACCAAAAAGTGCAACAACTGTCAAATGCATGCTCCGGTGATACATGCACCTTCCCGAGACCGTAGATACTTAGTCCCCTTCCTTTTGCACGGTGGGGGATGGATCTACTAGGGCCATTTCCAACGGCATCCGGAGGAAGAAAGTACTTGATTGTCGCCGTTGACTACTTCACCAAATGGGTTGAAGCGTCGCATGATGCCGCCCAAGACGACGGCGGCCGTAAGAAAGGTAATCTGGGAAAATGTCATAACTCGTTTTGGGTTACCCCAAGTCATGGTATTTGACCACGGCCGAGAGTTTTGGAGTGACACAATAATGAACTGGTTGGAAGAACTTGGTATCAAATTTGCATACTCCTCCGTCTGCAACCCACAGAGCAACGGACAGGCGGAGGCAGCCAATAAAACAATCCTCAACGGTTTGAAGAAGACAGTTGAAGACCTAAAGGGAAGATGGGCCGATGAACTACCCGGCGTCCTGTGGTCCCTTCGAACCACGGAGAAAGAAGCAACGGGGTACAGTCCATTCCACTTAGTCTACGGGTCCGAAGCAGTCCTGCCAATTGAAACAACGGTGCCGACATTCAGAACGGCCACCTTTAACCCGGTTGAAAATGAGGAAGGTCTTAGAACCTCCCTAGACCTGGTCGAAGAAAGCCGAGATACGGCACGCCTCAACTTGGCAGTATACCAAAACCGAATGAGAAGAGCCTACAACCGAAGAGTCCACAAAAGGGACTTAAAAGTAGGGGATCTAGTCCTAAGAAAGTCGGCCGCCACCAACAAAGGGAACATTCATGGTAAATTGACGGCCAACTGGGAGGGTCCTTACAAAGTGGTTGAAGAAATGAGGCCGGGTACATACCGGCTGGCAGATATGGAGGGTGTGCCTTTGATGAGCCATTGGAACACTGACAACCTCAGGAAATACTTTGTATAGCGGCGGAGGTGCCCAAAAACTGTTGTTGGCACCCCAACGTGTGTTTATATCTATTGAAAAATCATCCAAGTTTTCCATCAAAGTGTTTATCCCCTCCGTAGTCATATCGAGGTAGATGCCACGGCCCAAGCCGGGCAGTCACCCCAAGAAGTAGACGCCACGTCAGTCACTACCAGCGCAGTTGATACTCGCGAAAGCGACCAACATGCCTTAGGAACGTATAAGTACAGTTGAGACGCAATTCTAGCCGCCTCGGCCAACCGAAAGCCTGGTAGAGGAAGCGATCAATATGTCTACAGATACGAACGCTGTCGAGCCGTAACCTCTAGCCGCCTCGGCCAACCGAAGGCCTGGCAGGGGACACAACGGTCGATACGCTAACATGTTCACAGCGGCGGTTGGAAAACGCAAATCGGACGCCTCGGCCAGACCGAGAGTGAAAGAGGAAGCGACCAACATGCCAACATGTTTAAAAAATGTTAAACACAGTTGAGATACGCATTCTGACTGCCTCGGCCAGGCCGAAGGTAAAAACGAAAAAGCGCTCAATTAATAACGAAAGAAGACATGTGAAGGATTGTGATCAAAGCCCCGGCCAAGCCGGGGGCCAATAAACAAACTTTATTGAAAATGATTACAGGGAGAATACAGACGACGGCCGTCCCCATAGGGATAAGCCAAAACATAACCTACCAAAGTTTTACAAAATACAAGGAAAAGAAGAACAAAAGGTTACAAACATATCATTTGAAGCGCCAAAAGATGGCAGGGAGGAAAGGCTTAATAGTTGGCCTCCGAACAGCTGAAACTATCCGAGATGCCGGGTGAACCTGGTGACGACCGCCCGTCTTCCTATGCCTGTTGCTGCTTGCCATCAGCGACGTTAGCAGCATCGTCTTCGGTAGGCGACCCAGAAGCTGTCTTGGCAGCTTCAGCCTCAGCAGCCTCAGCTGCTCTCATTCTCTCAGCTTCCTCCTTGGCCGCTTTAGCCTTCTCAGCAAGGGCCGCCTTCTCCGCGGCCTCCTCTTCCTCCTTCTTCACCCTCGCCTCCTCAGCGGCCTTCGTCTCCGCAGCCTTCTCCTTAGCTTCAAGCTTGTCATCAAGCAGCTCGTCAAATTTTTGCCACGGAAAGGAGCCATCAAGAGGAAAGAGCTCCCCAATCACTTCCCTGGCGGCTTCTTCGGCCAGGTCCCGGTATTGGGCGCACATGTTAGGAAGAATCTCGCGTTGGAGCGTCTCAATGTCCTCCTCCCTCTGGGCAATGATAGCCTCCTTATTCCGGACCACCTTCCCCTGGGCCTGAAACATGGCCTTCCATTCGTCCCTCTTCTTAGCATTAAAGTCGGCGACTTTCTGAAGGTGGTCACGCCCCTCCAGCGCCTTAGCGGCATCGGCCTCCGCGAGCCTCGGCCTTGGCTCTCTCGGCGAGGATCGCTTTTCGGCGTCCTCCCTAAGTTTTCTCTAAGCACGGACCGCCTCTTGACCTCGGCCTTGGTCCTCTCGGCTTCCTTCTTCGCAAAGATCGAGTTCAAGCCCGAGCCGCTCGAGCGTGGGCGGCTTCAGCCGTGGCCTTTTCTTGCTCCACAATAAGAGCACCACCACATCGGCCCACTTCGACAAAGCATCCTGGCCAAACTCAGCCCTCCGACCTAATCGGACGGGGGTAGGCTTCGGGAAGGAGGAGACGACGGTGGCATCTTGACCACTTGCTCGCGCAGTTTGCTTCTCAAAGACGCCGTTCAACAAAGTGTGTCCGGTGAGACGGCGGCGGTGGATCTACAAAAAATTCAACCAAAGCATCCATGTCAACATTCATGGACATACCAGAGAGCCTGTCATCAGGAACGCCTAATGAACCGGCTAAGTCTGAGCCACAGGATAGATCTGTACCAGGCTTGGCCTTCTTGGCCGAGGACGCATTTCTTTGTTGGTCTCGGCAGTAGAAGCAGAAGCATCAGCGGCAGTAGTAGGCTCTTTCCTCTTGCGGAAGAGAGGAGATTCCACTGCCAAGGTGACCACCTCCTCGGCGGTAATATCAACGACCTCCACCGTCTCTTTTTGGACTGAAGGGGTGGGAGGTGGAACTGATGTCGACGTCGTCGCCGCCGAAGACTTTTTTTTCCGCGTTCGGCGCAGTATGTTACCAGCAACCTTCGCTTGGGCCGCCTTCGTATCTAGGGCCTTCAGCTGCTGATCCATGAGATCATTTGGCTGCGGTCTGCGATCACGGGTCTGGGCCTTAGGATGCAAATTAACAACTGTCTTGTCCTTGGCAAGTCCCATTCTCCTAAGGATATCTTCAGACAGATCCAGGCCGAAACGGTCTGCAAAGGAAACGAAGCATGGGTTAAGTAGAAGAAATAAATCAAAGTTCAAATAACAGAAACATTAAAAGCAGAGATGGGCCTCACACCAACCCCACTCACCCCGTTCGAGGGCCGGTATGAGGCCGACGTGGCAGAGCAGCTCATCCTGAAGAATGATCTGCGTCGGGGGCATCCATCCCTTCGGCATCCCATTCTTCTCAGCCTCAAACAGCCTCATCGCCCGCTTCTCATCCGCATTAAGAGAGACCCTGCTGGTGTCCATCTTAAGCTTACTCCGGGAGACCCATTTGTCATGCTCCACCTTACTCTCGCACCGTAAATTGACTTGGTGCTGGAAGGACCGGGGCAGTGGATAATCCTCCGGAACCTCAACGTACACCCACCGCGCCTTCCAGTCCTTGCAGGAAGAAAGCTTATCAACGGAGACGTAACCCGGCTCCGTCTGCACGCTGTACCACCCAACGCGACCGGGGCCGACGGCCGAAGGTGATGAAGCCGGCGGAATAAGTTAACCGTTGGGACCTCCCCCTTGAAAAGGCAGAGCCACACAAAGCCGACTATAGTCCTAATGGCCAACGGGTGCAGTTGGGCCACGGCGACGTTCATGGCTTTAATTATGGCCATAACGTGTTCATTCAGAGGAAACCGGAGCCCATACTCCAGGTGTCTGATGTACACGCCGATACAGCCCGGAGGAGGGCAACAGACCGCATGACCTTCCCCAGGAATAACAATACTATACTCCCTGCCAAAGGAGAAGTGACGTTCGAAAAAGTCAGGACCAAAACAACTGGAAAACTTGTGGGTCCAAGCACGGTCAGGGCAGACCTTACAGGCGTCGCCGTGATCCATGATGTACGGCCTCTCCTCATTAGGACGAGTCCTTTCAACATCATCACCGTCATCATCAACATCATCATCATCATCCTCCCAATCCTCCAGAGCTTTTGGATCAACTTCAGGAGAAGGAGACCTAGGGCCCCCAGACCTTATCGGGATGGCGGCCAGTGCCTCCTCCTCATCAAGGCGCGACAGGGAACTCCCCGGCGCAAGGTTACTAGGTCCGGCATCAGCAGAAGACATGTTCACAACAAAAACTTAACAATTAAAAGTTGGAAAATGTGTTTGTTTACCTTGAAGAAAAAGTGCTACGCCGAAGTAACGATTCTGAAGATTAGAAGAGAAAGAAACCCTTGAAAATCTTAGAAAGAAAATTTTTTGAGAAGTTGAACTTTGTGCGAAAATTAAGGGGCATACTGCTCTATTTATAGAGCAAAGCCCACGAAGACAGACCAATCAGGGCAAAGCCCATGAAGCGTCAACCAATCAACAACGAGACACATGTCAAGCATGCAGCCATGGAATGTCAATCGACAAACAGTTACAAAACTTCTTCAACACGCTCCTTGACAGAATGCCAATCGACGTATCTTCTTCAAAAACGCCCCTTGGTATCTGCTTGCCAAACGGCCCGCTGATTCGACCAAGCTTGGCAGCACTGGCTGGGGGAAATCAAAAGCACACGGCACTCACAACCTCGGTCTCGGCCAGCGCCACTTTCTTTTCCACATCTGATGTCCATTACACATCCATGTGGAGGGGGGATATGATACGGCCTAAGCAGAACCAAGCCGAGGTAGAAGAAGCCGGGGCAGAAAATTTCAACTTGCGCAGAATACGCTCAACACTCATCGAAGGTCCATACCACGGCATAGACTACGCTGGGGGCAAATTGATGGGGCATATTCTGCACCCGCTGACCGAGTAAACATATTGAGCAAGGTCAAAGATATCCACAGCAAGTCAACGACTTAGACAAACTGCCCTAACCGACGCGACTGTCGGCTGTCTCTTGTGCCTCGGCTAGGACAACTAGCCAGCCGGGGCACATATCCGCGTACTCATATCCAAGACCCCTCGGCATGGAGTCAACAGGGCCCGCCGGCCTGCCATGGGTCCCTTGGCCGAGGGTACATCAGTCTTTCCATCTGCTAGCCACTTGGCCACTACGTGACAAAAGGTGAAAGTCTATAAATACTCCTCAACTCTCATTGAGGAAAGGATACACAATCTAACCTAAACACCTCATAATCTGGTAATATCTTCCTTATCTCTCTACAATATATACTTCGCCAAGTAACACACAACTTAATCCCCTTTAAGTTCACTGACTTGAGCGTCGGAGTGAGTACGCTCGGTGCAAAGCCGAGCCCTCAGTTTGTTCATCGTTTCAGGAGAGACCGAGAGGAAGAACCAAGGCAAGGAAGGACATCCATTCGCCAAGCTTGCGTGGTAAACAAACACTGCTCTGGAATTACACCCGGAACAATACCTTTAGCGGAAGCAGCAGTTGGATCGTCTGGAGTGCACAATAATAATAAGTAATAATATGATTAATATACTAGGATCTTCTCCTCCCTCTTCTAGGTTTCCTTATGATGACAATCAATGAGGCATGTCATCCCAATAACCTATTTATATAGGTTAGAGGTATTTTAGACAAGAAGAGAGCCCTAACCATAATAGAACTGTATTTGGGCCCCCATCAGGCTGCCCACTGTATAATAAACAGGCCCTACACTTATCAGTACCATCACACTATGTACTTAACCGTACTGACTGAGACAGACCTAGGCCCCAATGGATCATATAACTCTAGTGGGCTTTACCGGTCACATTCAACCCGTTTTCATAAATAAGAAAACCGACTAATGAAAGTCCAAATTCAACAGAATAATCCATTGGTTTAACAACTTCCAGATTGTAGAATTCCTTAACATTCCAATATGCAATTGCTCCATCATCATACACAACATATACATGATCATCCATGGCCACAACATCATATATATCGATACTTGTTTCCTTGATCAATATATCAGTCCACGATTGATCTCCTTGCCTAGCAAAGGCTAAGTACTTCTTGAAATCATAAATTATCATAATAAAATCTAAATAGCGAAGAAAATAAAAGCAGAAAAAACATAGTAAAACAACAATCATCATCTGCTCCATTTGCCTTTCAATAGCATCTCAGGTTTCCTCTTTTTCTTCTTCTCCTTTTTCTTTATCTGTTATTATACTTTTATTTTAATTTTAATTATTACGGATTAAGCTGCGGTTGTAATCGGATAATACTTCCTCCGTCCCGGTCATTTGTAACAACTTTTTTTTTGTCTTTGTGCCAAAATCAAATATAAACAAATGACCGGGACGCACGGAGTATATAATGTTTACTGAAGTTCCCCATGACCTTTTGTAATAAAAAATCCTGTTATTTCTTTTGTTAGAAGATGGTTCGAGATTGGGCTACGATGCCTCTTGATATTCTTGGGGTTATATCAATGAAGTTGGAAACTTTATTTATTTTTCTTTGGTATGTCGTTGGTGGAATCATGTTGCGTTCTCAATAAAGAACGACTGGAGGGCTACTCCAACGCCATGGCTTTTACTAGCCGAAAACAAACAAAATCCAAATTGTGTTTGCAAGATCTTCAATCTTAAAAATAATAAGTGTTACAACTTGTCCCTGCCGCAGACTTTTAAAACCAGGTGTTCGGGTTCAGCTTATGGTTGGGTTGCAATGATTGACCGCTCATATTCCTTTTCCATCTTTGGAAAACTTCCCAGGTTTAGAGGGCTATGATCCTGACATCCACAAAACAAGAGATGAGTACATTACTTGGTGGTTGAATTGTTTTGTAGAAAAGATGGTTGTGCTCAAAGCGTCTCAAAGTTGTCGTCATGAGTTTGTTATAGTGGCATTTTGTTTATCTAGCATAGCCATGGCTCGGCCTCGAGATGAATCATGGACATTGATAGCCACCGATGAAGCAGATTATTCTATGGTTGATGTTTTGGTGATGGATGATCATGTATTTGCTTTGTACCATGATGGAAGACTTGTGTATGGGAATGCTAACGATTTCTTCCAACTAGAGTTCGTGAAACAAGTCGATTATTCGCCAAGACAACCTTCTATTTTAGAAGAGGAGTTGGACTACGCTCTCAATAAATTTTATCTGGTACAATTGGGTAGTGAACTCATCATGGTGATACGATACAAAGAGGTGGGAGATGAGACAGGAGAAGATTTGGATTATGACATTGTTTATCGAACCCGTCATTTTGAGTTATTCAAACTCAATCATACGGACAAACTTGTAGTTTTTGTATTACAAAGATTACAAGTATGTAAATAATACAAACAAAGGCTTTAAAACAGAAATGAAAACAATGTAAGACGGTATATTACACCCAATCGAATCGTGTTGAACACACTTTCCTTAGAGTATTTCGACCCTATAGCCTTTGGGTTACACGAAATCTCTGTAGGATAAGACGATTCCTTTGTCTTAAGGCAAGAACAAAGAACAATGAACAATAAGAGAGTTTGGTTTTGTTTTGTTTTTGTCAAAAAAGAAATACGCAAAAAATATACCCAGGAGTTTTTATTTCTCTCAACATATAATATATATGTGTGTATTGGGTGAATGGAATTCACACCTCCTGACAAGAAAGTAGATAAGTATGTCAATTAGTCTGTTACCAACCAATAAGAGACATTGATAACCGCCAATTCTTATACTTTCACGCGCGAAAACAGAATAATTACATAACCCCTGTCGGGGCCATGTCCCCCGATCGGGGACGTATACAATTCAATAATTCTTAGAATTTGTTTCTCAATTTCCGCTAAGTATATAAAATACTTTGACCCCGAGTATATAACCCCGATAGGGGACGTAATATACTTCGACAACACTTATAAAAAGTGTCTCTTATCCACTTTAACCATGTACTCGATAAATCCGATTATATGAGCGTACCCTCCGTACTCTCCTACTCACATTATATCGATTCCGAGCTCAAACCAATTTTGACACGAAAACCCGAATGCACTTAAATGTACTTGTGATCAAAATCACTAACATTCCTCCCCCATTTAAGTGTATCCCTTGTTTCCAAAATAAAACAACAAAGCAAACAAGTCTAGGCATAAATGAAAGTGTCCCAAGGATTGAACTTTCACATTAGTATATTACACATTCCAAATATTCGAGAATCAAGGTGTCCCACGGATTGAACCTTTCAACTCATATTGAATACATGAAGATAACATACACATAGACTCAATAAACTCTTAAAGTTACAAACTTGACACTATTGACCGCCTTGTGTCCATATCCTTTCATGAGAGTATAGGAAGCCAAGTCCAAGCCTCTTGAAGCGGCTACACTTCACACTCACATAGGTGAATCTTTCATCGTGCACCTGCAAAATGCACTTTGTCAAAGATTTCATTAAGAAGTATTAAACTTCAACCTCTTGTCATGCAGGTCATGCACATACCTTTCGGGATTATAACATGTGCCTCAATCTTCCACAATAAGCCTTCCACATTGAACTTAGCCTCTAAAATTTGTTAGAGGGAAGTTGGGTATCTTATCATAAAGATCTAGACGGACTTTAAACCCATCCCGATTACCGACTTTATAACCAAGTCTTTAGCTAATCCCTTCGTCAAGTGATCAGCCAAATTATGATGTGTTCTCACGAAATCAACGGAAATAACTCCTTGAGTAATCAACTCACGAACCGCGCTATGTCTAACACCAAGGTGTCTAGACTTTCCGTTGTAAACTTCACTATAGGCCTTAGCCAAAGTCGCCGAACTATCACAATGGATAGAAATAGGAGGAATAGGTTTTGGCCAAACCGGAATTTCATAAACCAAATTCCTTAACCATTCCGCCTCTTTACCGGCCGCAGCTAAAGCAATGAATTCCGACTCCATGGTCGAACTTGTTATACAAGTTTGCTTCTTTGAAGCCCATGAGATAGCTCCTCCACCAAGCAAGAAGACCCATCCACTAGTAGATGAATGATCCTCCATGTTGGTGATCCAACTAGCATCGGAATACCCTTCTAAAACCGAAGGAAATCCGACATAGTTCAAACCATAATCCATGGTTTGCTTCAAGTATCTCAATACACGTTTTACCGCAACCCAATGTTCAAGACTAGGATTACTTGTGTATCTACTCAACTTGCCAACGGCAAAGGCGATGTCGGGTCTTGTGCTTGTCATAGCATACATCAAACACCCAATCACTTGAGAGTACTCAAACTGTGAAATAGCTTCACCTTTATTAGGCATAAGCTTAACACTAGGATCCATTGGAGTGTTAACCGGAGAACAATTTCCATGATTAAACTTCTTTAACACTTTCTCAATGTAATGAGATTGTGTCAAAGAGAATCCCTTGTTCTCACGCTTGATCTTTATACCAAGTATCACATCCGCCTCACCCATGTCTTTCATGGCAAAGCTTGATGACAAAAAGGCCTTAGTAAGGTCTACTTGATTTTGGTTGGTACCAAAGATCAACATGTCATCAACATATAGACAAATAATGACTCCATTACCTTTGTCATCAAATTTGCTATACACACATTTATCCGACTGATTTAGTCTATACCCATTAGATGGAACAACCTCATCAAACTTATGATGCCATTGTTTAGGAGCTTGTTTAAGTCCATACAATGATTTAATTAACTTACAAACCTTATGCTCATTTCCGGGCATAATAAATCCTTCCGGTTGTTTCATATACACCTCCTCTTTGAGCTCACCATTCAAGAACGCCGTCTTAACATCCATTTGATGGATCACTAAATTATTAATTGCAGCTAGTGCAATCAACAATCTAATAGTAGTAATGCGAGCTACGGGAGCATAGGTATCGAAATAATCAATCCCTTCCTTTTGTCTAAAGCCTTGGATAACCAATCTAGCTTTAAACCTGTCGATAGAACCATCAACTTTCATCTTCTTTTTGAAGATCCACTTGCAACCCAATGGTTTACAACCACGAGGTAAATCCGCAAGCACCCAAGTGTTATTGCCCATTATGGAATCCATCTCATCATTCACCGCCTCTTTCCAAAAAGAAGAGTCATGAGACCTCATTGCCTCATCAAATGTCTTAGGGTCCTCATCAATGTGAAAACAATATGGATAATAATTTTCACATCCATCCCTTGAACCTTCAACCAAATAGGTATGAAAATCGGGACCAAAGGATTTAGCAATCCTTTTTCTCTTACTCCTACGAATTTCAGGTGTTGCTTCTTGAGTTGTGACATTGTCACTTCCCTCAATAGCTCCACTAGAACTAGGTACTAGATCCCTTGGCTTCGGCATTGATGAGAAACGATTCTCATCAAATATCACATCCCTTAACTCAATTACGGTGTGAACCGAAACAGAATCATTAGGTTCAATTACATAGAACCTATAAGCCTTTGAATGCGCAGCATATCCAATGAATATGCAATCGATGCCCCTTTCCCCCAAGGTTTTAATCTTGGGATCGGGTAGTCTTACAACAGCCCGACAACCCCAAACTCGAAGATAATTCAAGCTTGGTTTCTTTTTGTACCAAAGTTCATATGGAGTGTCTTTATTCCTTTTGTTAGGAATCCTATTTAATAAATAGCAAGCCGTCAACATGGCTTCACCCCAAAATCCGTCACTCAAACCCGAGTAAGACAACATGGAATTAACCATTTCTTTTAGGACTCTATTTTTCCTTTCCGCTACACCATTTAATTGTGGTATATAGGGAGGAGTTATTTCATGAATGATACCACTTGACTCAAAATACAATGGGTCATAATATTCACCACCTCTATCGGAACGCAACCTTTTAATAAAAACCGATTGTTGCAATTCCACTTCATTTTTAAAGACCTTAAACTTATCAATTGCCTCATCTTTAGAGTGAAGTAAATATATGTAACAAAACCGACTAAAATCATCAATAAAAGTCACTACATATTTTTTACCACCTAAAGACGGATAATTGCGAAAATCACATAAATCACTATGAATAAGTTCAAGCACATGTGAGATCCTAGACACATTACCAAATGATTGCCATGTGATTTTTGTCAACATACAAGTATTACACTTATTTATGTTCATGTTAAATGATGGAATTAGACCATCTTTAGACATAGTTTCCAATCTTTTATAATGTACATGTCCTAATCTCACATGCCAAAGATATGAAGTATCATTCATAGAGGAAGCAATAAATATGGAACTTTCATTTGGAACAACATTCAACATAAACATTCCATTACAATAATAACCAAATCCAATAAATACACCATGTTTAGATAAAACATACTTATTAGATTCATATACTTGTTTATAACCAAGTTTACTTAAACAACTACCGGATACAAGGTTTTTTCTAATTCCGGGTACATGTAATACATTATTTAATTTTACAATATTTCCGGAACTAAATTCCAACACCACCATGCCACGACCTACAATAGGAGCGGTAGACTCGTTGCCCATATATAGAACGGATCCATCCTTCACTAGTTCATAATCCTTGAACCAATGTCGATCCTTGCAAACATGATTGGTTGCACCCGAGTCTATCCACCATGCCACTACATCATCCTGCACATAAAATGCCTCGAAAATTAATGGTACATAATTCACAACCGAATTAAAACCAATGTCTAAAATCTGACCTTGATTAGTGGGTGGACCTTGGTCATTAGACCCTTGTCCTCCTTGGCTAGTACTTGCACCCTTTTTCTTTTTGTGCTTTCCAACCTTGCAATTTGCTTTCAAATGCCCGGTCTTTCCACAAATCCAACAAGCACCTTTCGGTGTCTTGTTAGACTCATCATTGGTGTTGTTAAAAGGGCGTTTCTTCCCCTTAAATTTGTTCTTGAAACCCTCTCCCTTTTCCATCATATTGACGGAAGAGGATCCCATAACATCCTTACCTTTTCCTTTACCACCATCTTGCGCCCTTAGAGATTCCTCTATGCGCAAGTGGCTACCAAGTTGAACAAGACTCAACTCTTCCTTTTTGTGTTTAAGCATATGTTTAAAATCCTTCCAAGAGGGAGGCAATTTGTCTATTATACTAGACACCGAGATAGATTCATCCATCTCCATCTTATGTTGTGCAAATTGTCCCAAAATCCGGAGCAATTCATTGTATTGTTCCATTACCGGTCTAGAATCAACCATTTTATAATTCATGAAATTTCCAACAAGGAACTTCTTACTAGAAGCATCCTCATCCATATATTTAGACTCAAGTTGATCCCATAATTCTTTAGCGGACTCAACATTTTGATAAATGTCAAAAAGAGAGTCGGACATACCATTCAAAATGTGACCACGACATATGTAGTCATCATTCTCCCACTTGTTTCTCTTTCGTTGAATTTCCGCAAGAGTTTCATCCCCCACAATCTCCGGCATAGGAGTACTCAACACATACACAACCTTCAAAGCGGTGAGAAGGAAGTGCATCTTCTTTTGCCAACGACGGAAATCAACACCCTCAAATTTCTCCAACTTACCAAACTTGGTAGTCATGTCCTTGATTGAATCCATTTCCAAATGCAGAAAATACTCTAAGAATGTTGTAGTTTTTGTATTACAAAGATTACAAGTATGTAAATAATACAAACAAAGGCTTTAAAACAGAAATGAAAACAATGTAAGACGGTATATTACACCCAATCGAATCGTGTTGAACACACTTTCCTTAGAGTATTTCGACCCTATAGCCTTTGGGTTACACGAAATCTCTGTAGGATAAGACGATTCCTTTGTCTTAAGGCAAGAACAAAGAACAATGAACAATAAGAGAGTTTGGTTTTGTTTTGTTTTTGTCAAAAAAGAAATACGCAAAAAATATACCCAGGAGTTTTTATTTCTCTCAACATATAATATATATGTGTGTATTGGGTGAATGGAATTCACACCTCCTGACAAGAAAGTAGATAAGTATGTCAATTAGTCTGTTACCAACCAATAAGAGACATTGATAACCGCCAATTCTTATACTTTCACGCGCGAAAACAGAATAATTACATAACCCCTGTCGGGGCCATGTCCCCCGATCGGGGACGTATACAATTCAATAATTCTTAGAATTTGTTTCTCAATTTCCGCTAAGTATATAAAATACTTTGACCCCGAGTATATAACCCCGATAGGGGACGTAATATACTTCGACAACACTTATAAAAAGTGTCTCTTATCCAATTTAACCACGTACTCGATAAATCCGATTATATGAGCGTACCCTCCGTACTCTCCTACTCACATTATATCGATTCCGAGCTCAAACCAATTTTGACACGAAAACCCGAATGCACTTAAATGTACTTGTGATCAAAATCACTAACAAAACTTTGGGAAGAAATTGAAGAATTATGTAATGTGGCCTTGTTAGTAGGCTGCAACTCTTCTATGTCAGTTTCATCGGGTAAATACTTGTAAGAAAGTTGTATATATTTTACCGATGATGAAACAGAGTTTTGGGAGGCGCCAAAAGAGTTTGCTGGACATGATATGGGTGTTTTTTTTTTTTTTTTTTTGGGTCAATGGAAGCGCGCACTCAGTCGCATTACAATAGAGAGGAGGGGGGATTCGAACCTGGGACCTATTGTCCACAATACCTCCGTCTTAACCACTAGGCCAAGACATCTTCGGTATGATATGGGTGTTTTTGATATCAAGAAAGGTCAAATATCCAGATTCTATGAGGGTGATGATACGCGCTCCTTAATATGCCCACCCACACTCTTTATTCCTCAACTTTAAGTTATTTAATTTTGAAATATAGTTCTACTTCTTTTTTACTTGTTTCAGGAGTGTTTTGAAATTATTTGTTTTGAAATCCCCCTACTACTAAGAGAATAAAACTCTTAGTAGTTTTTCCGCCTAAAAAATAACTCTCAAAACTATATATGGTAACAATATTACATTTATATTTACCTCTTTTACAAGAAACAATTATTATCCCTAATTTATTAGTATACAATCATTTCCATAAATGTTATTCTTCATCAGTTACACTCTAAAATTACGTAAATCTTCTTTTTATAGTATTATCCTTCATCAGTTGACTCTAAATATGGTTTTCTAAATGACATAACAAATTTTTATGTATTTTCTTTATTACAAAAAAAAAATATATTAGTTAATTATTTGTAAATTGTCTTTTAAATGCGTAGTATACTGTTTTTCCCCGTTTTCGTTATAAGGTAATACGCATTTTAATTAGATCTTACATCACTTAATTTTATTTTATGTCATATCCTATAACGATATAACATTATAGTGTTATTTTTAACAGTAAAGTAAAAACAGTTTCAGACAAAAATAACTTAAAACTTTCGTTTTCTACGCCTTACTAAGATTATATTTAGTACTCTGTACATCTATAAATACTATTAAAAGGCTAGCATAAAATGTCACGTAGACAATGCCACATGGGATGAAAAAAAGCCACGTACACAATAACAATGTGACTTGGCAAACTAATATGACATGGATTATCAATTTATTCATATATTGCATTAATTTAATTCACTTATTTACTTTAAAAATCCATCCATATTCCATTAGCTTTAAACTTAATTAACTCAAAAAAAAAACTACAATAAGAAAATACACATTAACTATAAATTAATAATTTCAAGAAATTTCATATGGATTAGTATTATATGTATTCGAAATAAAAAAAAAAACTGAATACATAAGAAATTAAGAACGAAGAAGAATAAATGAAGTTGAAAACAATTTTTTTTTGTATTGTCAGATTTGTCACTAATTCACTACTTTTTTTTTTTTGAAAGGCACCCATTCACTATTGTTGTTATTATAACTTTGTTGTATATAGAAGATGTTTTATAGAACTAATTAATCAACAATTGAGTATTAAATATCATATAAAATATTTTCTTAGGAAAATATAAAATATATGGAAAAAAAATATTTATTTAATTTAAGTAATTTACAAACAAATTCAGTAAATACTTAAATGAAATTAAACACTAATAATAAAATTCTAAAAGGGGAGTAATAGCGTATATTTAGTTCATGAAATTATTTCACGTAAAGGATAAGGTTTTGGAAAATATAAAATATATAAAAAAGTAAATATTTATTTAATTTAAATAATTTACAAACAAATTCTGTAAATACATAAATAAATTAAACACTAATAATAGAATTTTAAAAGGGTAGTAATACCATGTATTTAGTTCATGAAATTATATCACGTAAATTATAATTTAAATGAGACCTTCTCCATTCCACTTTTATTGTTTAATTATCCATTAAAATTTATTCCAAATTAATTGTTTTTTCAAAATTTTGTATGATAAATGACTTAATTATTAGTATCTATACAATATAATAATAAGACAAGATGAGTAGTTTATTATTTGACGTGTGTCATGTTAAGCGATTTTAAGTGCCCCATTTTATGTTATTTTTCTTTGCATTTAATTTTAATCCAAGTGTAATTTTTCTATTGGTTACTAATAATTCAATTATATTAATTACTTAATTATCTAACTAAAAGTAAGTAATTATCTAACTAAAAGTAATCTCTAAATATCATGTGTTACATGCTTATAAAATACAAAAAATAAAAAAATATTAGTGCTAAACAGAAAAAACAAATTAATACAAACTCTTTATTTTCCTCTCATAAATTTGGTATTAATCTACCTATTCATTTAACTTTTTTTTTCTTTTTTTTAATAGATGGGCTTTTGGTTTTTCCTCACAATTATTATATTTTGTATTTATTTCACCATTTTTTATCCCCCCTTAGTTCACACAACATTCTTATTCTCTCAAATAAATTATTGAAATTAATTACAAAAATTTCTTTATATAAATATTATATAAATCCTATTTTTCATTTTTATCCAAAAAGTTGGTAGGTAAAGTATGCATATATAACCAATTGAATTATTTAACTTTTTTATTCTTATTATATTTTGAATTAATTAATTGTTTGAATCTTATATAAATATTACAACAATCCTATTTTTCATTTTTTATCCAAAAAGTTGCTAGGTAAAATATACATATATAAACAATTGAATTATTTAACTTTTTTATTCTTATTATATTTTGAATTAATTAATAGTTAAAATTCTAAAAGGTAAGTAATATCGTGTATTTAGTTCATGAAATTATTTCACGTAAAGGATAAGGTTTTGGAAAATATAAAATATATAAAAAAGTAAATATTTATTTAATTTAAATAATTTACAAACAAATTCTGTAAATACATAAATAAATTAAACACTAATAATAGAATTTTAAAAGGGTAGTAATACCATGTATTTAGTTCATGAAATTATATCACGTAAATTATAATTTAAATGAGACCTTCTCCATTCCACTTTTTATTATCCTTTAAAATATTCCAAATTAATTGTTTTTTCAAAATTTAGTATGATAAATGACTTAATTATTAGTATCTATACAACATAATAAAAAAGCAAGATGAGTAGTTTATTATTTGACGTGTGTCATGTTAAGCAATGTTAAGTGCCACATTTTATGTTATTTTTCTTTGCATTTAATTTTAATCCACGTGTAATTTTTCTATTGGTTACTAATAATTCAATTATATTAATTACTTAATTATCTAACTAAAAGTAAGTAATTATTAACTAAAAGTAATCTCTAATATCATGTGTTACATGCTTATAAAATACAAAAAATAAAAAAATATTAGTGCTAAACACAAAAAACAAATTAATACAAACTCTTTATTTTCCTCTCATAAATTTTGTATTAATATACCTATTCATTTAACTTTTTTTTTTTAATAGATGGTCTTTTGGTTTTTCCTCACAATTATTATACTTTGTATTTATTTCACCATTTTTTTATCTCCCCCTTAGTTCACACAACATTCTTCTTCTCTCAAATAAATTATTGAAATTAATTACAAAAATTTCCTTATATAAATATTATAACAATCCTATTTTTCATTTTTATCCAAAAAGTTAGTAGGTAAAGTATGCATATATAACAAAGTGAATTATTTAACTTTTTTATTCTTATTATGTTTTGAATTAATTAATAGTTTGAATCTTATATAAATATTACAACAATCCTATTTTTCATTTTTATCCAAAAAGTTGCTAGGTAAAATATGCATATACAAACAATTGAATTATTTAACTTTTTTATTCTTATTATGTTTTAAATTAATTAATAGTTAGAATCTTATTTAATTATTATTTTTGTATTTTTATTAAAATTGCAGGAGGATGACATACTTACATATCAAAAACATTTCATGAAATCTGGAAATAATGGTTATGAAACTTCTTTGCAATTATCTTTTGACTTGAATAATTTTTCAGTTTCATTGAGTTTTCCTTTTTTTATTATTATTATGATGTATGCGCAATATCAAATTGTACTATGAATCTATAATTATTGGTGACATGTTACATTATATATTCCAACCCTTAGAATATTAATTGACAAATTTTGTAAATTGTACTAAATTGTCTTATACCCTTTCGTGCACTTTATTAGTTTTCCGTGTACTCTTCAACTTGTATTTTGTCAATCAGATTATAAATCAAATATATTAGTCGACAAACAGATTATAAATAAAATGTTTTAATGGAAGTGTTGAAGTTATATGCTCCAAGGATATAAATCGGATCTTTTAATGCGGATCAAGGTAAATATTTTGCATGGTTTTTGATTGAAATCCAATGATCATTTTCCAATCCATTGTTCCATTTTGAATGCTTTCAAGCCTTTAAATCATTACTTTGTTTTCCATCAAATATTTTCTTCTAGCACTCTCAATATTTCTTCGAAAAATATTTACTTTTTTTGCTTGTATATATTTTTGTTTTCTCATAATCAATTGTTACGAATATTTTTTAATTATCACCCCACTTCTCTTTTTTTGTTCATTTCTATATTATCACCCTTTTTATTTAATTTCTACTTTGGGACTTACTTTTTACCAATGTTTCTTATAACTTTTTTTAAAAATTACAAAATAATGTCATCGTTTAAGGGTAAAATTCTCGCATTACTCCACCAATTGCAACCTTTTTCCTTTTATTTTCAATTGGTTTTTATATTTTCTTAATCTTAGTTATTGCACACAAGCAAATGAGGTGATAATTAATAAAATGGAAGAAATATAATAATACAAATTGTGTATCCTTATTTCTTTGAAATTCATTTGGATAGGCGTTAAAGCTCCTCACATAAAAGTTTACCAACAACAAAAGATATAGAGATGACTCTAATTGACAAGAGATATAGTAGAAATGAAACTAGAATGATGTCCATTGTTTAATAAATACATTTTCTCGTGTATCCTCTCAAAAATTGCTCACATAAAATTTATTTTTAAAATTATTGAATGCGTATTTAGTCTAGAATTTTATTGTATAAGTCACATGTCATCAACTCCTTGCTAATAATTTAAGTATATCACTTAGTTATTTCGTTATATAAAAATCATTTCAATAATATTTTTCCCAATACGTTGGAAATCAATTGAATTTACAAGGACGATGTTGCAAGACCGACGAGCCGACAAGAATTGTAAATGTATTATTTGTTAAAAGTTTAACAAACTCCATTGCATTTAAGAAAATAAACTTGTAATTTTAGCCTAACTAGTAAGATAAACATAAGTTGTATTTTAACATAGCGCTTTCTGCGCATTATTCATATCGTCTCTAATTGACTAAAGGCAATATGTAAAATTCAGTTATAAAAATCATTATCATCCATTCATTTATATATTTTATATATTTACTTTATTTTACATTTCTTTTTTCATTAGAATACCTTAGGTAATAAAGAATAGAATTAGATGTTCAAGTGTCCAACATTTTGTTTCTTTGTCGGATAAAAATAGAACCATGGTTCTCCGAACGCACCAAAACAACACTAAAAACAATTTATCAAGTACTAGAATGCCAAAAGCCGTCAATGTTGAGTGAACAAGCCAAAAATAACGCATTCATGAACGATACCGCAAAAATAAAAGAACAAAAACAATCAAGCCCGTGATTCTCACGGGTCACAAAACTAGTTATAACATTAAACTCCAAATATAGTTAATTTATACAATTAACAAATCTAAAAATTACCGTGCTGTAGCACGGGAACTATACTAGTTCTTTATAAAGAAAATTTGGTACAAGTATTAGCAAATTTGTATTGCTGTAATTGAAATACGACATAACTCAATAAATCAAATACTTTGGGTGTCTTTAAGTGGCAACCTTTTGATCTCATTTTTACTTTTAGAAACCAAATTTTTATAATTATACATACAAATATAGACTATGCTATAAACTGTCTACCTCATACCAACCAAAGACTCTTCTCAACATCGAATGATTTCAGGACTTGGAGATTAAAATAACAAACAATTTAATGACCAGAGTGCTCATAAAACAAAGATGTGGAGCAGTTCTGCAACATTATCACTTTATGATATTAACACCAGATTAAAAATCAGATAAATCTGCCGATAATATTACATACCAAAGTAGCATTCAAATGGATACCGACAAAAATTACATACCAAAGTAGCATTCAAATGAAAGCAAGAGCCATAACGAGACTGGAAATCTACTATAGACAGATCTGTAACCTGCTGTAAGGTAAGGATGCGAGTGTAAAGGACATATCAAGATCAGTCGGAATCAAAGTCATAACTCTCCGAGTCGGATGGATCAGCATAGTAATCATCATCACAGTCAAGATCATCTTCAGTATCAACATCGTAATCTTCAGCATCATTACTCCCATCATTCTCAGATAATGAATCTGCTTTCCGGTGAGTCTTCGAAAGAGATGGACCAGCATCAGTCTTCGATTGGGATAGACCAGCAACACCAGCATTTCGAATTGACGAATTCCGCTCACAGCGATGAGCTTCTGAAGCCAGGAAGATGGGGTATACACACCATTTTGTAGTACAAGACTTGTACCTCAACGACAAATGTCGCCTCTGTAATTTTTACAAAAATGTATCAATAACAAAATTTTCAAAACTATAAGGAAATGCTAGTCAAATTGACTTCCTTTTGGTAAGGAATGTGTGGAGGAAAGAGTACACCGATTATAAGGTCATACCTGAGAAAAGTGTCGCAACACAACATAGACTAGTGGTGCTTGATTTTCGGGGTAAGAGAGACTTGAGGAAGAGAAAGATAATCGGCGAGGCACGAATCAAGTGGTGGAAGCTACAAAGGGAAAACCAACAAGCGTTTTTGGATAAGGTTGGAAGTAGCGATATTTGGTCGGATTGCAAGGAGAAAGATATTGATGCAACGTGGGATAAATTTGAGCATGTTGTAAAGGATTTGGCGAGGGAGGTGTTAGGGGAATCTAAAGGGAATAGACCATCAAGTAAGGACACATCTTGGTGGAACGATGAGGTGAGACAAGCGATAAAGACTAAACGTGAATGCTATAAGGTTTTGGGGAAATGTATGAGTGATGAGAACTTTGAAAAGTACAAGGAGGCTAGACGAGCCGCTAAAAAGGCCGTACGGGATACGAGGGCAAAATTTAACCAAGAAGTGTATGCCAGGTTGGACACGAGAGAAGGAGAGAAGGATATCTATAAACTGGCTCGCATAAGAGACTGAAAGACGAGAGATATTGGGAGAGTTAGGTGTGTGAAAGATATGGACGACAATATTCTGGTTCAGGATAACGAAATAAAGGCTAGATGGAGTTCTTACTTTGATACTTTATTCAATGAACATCAGGAAAAAGGCTTTGGGGATGTAGAAGTAACACCAAGCATGGTTAATCGGGAATTTGTGCGTAGAATACAAAAGAGTGAAGTTAGAAAGGCGTTAAGGAAGATGGGGTCAAATAAAACAGAGGGACCGGATGGTATACCCATAGAAGTTGAAGGTGCTGCGGGGAGAAAGGGATCGAATGGGTAACCATGCTCTTCAACAAGATTTGGAGGAGCAACAAGATGCCATCAGCTTGGAGGAGAAGCACTCTTGTCCCTTTGTACAAGAACAAAGGTGATGTTCAAGAGTGTTCCAATTATCGAGGAATTAAACTTATGAGTCATACGATGTTATGGGAGCGGATAATAGAGTAAAGGCTTAGGAGATGTGTAGACATCTCGGATAACCAATTTGGATTTATGCCCGGGAGATCGACTATGGATGCGATTTTTATCATGAGACAGTTGATGGAACACCATCGGGACAAGAAGAAGGACTTGAATATGGTTTTTATTAACTTGGAAAAGGCATATGATAGGGTACCAAGAGAAGTACTTTGGTGGGATTTGGCGAGAAAGGGGGTGTCTCAAAAATATATTGACCTCATAAAGGACATGTATGAGGGGGCTAGTGCAAGTGTTCGCACTAATGTTTGGAGAACGGAAGAATTTCTCATTACCATCGGGGTGCATCAAGGTTCCGCACTAAGTCCTTTTCTCTTTGCTATAGTTATGGATGAGTTGACAAGGGATATTCAGGACGACATCCCTTGGTGTATGATGTTTGTTGATGATATTTTGTTGATTGATGAGACGAAAGAGGGGGTGGAGAGAAAGTTGGAATTGTGGAGTCAGACTTTAGAGACTCATGGGTTTTGGCCGAGCAGGAGTAAGACTGAGTATTTGAGTTGTCAGTTCACTAAAGTGGCGGGGTTGAGATCGACAGAGGCGGGGAGTATTATTTTCGATGGGAATGTTGTTGAGGGGTCGGATTTCTTCAGATATCTAGGGTCTATTATTCAAAAAGATGAGGAGTTAGACGGAGTTGTGGCTCACATAATTAAAGCGGGATGATTGAAATGGAAGAGTGCTTCAGGGTTTTTATGCGATAAAGATATGCCCCAAAGGTTAAAGGGAAATTTTTATCGCACGACAATTAGACCTGCTTTACTTTACGGTTCCGAGTGTTGGGCCGTGAAACATTGTCACATTCAAAAGATGAGTGTGGCGGAGATGCACATGTTGAGGTGGATGTGCGGACATACAAGGAAAGATCGGTTAAGGAATGAGGTGATTAGGGAAAAGGTAAAGGTGGCGCCAGTAGAGGACAAGATGATGGAAAACCGACTAAGATGGTTTGGCCATGTGAGAAGGAGACCTATAGACGCACCAGTTAGGAGGCTGGAGACTTGGAGAACTGAACAGGTCCCTAGAAGTAGAGGAAGACCGAGACAGACATGGTTGAGAGTGATAGAGCATGATATGACATTTCCGGGGCTTGAGGAGAGTATGGTGATGGAGAGGGAACAATGGAGGGAAAGGATACATGTGGATTTTTAGTATTTGATGTTTTTTTGACATATTTAGTATTTTTATTTAATTTAAAGAAATTAAATTATTTATTCTTCTCTCCTTTATTACACTTTTTTTATCAACCACTTTCTTTAAGATTTTACTTGGTTTACTTTTAAGGCATTTCAGACCCTTACTTCTATTTCGGTTTTTAAAACCGTTTTAATTTTTTCTCTCAGTTTAAATTTTAAGTGTTTATAAAAGAAGTCTGGAATCCGATTTAAAATCTCTAAGTTTACCTTGACTTTCCATTACATTTTCGTTCTTCCTTTTTGTTTTTTATTCTTCCTTTTTATTCGCATTTTGAGGCGTGTGTTCACCCATGGACGGTCGAAAGGATGATTCATGTCAACCGACCCCCAATCATTTTGGGATTAAGGCTCTGATGTTGTTGTTGTTGTTATTATTGTTGTTGTATAAATTAGGATCCAAACTTAATGGTACATTAAATCTGCCAAAAAAAATATTTATACACAAAAACAAACAAGAAATTACCATAGCATGACGTGCAACTGCTGGACGGAAAAGATAGGTCTTGGATCTCTTGCATAGACGGCAGAAAAATGGCTCGTGGACTGTCCTTTTATTATTCTTGCTTTTTTTGTTCGACTTGACTTTTCGGTTCGCCATTTGGGAACTGTAAATGAAAGTAAACCAAAAATTAAAACATGACGTAAACAGACATATCATTAATCGATAAAAACAGACGGAATTAAGGTAAAATCAAAACTTAAAAGGACGTTTGTGCTATAGGTACAAAACTTAACAATGTTTGTTTCATTAGGTTTCTGAATCGTTGATTGTAGGTTTTGTTAGACTTAAACCTAATAACGAGATATCATTAAAGATAATAATAATATTTGAATTTACATTTGACTAAAGCAGACCAACTTAAAATAAAATCAAGAAAATTTCAAAGAATTTAGCATGATTAAACATATTAAAAATGATTAATTAATAAGAATAATCCCTCATATTAAGCAAAGAAAAAAGATCGGCATCAAAATAAAAAGAAAAAAAGAACAATCAAAACGGGAATCAACCAATAATATACTAACAAGACGGATTATCGCTTAAATTCCTCGTAATTTAACATGTTTACTTTAAATCAAGAAAACAGACGGATTAATTCACTTAAAACATGTAATCTCCATTTTACCTTAAATCAAGAAAATTAATTTAACATGTTTACCCTAAATCACTTAAAATGATTAATTCTTTGAAATTTTCTTGATTTTACTTTAAATTTCTCGTACAAAGCACAAACAATCGAATAAAACAGACGGATTTAAAGTAAAATCAAGAAAATTTCAAAGAATTTAGCATGATAAAACATGTTACTAATTGAACAAACAATTGACTAAACAGACGATTTACGATAAAATCAGCATAACTACGAGAAATTTAAGGGATAAATGATGATACACAGATATCTATAAAACCTTATTAAAAGGCTAGCCTCAAAATGCCACGTAGACAATGCCACGTAGGATAAGGAAAAGCCACGTAGGCATTTGCAATGCCACATCAATACAATCTTATTAAAAGGTTACCTAGAATAATGTGACATGGCGGATTTTAATGTGACATGGAAACGTAAATATGACATGGCGAATTAATGTGATATGGATTATCATTTTTTTTATTTAAAAAGGAAAAAAATAAAAAAAAAGGCTAGCCTCAAAATGCCACGTAGACAATGCCACGTAGGATAAGGAAAAGCCACGTAGGCATTTGCAATGCCACATCAATACAATCTTATTAAAAGGTTACCTAGAATAATGTGACATGGCGGATTTTAATGTGACATGGAAACGTAAATATGACATGGCGAATTAATGTGATATGGATTATCATTTTTTTTTATTTAAAAAGGAAAAAAAAAAAATTGGAAACATGAAATGTAAATAGCATAACAAATACGGAGTATTAAACTTTGGCCTCTTTAATTTCTAGATAAATTAAACACCAATTAAAAATCAAAATTCATACTAAATTTTAAATTTCGACGTTTATTGTTAGAATATTATAAGCAACAAATAAATATCACATAACTCTAATTTTAAACCATTTATTAAAAAAATAAAGAATTTGTAAATATTTATAAATACTACGGAGTAGACCTGGCAATATTATTACACAAATAAAAATTTACATCACTCTAATTTAAGTTGAAACTATTTATATGTGAAACTCTTTCTTATTGTTATCTACAATTAAAGAAAACCTTTTACATTTGATTTCTCCTTACTCTATATTTATGTCTATATTAAATTTCCTAATAATGAAAAAGAATGCTCAAAAGTAACAAAACCTTGCTACAATTTATGTATATATTCAATTTGATAATAATAATAATAATAGTAATAAAGACGCCGACAAGTCATAAAATGCATTCTCAATTGGCTATAAATGTTTGATGAAAGACAACATTTGTGAACCATAATTCAAGCCAATATTTTTTTTACCGTCATCTCTAACATAATCGTATGAGATAATAATTTATCTTATCACTTTATCAACATCAAGGTAAGTGTATTAAGACTTTAATTAATAATTTATTTATTTAATTTTAAGCTCCTTTGCCTCTGAAGTGCTCATCACATCTTTAAATTCATTTATGTGTTGTTTTGTTCTCATTTAGGGGATATCAAGATTTGTGGTGTTGTGATATTCAAAGGTAAATATATTTACATTTTTATGACTCAATGTTCTATTTCTTTCACTATTTAATGGAAAAAAACTTAAATTAATAATGATAAGGTTAATATTACATAAATCAAATTCACAATTTTGTTTGTAATTAATTACTTAGTGACTTTTTAATTTTGTTTTGTAGGGATGGTTCATTGGAGATTGAAGATTATATAGACAAGGAAAATACTAGAATTGTTCAAACAAATAATCCCTCCACTCCACTCAATACTATATTGCTCCGTATAAACTAACTACAAGATTAGCATGAATTTGAATGACTAATTGTTTTAGGTTCATAAAAAAATTAGTATTTCTTAAAGTTTCTAATATATATTTTATTTTGGTATGTGTTGTTTTTTATTCATTATTTACCCTTTGAAAAATTATTCATGATCTCAAACTTATTAACAAGTTGGACAAAAACTAAAACAAGGTCGTCATAATTAGCTAGCATATAAATCCTACTTCATCACAAGATGTCAAGATTGGGTACACTCTACACAAAATATCAAAGAGTAAACAATAGTGGAAAATCATAAATAGTCTCGTGAATTTCCACGGGCAACAAAACTAGTAATATAGTTAAAAGGCTACTTAAAGCATTTAATTTTATTCCACATGTCATTTTTATATTGGTTAGTATTAAAGTTACTTTTAGACTTATTTATGAAAACCCGTCATAAGGTTTACTAATATTTTTTGATGGAAACCATAAGATCGATCATGATTTAAATTATTAAAAATAAATTAAGAATTTACTCTCATCATTTAAATCGTACAATTTGTCCATCTAACTCTTCATTAACCATAAAGATATTAGTTAAAAGGTCTTATATGTAGTAAATAAAAGTATAATAATTTTGATTATAAAGATACTAATATTTTTTTAGTGGAAACCATAAGATCATGTATTAAATTATAAAAATAAATTAAAAATTTACTCTCATCATTTAAATTGTACAAGTTGTCCATATAATTCTTTATTAGCCATAAAGATAGTAGATAAAAAATCTTATATGTGGTAAATGAAAAATCTAATAATTTGATATAAAGCTTCCCAATTTCCACATTGTTACTTTTGATTTCTTTCAAAACCATCTTAAATTCTGTAATTAGTACACTTGAGAAAAAGTGATAAACAAGGTGTGTACATGTGAATAAAACATATAGTTGAAAGTTTCTGAAATAATAAAAAAAAATTATGAACCTAAAAACAATACTCATTCACATTCATGTTGTCAATCTTGTAGTTAGTTTATAACATAGTATTGTAATGGAGGGAGTATTTGTTTAAGCAATTATAGTATTTCTCTTTTTCATGTAGTATTCTTTCTCCAATTAATTATCCATACAAAAAAAAAATCCACTAAGTGATTAATAACAAATAAAATGGTGGAATTTGATCTATGTAATATTAACCTTATCGTTATTAATTTAAGTTTTCTCTTAAATAAGGTAAGAAATAGGCATTGAATTATAAAAATGTAAGGGGTTGTTTGGTTCAAAGTGTGGGAATGGAATGGATTGGGATGAGAATCCAGGGTGGAATGGAGTTAGAACCCCATACCTTTTAACACTTGTTTGGTTCAATTTTGTAATGGATTGTAATTCAATCAACAGATGGAATGTAACTGGTCATATACAATGAACTCTACTATTCAATCCTGCGAAAATAATTCAATCATGTGCATATTTCAATATTACTTATACAACACAATTTTTTAAGGCAATTGTCATACGAGTCGTCATACAACCCGTAAATATTGTTTAAAGCAATAGACACATGTATTATTGCAACGAATCATGTATACCTATGAACAATCACAAGCAAATTTTTTATGAAAGCAAAAAAAAATATTATGAAAGTAGAAGATGAAGACTTACGTAGAGTAGAACAACAGCAATTTGGGTTTTTTTTTCTTTCTTAATTTTAGGTTTTGTATCCAGGGGGCATTGGATTTAGAAACTTGGGGAAGGAGTAGAGTATGGGATTCCAAGGGATTGAGGTGGATTGAGAAACCCTTGGGTTTCTAAATCAATTCCAAAAGTGGTCAACCAAACACTTGAATAGGTGATATCCATTCCAATCCATTCCATACCCCCAACCAAACACCCCCTAAGTATATTTACCTTTGAATAGTTCAACTCCACAAATATGTAATATAGTTAAAAGGCTACTTAAAGCATTTAATTTTATTCCACATGTCATTTTTATATTGGTTAGTATTAAAGCTACTTTAGACTTATTTATGAAAACCCGTCATAAGGTTTACTAATATTTTTTGATGGAAACCATAAGATCGATCATGATTTAAATTATTAAAAATAAATTAAGAATTTACTCTCATCATTTAAATCGTACAATTTGTCCATTTAACTCTTCATTAACCATAAAGATATTAGTTAAAAGGTCTTATATGTAGTAAATAAAACTATAATAATTTTGTTATAAAGATACTAATATTTTTTTAGTGGAAACCATAAGATCATGTATTAAATTATAAAAATAAATTAAAATTTTACTCTCATCATTTAAATCGTACAAGTTGTCCGTATAATTCTTCATTAGTCATAAAGATAGTAGCTAAAAAGTCTTATATGTGGTAAATGAAAAATCTAATAATTTGATATAAAGCTTCCCAATTTCCATATTGTTACTTTTGATTTCTTTCAAAACCATCTTAAATTCTGTAATTAGCACACTTGAGAAAAAGTGATAAACAAGGTGTGTACATGTGGATTAAAGTGTGTATAGTCTTCTTAAATTTACTAATATCTTAGAATTTAAAACGTTTGATAAGACTTATAGTTAGTTTTGTAAGATGATGCATATTTTATTTTTATTTTTATTTTAACTATCTCAAATTTGCAGATTATTCATTATGAGGAAGGCTATTGAAAAGTGGAGATTACATGTTTGGATCTAAATGTGAAAAATGAAAACATATTTTTACTCCTTTAGTTGGCTTACAAACTTATTCATCATCAGTAAAATTCTCTATTTTACATGTAAATTTTTGAGAAAAAATTTACTATTTGATTCTTTTATTTTACATGTATCTATTTAACTTTGTAAAAAAAAAGACTATCAGATTTGTAGGTTTGATTAACTATTTGATTCTTTTATTTGTAAAAAAAAAAAAACTAACTAATGTAATTTGTTATCGGTGATGCTAATGTAACCGCGATGTTTGAGTGCTTTGTTTATCGACCTAACGGCGTAGTCATTTTTAGCCTAATTTATGATGTACTATAGAAAATAACAAATTCGTAAAAAACTAAACAAATATTTATAGTTCTAAGATTAGATACATTAAATTTTTGACTACAAAATATTCATGAATAATATTAACAATTTAACATGTATTAAAATATATGATAATAAAGTTCAAATTAAGAGTTCTATTTATAATACTATGGTCATGCAATAACGTAAAAGGAAGTAAATATTAACAAAAATTTGGCTCATAGGTTATTCGCAAAAAAAATAAAAATATTTTATATATTAGTTAAACATGGACGTCAACAAAGAGCAAATAAACGGGACAAATAGAACGTGTCCGCGATTTTCGCGGGTATAAAACTAGTTACTATGATTAAACAGATTAATAATTGAATTAACAATCTATCAAAATAGACGGATTTGAAATAAAATCAAGAAAGAAAATAACTAGGAAAGGGTAAAATGATATTAGGCAGAATTTGAGAGGATGAACGACGGAATACTCTAAACAAATTGGGGATATAACGAAATGAGTACTCTGTAGAAAATTTAGGAGTTTAAGTCCGGTTTATATAGGACGAGCGGCAATCTAAAATTTAAAAACTGCACTAAACATATAGGCTGTCCTATTGGGTTATGATGTGGGCATATGTTCACAAATTTATTAATAATAATAATAAAACTAAATTAATAAACTAAGTGTATTAGTGTCACTTAAAAATGAAAAAGAAAAAATAGCAGATCTATTTTTTTTTTGTAAATGAGAATGCCAAATGATTGCTCAATAATCCCACGAAGCAATAATAAATTGAACTATCACTCTTTGCAAAATAGAGGATAAAATCAATAGATCAGAAGACTTACACATGATGAGCATAGAAATATGATTTGAATACTCAAACATAATCTCCATGCAGATCCAACTCCCAGAATCCATTATTGATACTTGAATCACTTGAAGCAAAGTGATCAATATGGGGTGAAGAATATGACGATTAGTCAAAGGATAAAGTAGACGTTTTTACCAAGGGATGTAAGGATGATGTTTTTTTTATCAAGGGATCAATGGATGAAGATGGTGTCTTTGGATCCATGAAGAAAGATGATATCTTTAGCATGGGAACCATAGATGAAAATGATGTACATAGCAGTGGCTCCATAGATGAAAATGATGTTTTCTACCAAGAGATTTAGATTAACATGGTTGTTTTATGGAATGATGGTGATAATTTGAGAGAGATCTGAGTTTTTTTATGGATGAAGATGGAAGTTTTAAGAAGGCAGAGTCGTTAAAAGTGTTATTAGAGAGAGAGAGAGAGAGAGAAAGAGAGAGAAGAGATTGATCGGGGTGTGCGCGGCTAGGTTAAATGAGTGATGCTTGGTTATAATTACTTATAAATAGGACTTCACCATTAATGGGCCAAGGCCCAGTTTCATAATTATGTCCTTCCTAGTAGATCTGTTAATTAAAATAAAAAAAAACGTTTTGTAAATCGTAATGACGGGTTTGGAGTTGATGAAGGGAACAAGATTTTGCTTGAAATGGAAAGAATCGACTTCATTATAACGGTTATTTTAATTAAATGTAATAAATATTTTATAGGACCATTTTATAAATAAGACTAACGCATTTACAAAAGACCCGACTAAAATAATTAGTATATTTGTATAAAAATATTTTATTTTAACAAGCTAATATCATATTTGTCTAAAAATATTTTATTTGTCTAGTTTTTAAGTTAAAAAAACACGTGACTTAGAAATTAAAAGGTGAGCTATTAATTTAAAATTAAAAAATTATATGTTAATTTCAAAATTCTGGATGTGTATTTATTTGTTTTATCATTATGAAAAACTTGAGTACTTAGTTTATAATCTTAGGTTATAAGCTTAATATGCAATTTTCAAATACAAAATATTGTTCCTAGAGTAGTCATAAAAACACAATAACCAGATGTTAAAGAGGACTAATAATATAAAACCAAACTGGACAAATAATCTAATAACATCAACTATAAACCTTGTAATGCGAAATAATTAAAAGATCAGAAAGTAACAAAACAAAAACAATAAATTACCACAAGAATAATACAAGTACTACAGGAAATAATAAAAAAAAAAATCAAACGGTCATCAAAGGTACAACCTAACCTATTCAATTGATTTATCACAATTATTCAAAAAAAAATCAAGAAAACTAAGTAACAATCAGAAAAAAAAAAAAAAATCTTAAACAGATGCATACTAAATTACCATAACAACGAATTACCTAATACAAAATTGAATAACCTATACAGAAAACAATAACACAACCAAGAAAGTCATAAAAACAAGAGTAGTAGAATAACAATAACGAATCACAATTATTGAATAAAATCAGGAAAACTAGGTAAATAAACGATCACAAAAAAAAAACCTAAAAATTTCACAAAATAAAAAACTCGTCCAATAACAAAAATCAAAATCTCAAACATATAAACATTAAATTACAGTAAAAACGATTCACATAATGCAAAAATGAATTACCTAATCCGAAAACAGTAATATAATCAAGAAAGTCACAAAACGAGTATACGAGAATCGCAATAACGAATTCGAACTCAAAAGAACTGAAGAAGAATCAAGAAACTAGAGGAACAACATAATAAGAACGAAATTCAAAGATTTAATTTAAAATAAAATTTAAAAAAAGAGAGAGAAAAATACTGTGAGAAGAAGGTGAAGTTGTTTAGCGATTATGCAGAGAAGTTGCTTAACGATTATGCAATGAGTGTAAAATTATGAGGTTTGGCTATATATACAAAATTGATTCCAACAAATTTTTGACGATTTGGAGGGAAATGAATATCAGAGAATTTGAATTAACATATGTTGGACTTAACCTCATATTTTTACATGTCTAGTCAAGACCAACAAAAAAGGCCCAATGATTATCAACAAAGGCCCAATGGTTACATAGTTACATGACAGATGCTGGCTGTTAAGTATAATTAATATATGAAATGAGTTTTAAGAAAAGTAATTAAATAAATTTACGAGCAAATATTAATATATAAAAATAAATTATTCATTACAAAAATCAAATGTTACATATAATTTGGGAAGGTATTCTTGTTTGGATATAAAATTAATCGACAAAAACAATTTAAAAGTGATATAAAATTTATAAAATGTTACAGAACTGCACAATTTAATTTACAAAACAACTACGAAGAATTAACATTTATTTCAAAGGTCAAATCAATAAAAATGAATGATTAAAATATACGAAATAGTGATTTTATCAACCAAAAACGATAAATCAAATATCTTTCGCACTAGAAAATATAGAAAGCAAAACTACAATAGACATGGAAAAATAGGATGCAGTAGATGAAAAAGCCAAAAAAAAATGTGAGACTTGAATACTTACAAAATAACTCGATGAAGATATCATTTTAGAAATATTCGATTGACCCAATTTGTTTAACCAAATTATCTTCACCTTTTGGGATTATTTTCTGCGTTCTTTTATTTCATACCCATTTGATTCCATCACTATTTTAACATGTTGATGGCCAACCCTGGTTTCTTTGTTGAATCCGGCAAAGAAATATCAGATTTTTGTTGGCTGTTTGTTTAAGAGGAAGCCATATTCAAAGGATAAAGATCATGTCTTTTTGGTTGTTCATTAAGGACAAACATCGATCATGATGATGATAGATAGTAGGTGGATGGATAATGAAGATCTTGTTTTCAGAGAAAGAAGGTTATAATAATTTAGAGAGAAGGACGGGTAGAGAGATGTTAGATTTCTCATTTCTGGTGGGTGGGTGAGTTAGGGTAAGGAATGGGTGGTTGCTTTTATACTACTTCATACATGTTGAACAGGTCAAGGCCCAATTTTATATCTATATCAAGTAGCATTTTTTTTGAGCAAAAAACAAATAATCCCATATATTTACTAAATGAATAAGCGAAATTCTAAATTTTCCCGCCTAAACATATTTCCTAAAATAAAGTTTAGTTATTTTTAGCATATTCTATAAGTAGGTGGGCTATAATACAAATATAGTCTTTCAGATTTATATATTTATGTGTAGTATTTTACATTCTACACAAAATTACCTCTAATCTTTTTATAATGTAAAAAGAGATTCTTTTTTTTTTTTATTTTAAGAATCGTACGAAAAAAATTCATTAATTTCTATGATAAAAAGTTGCGGCTAAAAATATACTTCTTGTCAGTAAAATTTTATAAAATAACATCATTAATCTCTCGGTAATAGGAAAAACTTTCATTGAAATACTCATTTCATGGTTAATAAGATTGTGGCTAGTTATCTTTACTTTCACCAGTAGGTATGAGCAAACACATAGCACATATAGGGTGGTCGGTGGATCCCCAATAAAAAAATACTCAGTCACAAAAAGAAAGGTTATATACACCAAAAGATAAAACATATAATATGGTAGAAAGCTATTCTACTATATAATTCCCCCCCCCCCCCCCCATTTCATTATATAGTATATTGTATAGCAGTTGGTTGAACGAACACCATAATCACCAGCGAACATATACATACATAGGCAAACAGATAACGTGGTAAATGAAATAAAAAACCACAACTTCATATTTATTAACTGCTCTTGCAACCTTAATAGTGCCACATGAAATGTATACATGTATAAAAGGTATCAAGTAAGCTACAGTACTACACCCAGGTAAAGATCGAAGGAGTCGAATGACAATAAAAATGCCAACTCACGCCTTAAAATAATAAACAAGTGGGTCAAGGCTAGGCCAGAATATTATATTATTAACACAAATTCTCATTATAGAGGGACACTATCCGTCAACAACTATAGACGGATATCATTCCTCTAAAAAATGAAAGTGGGTAGTGCAAGTTGGCGGGAAATGGATATTCCCTCTTGCGCTACCCATTTTTATTTGTGAGAGGGACACTATCTGGTTATAGCTACAAACGAATAGTGTCCATTTATAATAAGACGGACTGATTATTAAAAGAGACCTCTCTCAATATATCACAAGAATACAACAAAGTAAGCATAGGCATATCCATCAACTACTAACAGAGTCACAAAGTATACTAGTACCTTTCGGCACTATCGGTACACAAAACACAAGCACAAATACTATAAAAAGGAATCTTCGTTCAGGTGATTCTTCAACTGCACTATACCTATCATGCCTCTATTACCAATACTATAAGTGCATTAAAAGTTAATATCATATATAATATAGATCTTCCTGAATCACAAATAAGAAAAGGAAGTTTCGCAAATTAAGCACAATGTCCTCCACAAGAGAAAATATAAAATAAACGGGTTATAAAACCGTATGGAAACTATCAAATATTACTGTATGAGAGTAAGTTTCCAATATACCACGCTAGCAACAAAAAAAATCCTACAGACCGGTGAGGTGGAGGTATGTTTCCACTATCATAGATGAGACAATCCACTACTCAAGCTACTTCATAAAAGACAAGACTATTCACCTAATTATTGACGACTCAAGACACAAGATCTTAACGACTACTAGAGGTTCTTATGGAAATTCTTGATCATTTGAAGCACTTTTCCTTGCATTTCACTACATTTTTGCAAGGCACAAAGGATATATAAAGAAAATAAATTAAACAAGTGTACATACATTTTCATGTCTCTCAGCTGCCTTCGGTGAGCCATATGATTTAGAAGTAGAACAGATGGTGCAGAGATACAATTTTTTCCCAGCCATTACAAAAAAAACCTGCAAGAATTCGGAACAGAGTGAATAAAAAAAAGTTTAGAAACAACAGTATAACAAAATGACGATCAATAGTAAAGATTAAGTCATGCTTAATTGTTCCTAGAGTAGTCAGAAAAACACAATAACCATATGTTAAAGAGGACTAATAATATAAAACCAAACTGGACAAGTAATCTAATAACAGCAACTATAAATCTTGTAATGCGAACTAATTAAAAGATCATAAAGTAACAAAACAAAACATTAAATTGCCACAAGAATAATACAAGTACTACAGGAAATAATAATAAAAAAAATTAAACGGTCATCAAAGGTACAACCTAACCTATTCAATTGATTTATCACAAAACATTTTTGTTACTTAGTTTTCTTGATAAACGATCATAAAAAAAACCTAAAATTTTTACTAAATAAAAAAATCATCCAATAACAAAAATCAAAATCTCAAACAGATAAACATTGAATTACCGTTAAAACGATTCACATAATGCAAAAATGAATTACCTAATCCGAAAACAGTAATATAATCAAGAAAGTCACAAAACGAGTATACGAGAATCGCAATAACGAATTCGAACTCAAAAGAACTGAAGAAGAATCAAGAAACTAGAGGAACAACATAATAAGAACGAAAATCAAAGACTTAATTTAAAATAAAATTTTAAAAAAGAGAGAGAAAAATACTGTGAGAAGAAGGTGAAGTTGTTTAACGATTATGCAGAGAAGTTGCTTAATGATTATGCAATGAGTGTAAAATTATGAGGTTTGACTATATATAAAAAATAGATTCCAACAAATTTTTGACGATTTAGAGGGAAATGAATATCAGAGAATTTGAATTAACATACGTTGGGCTTAACCTCATATTTTTACATGTCTAGTCAAGACCAACAAAAAAGGCCCAATGATTAACAACAAAGGCCCAATGGTTATATACTTACATGACAATGCTGGCTGTTAAGTATAATTAATATATGAGATGAGTTTTAAGAAAAGTAATTCAATAAATTTACGAGCAAATATTAATATATAAAAATAAATTATTCATTACAAAAATCAAATGTTACATATAATTTGGGAAGGAATTCTTGTTTGGATATAAAATTAATCGACGAAAATAATTTAAAAGTGATATAAAATTTATAAAATGTCACAGAACTGCACAATTTAATTTACAAAACAACTACTTAGAATTAACATTTATTTTAAAGGTCAAATCAATAAAAATGAATGATTAAAATATACGAAATAGTGATTTTATCAACCAAAAACGATAAATCAAATATCTTTCGCACTAGAGAAAAATAGAAAGCAAAACTACAATAGACATGGGAAAATAGGATGCAGTAGATGAAAAAACCAAAAAAAAAATGTGAGACTTGAATACTTACAAAATAACTCGATGTAGATATCATTTTAGAAATATTCGATTGACCCAATTTGTTTAACTAAATTATCTTCACAACCATACCATTCTTCACCTTCTGGTATTATCTTCTGCGTTCTTCTATTTCATACCCATTTGATTCCATCACTATTTTAACATGTTGATAGCCAACACCGGTTGCTTTGTTGAATCCGGCAAAGAAATTTCATATTTTTGTTGGCTTTTTGTGTAAGAGGAAGCCATATTCAAAGGATAAAGATCAGGTCTTTTTTGTTGTTCATCAAGGACAAACATCGATCGATGATGATGATAGATAGTAGGTGGATGGATAATGAAGATCTGGTTTTCAGAGAAAAAAGGTTATAATTTAGAGAAAAGGACGGGTAGAGAGATGTTAGATTTCTCATTTCTGGTGGGTGGATGGGTGAGTTAGGGTAAGGAATGAGTGGTTGCTTTTATACTACTTCATACATGTTGAACGGGTCAAGACCCAATTTCATATTTATATCAAGTAGCATTTTTTTTGAGTAAAAAACAAATAATCCCATATATTTACTAAATGAATAAGCGGAATTCTAAATTTTTCCGCCTAAACATATTTCCTAAAATAAAGTTTAGTTATTTTTAACATATTCTATAAGTAGGTGGGCTATAATACAAATATAGTCTTTCAGATTTATATGTTTATGTGTAGTATTTTACATTGTACAGAAAATTACCTCTAATCTTTTTATAATATAAAAAGAAATTCTTTTTTTTTATTTAATGAATCGTACGAAAAAAATTCATTAATTTCTATGATAAAAAGTTGCGGCTAAAATATACTTCTTATCAGTAAAATTTTATAAAATAACACCATTAATCTTTCGGTAATAGGAAAACTTTTATTGAAATACTCATTTTATGGTTAATAAGATTTTGACTTTGATTTTTCAGATCAATAACGATGAGAAACCTAAAATAAAATAAAAATTAAATTTCATAAATATAATACACTTAAAAAAGAAAAACTCTATATATACCGTGCATACATTGCACGGGAGCTGCACGAGAGCTAAACTAGTTAATTAATTAATTATGATTTTTCCGTTGGTCTCAGTGATTAATTGAGTTAGCAAATTTCATTTAGACCATGTTTATCAGTTGTTCATGCAACCCTTCTAGACCTAGTTCCTACACTAAAATCTATATAAAATTATAATAAAAGAACCACTACCCATTAAACTTGACACGTGTCGCACTATGGTGAAATTTTTTTCCCACCTAACACAAAATCCTAAAGATACATATTTTATTTTCAAAGCTATCATCTATAAAATATAATTAAAAGGCTATCCTAAAATGACAAATAAACGCCACCTAGACAAAGCCACGTAGGATCCAAAAAGCCACATAGATTAAAATTTAATGTGACGTGGCATATTTAAATATGATGTTGCATATTTTTAATGTGACATGGATTATCAATTTATTATTACATGACATTAATTTAAATCATTTATCTATAAATTAATTTAGTTCACTTATATCTATAATATGAAAGGATATTATCAATATTCTTAAATTAGTTTTGTATATTAAATATATTGTCTTCCAAAATTTATATAACCCTTCAAAATTTACATCAAATTTCATAATTTATAATTAATATTGACATTTAAATTGAAATTTTTGTAATAAAACATGTTAATAAATTTCATAATTTATAATTGAAATTGAAATTTTAATTGAAATTTTTGTAATAAAACATGCTAAGAAATTAATTAAACCTCTTCATATTACTAAACACTCACCATTATTTACATTTTCCTATTTAATTTATTGTTTTTAGAAATTTTGTAATAATACCTTTAGTAAACTAATTAAACCTCTTCATATTACTGAACACCCACCAATATTAACATTTTTCTATTTAATTTTTTTTAATTAAACATGGTATTAAATTGATTAAAACTCTTCATAATACTTAACACACACCAAATTAATTAAAAGTTTTCCTATTTAATTAATTTTGGTATATAATATGTTAATAATTTTATTAAAATTCCTTATTTTACTCAACACCCATAATTTTTATAAATATTATTAAAAGGGTAAACTTTAAAAGCCACGTAGACAATGCCACCTCGTATTACTAAATGCCACCTTGCATTACCAAAATTCCACGTCACCAATACTCCATGTAGTATGACGTGTTTAATTAAGAGGGTAATTCATGTTTGTATAATGATCCATTTAAAACGATACACAAATTAAAAAATATTTACATAAAAAATAAATTAGCATAAAAAATATTAAAGTTTGGCCTTTTTAACTTCTAGATAAATTTAAAAACAATTAAAAATCATAATTCATACTAAATTTTAAATTTCTACGTTTATTCTTAGAATATTTTAAGTAACAAATATATATCACATAATTCAAATTTTACGCCGTTTATGAAATAATAAAGAATTTGTAAATATTAAGGGCAAATAATAACATACTTAACATTAAGCATTGGCATTTTAATTTTTAAAAGTACAATTGGTTAAACAAAAAATAAAAAATTACATCACTCTAATTTTAAATTATTTATATGTGCAACTCCTTAAATATTATTGCAATAAACTTGCTCAATTTCATTAAATTGAATACATATGTAAATTTATAAATATGATTTATAAATAAAAGGGAAGACAAAATATCTACCAGTTTTTAGTTCGTAAGATAACTCCCTAAACAATTCTCGTGCAATGTGGATTTTGTAAAAAAAAAAAAAGAAAAAAAAAAAAAGTAAACCTTTTATATTTCAATTCTCATTACTCTATATTTATGTCTATATTAAATTTGCTAATAATGAATATGAATGGTCAACGGTCATAAAACATTTATACATATTTATGTATATATTAAATTTGGTAATAATAAAAAATAAACAAAAGTCATAAAACACATCCTCATTTGGCTATAAATGTTTGATGGAAGGCAACATTTGTGAGCCGAAATTCAAGCGAGTACCCCCATCGCCAAAAGAATTATATATATATGTCAATAATCTTTCTTATCATTGTATCAACATCAAGGTAAGTGTACTAAGGTTTTAAATTAATAATTTATTTATTTATTTTTAAGTTCCATTAGTTATGAAGTAATCTTCACTTTTTTAACCTTCACATATATGTTGTTTTGTTCTCATTTAGGGGCTATCGACATTTGTGGAATTGTGCTATTCATAGGTAAATATACTTACATCTTTATGATTCAATGCCTTATTTCTTACATTATTTAAGCGAAAACTTAAATTAATAACAATAAGGTTAATTATACATAAATCAAATTCCACCATTTTGTTTATTAATCACTCAGTGGATTTTTTTTAGGGATAGTTCATTGGAGAAAGAAGACTATTTGAAGAAGAGAAATACTAGAAGTGCTTAAACAAATATTCCCTCCATTCCACTCAATACTATGTTATAAACTAACTACAAAATTGACTACATGAATATGAATGACTAATTGTTTTTAGGTTCATAAATAAAATTTAGTATTTCAGAAACTTTCAAATGTATGTTTTATTTGGGTATGCGTTTCTTTTTTATTCATCATTTTTCCTGTGAAAAATAGCTCTCATAGAATTAAATTGGAGTTGCGAGGACCTCAATCTTATTAACAAGTTGGACAAAAAAATTCTATTGACATAGATAATGGCTAAATGTAAATTATTATCTAATATTTATGCGTACTTGTCATATTATCTAATGCATATGTCTTATAACACATAAGAGATTACAATGAGATTTGTAGTAGGTTATTATTTAACTCATTTTATTATTTATGCAAAAATATAAAATTTAGAATTTTTGACAAATTGATATAGATGATATAGTAAGACTAGCATTTATTAAAGTTCATAACTATGCTATTATATGATTTATGACAATTAAAATATTGAGAAGATAAAAAAACCTTATAATTCTATATGTTGTAAGCTCCTTACATTGTGAGATTTATTATTCTAAAAAAAAAGAAGGAAAAAAAAAAGAGAAATAATTCAACATTATGAATTAATTTGTCTTTTCGTCTTTACTTACTAACTTTATTTGCCGGAATACAAAGCGATGTTCAAACTTTTACATAGAAAGTTTAGTACAAAATCTATACAATCTAATCAAAAAGCAACCTTAAGCATTTAATTTTTTTTACATGGTGTCATGAATTACTGGACTCATTGAAAGGTAACTTTTTTTAAAACCACATGTTTTTAGTATATTAATCAAAATAACAACCAAAATACAATATTTAGTTTTGAAAATAAACCAAAATTGTCAAAGAAATAAGGCATTAACCAACTAACTTTTATGTATTTCAAGACTATATTTTTTAAATGGATCAACTAATTGCTCAGACAAATATAAACAGTACGATAAAAATAATAAAACTAAAACAGATAAACCCGTGAATCTCACGGGTCACAAAGCTAGTTCATTAACTTAAAATGACAAATAAACGCCACCTTGACAAAGCCACGTAGGATCCAAAAAGCCACCTAGCTTAAAATTTAATGTGACGTGGCATATTTAAATATGATGTTGCATATTTTTAACGTGACGTGTTGAATTAATGTGACATGTATTATAAATTTATTATTACGTGACATTAATTTAAATCATTTATCTATAAATTAATTTAATTCACTTATATCTATAATATGAAAGGATATTATCATTATTCTTAAATTAGTTTTGTATATTAAATACTCCCTCCTATTCTAAATAATTGTCCCATTTGCCATTTCCGTCTATTCACATAACTGTCCCACTTGCCATATTTGGACATGGTTTTTACTTTCCTACCCTTAGCTCTTTTCTTTATTTACCACCCCAACCACCCATAACCCATCATATTCAATACTTTTCAATATTTAACTCATATATTCTTACCCCTATACAATAATTTTCATTATTTTAACTATATTCCTTAATTTTCGTGCCATTGTCCAAATGAGACACTTATTCAGAATAGGAGGAAGTATATTGTCTTCCAAAATTTATATAACCCTTATAAATTTACATCAAATTTCTTAATGTATAATTAATATTGACATTTTAATTGAAATTTTTGTAATAAAACATGTTAATAAATTTCATAATTTATAATTAAAATTGAAATTTTAATTAAAATTTTTGTAATAAAACATGTTAAATAATTAATTAAACCTCTTCATATTACTAAACACTCACCATTATTAACATTTTCATATTTAATTCGTCGTGTTAAAATTTTTTGTAATAAAACCCGTTAATAAATTAATTAAACCTCTTCATATTACTGAATACCCACCAATATTAACATTTTCCTATTTTTTTTTAATTAAACATGGCAATAAATTAATTAAAACTCTTCATAATGCTTACACACACCAAATTAATTAAAAGTTTTTCCTATTTAATTAATTTTTGTAATATAATATGTTAATAATTTTATTAACACTCCTTATATTACTCAACACCCATAATCTTCATTAACCTAAAATGACAAATAAACGCCACCTTGACAAAACCATGTAGGATCTAAAAAGCCACCTAGATTAAAATTTAATGTGATGTTGCATATGTAAATGTGATGTTGCATATCTTTAATGTGACATGTATTATCAATTTATTATTACGTGACATTAATTTAAACCATTTATCTATAAATTAATTTAATTCACTTATATCTATAATAGGAAAAGATATTATCATTATTCTTAAATTAGTTTTGTATATTGAATATATTGTCTTCTAAAATTTATATAACCCTTACAAATTTACATCAAATTTCTTAATTTATAATTAATATTGACATTTTAATTGAAATTTTTGTAATAAAACATGTTAATAAATTTCATAATTTATAATTAAAATTGAAATTTTAATTGAAATTTTTGTAATAAAATATGTTAAGGAATTAATTAAACCTCTTCATATTACTAAACACTCACCATTATTAACATTTTCCTATTTAATTCATTGTTTTTAAAAATTTTGTAATAAAACTTGTTAATAAATTAATTAAACCTCTTCATATTACTGAACACCCACCATTATTAACATTTTTCTATTTAATTTTTTTTATTTAAACATGGTAATAAATTGATTAAAACTCTTCATAATACTTAACACACACCAAATTAATTAAACGTTTTTCCTATTTAATTAATTTTTGTAATATAATATGTTAAGAATTTTATCAAAACTCCTTATATTACTCAACACCTATAATTTTCATTGACATCTTGTCATATTTAATTCATCTCTTGAGGTCCTCAGCAATCAATTATCTAATTTAATAATATCACAAAATAAATTAAAAATTAAATTAAAATATGGGAATTTATGGTTGTGTAATGACTATAAAACCTACAATACCTATAATAGTTTATATTCAAATTATTTATTTAAAATATGCCCATTTGTCATGAGTTTCTAAGTTGTGGATTGTATTTTATGGTTTAATTTATTTATTGGAATATATTGAGTATATTGAGTATTGGTGTCGAGTATTGTTGTTGTTGTTGTTGTTGTTGTTGTTGTTGTTGTTGTTGTTGTTGTTGTTGTTGTTGTTGTTGTTGTTGTTGTTGTTGTTGTTGTTGTTGTTGTTGTTGTTGTTGTTGTTGTTGTTGTTGTTGTTGTTGTTGTTGTTGTTGTTGTTGTTGTTGTTGTTGTTGTTGTTGTTGTTGTTGTTGTTGTTGTTGTTGTTGTTGTTGTTGTTGTTGTTGTTGTTGTTGTTGTTGTTGTTGTTGTTGTTGTTGTTGTTGTTGTTGTTGTTGTTGTTGTTGTTGTTGTTGTTGTTGTTGTTGTTGTTGTTGTTGTTGTTGTTGTTGTTGTTGTTGTTGTTGTTGTTGTTGTTGTTGTTGTTGTTGTTGTTGTTGTTGTTGTTGTTGTTGTTGTTGTTGTTGTTGTTGTTGTTGTTGTTGTTGTTGTTGTTGTTGTTGTTGTTGTTGTTGTTGTTGTTGTTGTTGTTGTTGTTGTTGTTGTTGTTGTTGTTGTTGTTGTTGTTGTTGTTGTTGTTGTTGTTGTTGTTGTTGTTGTGTCCAATAAAGTATATTTTAATTTGTTATTTTGTTGGTTTTATGAATCGTTTACTTTATGTTTGAATTCATGTTTTTCAGTTGGTTTAATTTAAGTGACTTACATGTGACAATGTTTTGATTCGTTTGTCATGTTTTTGCCAGGTTGATGTTTTATCTTTTGGTCAATGTATTTTTTATATAACTTTAAAGCACCATGAAACATATATGAATGCAGATAAGGCAAACCATCATGTGGGTAATCTGAAGAGGAAAGAAATACAAAAGGCACAAAACTGAGGTAAAATTAAAGGTAAAAAAGCGTAAGGTATAAACTGATAAGTAATGGATGATTGTTGATCTCAAAATAGAAATCTTATAACTTTTTGTTTTAAATTTGTTATTAAACGTATATTGTGGTGTAATTTTACTATTATATTTTCTGGATCAACCTATTTGAATTTGTATTTTTCTATTCACGAGTATAATCATTTCTAACATATATTTTTCTTTTTCATTTTATATGAACTATTATCAAGGAATGTAATAAAAGGAAGCGAAAGTGAACCTTCGAGTAAATATTAAATAGTATCATTTCTAAATTCTACTTCGTATGTTTTTTAAAGTTTATGTATTTTTTTTGTCAAAACAGGAATAATACATAAAACTTACTCTCATAATTTCCTAAAAAAAAAACTACTCTCATAATTAATGGTAAATAAATAAGTACAAATAATTGAATGAAAATTCTTTAAAATTTCACAATTTACTTTTTGAACCACCATGATAATAATTAATCATTTTAATTATGTCATTTCCTCTTCCAATTTAAGTTTTCTCCAACTCCCACCTTTTGATTGTTTTTCTATAAAATTTACTTTACTTTTTAAAGTGGTTTATGCTTTTTTAACCATTATAAGATGATCGTTGATGTCAAAATAGAGATCTTATAATATTTCTTTAAATTTGTTATTAAGCGTATATTGTTGTGTAATTTTACTATTATGCTTTCCCGATCAACCTATTTGAATTTGTATTTTTGTATTCATCAGTATAATCATCTCTAACATATATTTTTTTTTATTTCATATGAACTATATTCAAGGCATGTATTAAAAGGAAGCGTACTAAAAGGAAGCGAAAGTGAACCTTCAGATAAATATTAAATAGTATGGTTTCTAAATTTAATCCGTATATTTTTAAGTTTATGTGTTTTTTTTATCAAAACCGAAATAGATTATTTTATAGTCTTTAATACTATTTTTATTTTTATATAGGATCGTGAACATAAGTATAACAAGAGATGGATCAAATTCTTGAAATTGTAATAAGGAACTTAAAAAAATTTATGAACCTTTTATAATTCGAATTTAGAGAATATAGTTTTTTAGATTATTGAGCAATTGAAATGAAAATTTAATTCGTAATACATGGAATAGATACCGACCATACCGTTGAATCGTATCTAATATTTTTCTATCGATATAATAAATGTTTTCCGGATGTAATAATATTTGAAACATGCACGTGGTGATAAGACTTCAAAGATATTTCTATGGGAGGGTTGATGGAGAGGTATGGAAATAATTTGGAGATGACTATACCGAGATATTGACTTTACAACCTTATAAGGCGTCATTGAAGATTTTTCCATACGGAATTTATTATATATGGATGGTTTCACTTTTAATATTTAAAAAACTCACTTTATTATATTGCGGAGTAAAACACACGTATATATAATGAGTCGTCTTTGGCATTGCTCCGTTGTCAAGTTTCTCAAAATTAGTAGCCACCACATTGTCACTTGCAGGATTCGATTTAAAAAAATAAACCAAAGTTATCAAAGAAATAAGGTATTAACTAACTAATTTCTATGTATTTCATGACTGTATATTTTTAAATGGATCAACATCTAATTGCTCGAACAAATATTACGATACGATAAAAATATTAAAACGAAAACAGATAAACCCGTGAATTTCACGGGTCGCAAACCTAGTTATATATTATTACCTTCCTTAAAAAACTATCATATCTTTCTTCAATACTCCTATCATATTACCCAAAATACAATTTCCTTTAACTTAAATAATGTAGTACTCCCCTTTATGTTCAATTAAATAATGTGTTATTTAAGACCGTTTTTTATATGCTTCCATAGAGTATTTCCTTCCAACTCATCAATTATACCTTTCATACTTATTATTATGGAGAAAAAATTTTCCATCACCCTATCATTTTCCTCTAAACATGATTTTCCATGATTGAATAAAGTTAGCTTTTTTACTAGCCCTAATATGAACTGTAATTTTTTTTTAAAAAAATTCCTAAAACTTTGCTATTTAGGCCATGTTCTTTTGGACTTAAAGTCAATTTATTTAAGTTCACTTCAGATCCTATAAGTTCAGTTCAGTTCAGATCAGATCCTATAAGTTCAGTTCAGTTCAGATCCTATAAGTTCAGTTCAGTTCAGATCCTATAAGTTCAGTTCAAATCTTATAAGTTCAGTTCAGATTCTATAAGTTCAGTTCAGTTCAGATCCTATAAGTTCAGTTCAGATCTTATAAGTTCAGGTCCTATAAATTCAGTTTAGAAAAGTTATATATAGAGTATTATTTTTAAAAACTGACGCAAAAACATTTGACATTATTAATATATATATATATATATATATATATATATATATATATATATATATATATATATATATATATATATATATATATATATATATATATATATATATTCTTAAAACAAAATTACCACTTTTCTCATTATTTTTTATCGTAATGTAATCGTAATATAATGTATGAACAAACCAATGTATATAAAGCGGAAAAATGATATTATCTTACCTTGTGTTTTAGACTATATTTTCTTATCAGTGTCCTCTCTTGGCTGCCCACTAATTTCTTGTAATTTTTTTAATCTCAATAAAAGTTTGCGTTTTCTAATAATAATAATAATAATAATAATAATAATAATAACAATAACAACAACAACAACAACAACAACAATAACAACAACAATAATAATAATAATAATATAATAATAATAATAATAACAAGAACAATAATAATAACAAGAACAAGAACAATAACAATAACAATAACAAGAACAAGAACAACAACAACAACAACAACAACAACAACAACAATAGTAATAAGGAAGCTGATAACAACCGCCCCTGGGGCAATTGATAAGCCATATCTTAACTTCATATTTTCAATTGTCATCACCAGACAAAAACAGTAATAGGTTTCACATTTTCGATTTTGGCCCCACCGTCAACAATCATCCTACCAACAAACCACCCACCCACACCGTAGCCACCAACATCGCCGCCCTTCAACCAGTCCTTGAAGGGCATATATACTTAAATGTTCCCAGAAAAGGGTGCGAAACCGGAAAATCGAACCCTAATACCTTTTTTGGGTGACTCTGTCGGCTTCTGAACTAAAAGACACCCTATGAGAGATGAGTGAACCCTATTTGGGGAAGGGGAGTAGTTAGGTGCTCGTGATGGCCAAGGATGATCCTCGTCGATCAAATTGGTGCAGTTAGACTAGTCGGACTCCGGCGAATCCAGCGGTGATTATGTGGTGGCGCGTGGTGGTGGTCATTATTGGTGTCGGTGCGGCCACATGGTGGTTGTTGGAGAAGCAGGTGATAATTTTCTTATAATTTGTGGGAGATTCTACGGCATATATTTTAGGCATTTGCTTTGTGCGAAGTTGAAAGCCTGAAAAGTAGGGATTTAGAGGGTGAAATTGTCTTTTTCATAAGTTTTTGAGACAATTTGTTCTACTTAACGGATGCCCCCGGGGCTGTTGTTAGCATTTTCCTTCGATCCTGATAACGAAAGCCCCCGGGGCACTCGTTAAGACTTCAAATTCAGACAAACTTGATAATAGTCAAATTAAAAAAAAAATATATATATATACACTAAAAAATCCATAATTAAATTACTACCCAGTTAGTTAGCGTGGTTAATGGCAATAGTCAACCAACATAAAACTCCATCCCACAAATCAATCGTCCATCCAAAAGCCGTTGTACCAACCACCGACTACCACAATCTTGCCACCACGCAAAGCTATGCCTAGCCATGCCATTATGCCAACCACCTGCCTCCTGTGACCTGTCACGACTAGAAATGTAAACCGTATTGCCTATAATCTTAAATTTTCCGGGAAAAGGGTTAAGGGTTCGATTTTACGGCGCCGGAAAATCGAACCCTTAACCCTTTTCCCGGTGACTCCGTCGGCTTCGCCGCCGGATTTCGAACCAAAAGACACCCTAAGAGGGCATGAGTGAATTCTTTTTGGGGAAAGGGTATAACTAGGGCGGTGGTGACGGCTAAGGATGATCGTAGTGGACCAATTTGGTGTGGGTAGACTCGTTGGACTCCGTCGAGTCTAATGATGGTGTTGTGGCGGTGCACGACGATGATTGTTGGTGCCGATGTTGGGGAAGCGTGCGTATCAATGTCAAATGAAAGAATCAGAAAAAGTGAAACAAAATGGAGGTGTTTGGCAAAGAAGATAGGTGATTTAGAAGATGGAGCAGAAGAGTATGGAGGTTGCAAATTAAGGGGCGGAAAATACGGAGACTTTAATTTTGATTGGAGAGTTGAATTGGTAGTAGAGTATTTTGGGTTGAGATAAATAAATAATAATTGAACTGTCAGAAGAAAAAGGCTCTTAACGAATGCCCCGGGGGCGTTTGTTATCTTTTGCCTAATAATAATATTAAAGTTAAATTAATTTAAGTTAATTTAATTTCGGATCGTGTAAGTTCAGTTCAGATCCTATAAGGTCATTTCAGTTCAGATCCTATAATTTCAGTTCAGATCCTATAAGTTCAGTTCAGTTCAGATCCTATAAGTTCAGTTCAATTCAGTTCAGATCCTATAAGTTTAGTTCAGTTCACATCAGATCCGTTTCAGTCTAAAAGAACAGGGCCTTAATGATGTTTTGATCGATTGTTTCATGGTGAAGCTGGACAAAAATTGAGTCATTCGTTACTTTTGCTAATCATTTTTATATTCTCACTAAAGAATGAAGATGATCAATTTATCATTGTTATTTGAAATAATTTTCATCATAATTATATTGAAGGATATATTTTTTTTATTATTGATTTGATATTATTTTTAATTACTCTAAGTCTTAATCTCTCATTAATCTTTCTGTTTTTGTAATCGGCCATTGTAATTCAAGTTTGAGTCATGGTGCTCTTTTGATTAAAAATCTTTTATATGTAGGTTTAATTTTTCGTCTTTGGAGTATTATTTTTTAATGCTATTTGTTGTGTAAGGGGAACAATAATGAATATTACTCCTTCCATTTTATATTTTCCTGTCATTTATTTATATTCGTTTAAGCAGTATTTTAACCATCATTTATCTACTTATATATATTTCTTAATTGAAAATACTTTTTTCATGAAGATATTTTAATAACAAATGTTATTATGTTAATGACTGTATTGAACTGACATGAACTGAATTGAATTGACCTGAACAGATTCGAACTCAGTTGACTTGATTTGAACTTAACTTAACTTATTAGTAATGAAAAATTAAACTGAACTGAACCGACTTGAAGTGAACTGAATTTATAAGAACTGAAATTAAGTTCAAAAGAACAAAGCCTAAAACATAATATATAAACTATAAAGATTAAATATAAAAGAAATATAAATATTTTACATAACAAAACGCCTATGTTAAAAGTATATGTTTAAATGATAATGTTGTAAATCATTGCAACTACTCTGTAAGTTAAAATTAATTGGGTTGATTATTATTCCAATATTAGCGCAAAATTAATTTAAAATATATTCGTAATTTATGTTTTTAACATGAAATCTCGCTAGCTCACGTGTTGCTTGGCCGGCAGTAAAAGAACAGGTAAGGCCCAAAATTGCAAGGGCCTATTTAAGTAGCTTTCAAAAATTGCAAAAGGAGCATCCTAAGCACAAAAGTGCAATCGGTTATTGTAGTAAATAGAGATGAGAGATTAAATAATGATTTACTCTTAATGATTGAATTCATAATATATACCATTATAATAATTATTCTGTTTTATTTTTCTTTTACAATTCATTTAGGTTGATTCTAGAATACATATTTTTCACGTAAATGACAAACTATTTACCTCCTATGTTATACATTCAAAAATACTTTGCATGAGTTTTAAACTAGTACTAATATATATTAATTAACCTACTTACAAGACCACTTCCTGATTTTGTTTATCAAGCCCTACTTAAATTTAGTTCCTGATTTTTTAGCATCATGTATTTTTATTATATCGTTACCTCATAACTTTAATTTGGTGGTAAATATATTTATGATTAATATAAATTAAATTTTCTAGATAAAAAATACGAAAAAAGAACGCGAATTTATCAAATGAGATAGTATATTAATTGAAATTATACTATGTTTAATCTCTTTTTATAGGGAAGGAGTGAAATACATGAAATTGATGCTGATATATTTTTATGGGCAAATTCTAATTTAAGATAGGTATATTGTCTTAAACTTAATGCAGTTTAAATAGTGTACATAAAATAAAGACAAGTATATTGTCTTAAACTTAAATTCAGTTCAGCTTTTATAAGTTGAGTTCAGTTCTGTTCAGCTCAGCTCTAATAAGTTCTGTTCAACTCTAACAAATCAATATGGCTTATCAATTAACAAAACATTTGGTCTTATACTAAAAACTGAAGTAAAGACTTAGTGCTTTGTTTAAATTATTCTTCATTTTGTCATGTCTTTGCTTACAAAAATAGAATTTTTAGAAAAATAATTTTGATCATTAATATCTACATATTAATATGTATGTACCACTATTTTACATTTCAAATTTACGAAGGATTTACATGTACCCCCATAAAATCATAAGTCATTGGAATTAATATAATACGGGTATCATATATGTAGGGGTGTTCACTCAGTGGTTTTGATCAAAGGTGTGACTAGACCAAATTATTTGGCCTGGACTAGATGGTACCGAATTTTATTTGATTCGGTCTACGATTCACCAATTTACTCTACTTTGGTCTTTGGTACGGTTCCTGAACCAAATCGATTGAACCGTGGATCGGACCATGGACGGAACTTATATAAGAATAGACTCTTTAAAATTGTAACATTATTGATTTTATTGTTTACTTTGTTTACACGTATAGTAAGATGTGTAATTATGTACTTAAATCTAGTAAGAAAATAATGCGGCTTAGTTTGATCGTTACGAAATTATCGAGTTCTATTTTTATATGCTTAATAATATCAATGACAATCATATTTGGTCCACTTTGTCCTATTTACTCCACTCATTTTCCTGCTCCAGACCAACCTAGACCAATATTAATATTGTCCGATCCCCGGACCGGACCGGACCAGACCAATGTACACCCCTACGTGTATGTAATTTAATTTGTGTTTAATTTGGTGAGGCATAATATAATGTTGCAAATTTGAAATATGAAGAAACCTAAGTTATGAAGATGTACTTGATTATGAAGATGAAGATAGAAGAATACGATGAAGATATGATGAATGTAACAATGTATTGATATTTGATAGAATTGTAATATGAATTGTAACTATATACTTTATTCAAATGATAAAGTTGTAAGTATGATTACATGAGTCGTTGTATATTTATAACAACTTCTCCAGCTAACTATGGTTAGCTCTATTTAACTATGATTAAGTAGTTAGTTAATATAACTAAATTTTAACTAATCACTATAAATCTTATGTCCAATATTCCCCTCTTAAGCTGGACTGTTTTGAAACAACAGACCAAGCTTAGAGGATAAAAACCTATGTTGATCAGAATCCAAAGGTTTAGTCATGATGTCTGCGAGTTGTAGGCCAGTTCTAACATGTCTGATCATCAAAAAACCTTCAATCTGCTTGTCTCTGACAAAGTGACAGTCAATGCTCAAATGCTTTGTTCTCTCATGGAACACAGGATTCTCATAAATGTGAAGGGCAGCCTTATTATCACAGTACAAATCAATGGGTTGAGAAACAGAAACACCCAGTTCCTGTAACAATGCTGCTAACCAGACCAACTCATAAGTTGTGTAAGATAAACTTCTGTATTCTGATTCAGCAGAACTTTTGCTGACAGTTGCTTGCTTTTTAGTCTTCCAAGATACTAGAGACTGACCCAACATCACACAGTAACCACTCAATGATCTACAAGAGAAGGCACATTGACCCTAGTCTGCATCACTGAATGAAATGACCTGCAGATCAGACTGAGACTTGTATAACAGACCTGCATTGATAGTCCCCTTCAAGTATTTAACCACATGTAATGCAGCCTGCATATGTGGAACCCTAGGTTGACTAACAAATTGACTCAGATGTTGAATGCTCTAAGAAAGATCAGGTCTGGACATGTTGAGATATAATAATCTGCCAATTAGTCTTTTGTACTGTTCTGGATTGTCTAACAGTTCACCTTGATCAACAGACAACTTCAAACCTTGTTGCATTGAAAATTTGACAGTAGTACAGTTCTTCATTTGTAAATCTTTCAAGATATCCATAATATATTTCCTTTGATTAATCATTAATCCATTTGAATTCCTGGTTATTTCTAATCCAAGAAAATATCTCATTGGACCTAAATCCTTTATTGAATATACAGTGGGTAAGGCTCTCTTGACTCTATCAATTTCAGTAGTAGATGTGTCAGTCAACAACACATCATCAACATATACAAGGACTACTGTAAATGAACCATCTGCTGCATCAGTTCTTGTGAACAAGGAATAGTCTTGCCTTGATTGGACATACCCAAACTCCTTTAAAAATCTTGTCAATTCTTTATTCCATTGTCTTGAAGCTTGCTTCAGACCATATAATGATATTTTGAGCTTACAAACTAATCCTTTGCCTACATCATATCCTTCAGGTGGTCTCATTTAGACCTCTTCATCCAAGAAGCCATGCAAAAAGGCATTGCTAATATCTAATTGGAATAATGGCCATTCCTTGGCTGCTGCTATAGCTAGTAAGGTTCTCACAATTGTAAATTTAGCAACTGGTGAGAATGTATGCTTATAGTCCTTGTTTTTATTTGATTGAAGCCCTTTGCTACAAGCCTTGCTTTAAATCTTTCTACATAACCATCTGGTTTGTACTTAATCCTGTACACCCATTTTGACCCTATAGCTTTATAACCATTTGGTAATGGAACAATCTCACATGTCTGATTCTCTTCCAAGGCACTAACTTCTTTAGACATAGCCTCTACCCATCTAGGGTCTTGCTGGGCTTGCTGAAAAGAATAAGGTTCATGCTCCTTGATAACATTGAACATGGAACCAACAAAATCCGGATGGTAATCTGTCAGAGAGTTTAATACTTCTGCCTGAAATGCTGATGTCTGAACCATAGTAGCAGTATGCTTATGCTGCTTCCCAGGTAAAATATATTGGAAATCTTTCAATCTTGATGTGAGCTGAGTAGGTCATGAAGATCTTCTTATCTGATTGTCAGTCTCAGCTTGCTGGGTGGTTATATTTTGCTCAACACCAGCATCTTCAAGAGACTGATCAGTCACAGACTGATCAACGGTACCAGCAGGAATGTCTCTTTGAACAGGAACAAGGACTGTGGTCGTTGCAGGATTCACAAGTTCACTTGATGTGATAAGTCCTCATATGGCTTATCCTTATGATAAGGAAAAATATTTTCTTGAAAGTGACATCTCTACTAACAAACACTTTGTATAACTTTAAGTCATATAATCTATAACCCTTCTGGTTATGAGGATAACCTATGAAAATGCATTCTCTTGCCTTACTCCCAAATTTATCAGTAAATGTGGGGGCATAGTAGCATAACATAAACAACCAAAAACTTTCAAATGATCATAGACAGGAGCAGTTTAAAACAACAATTCATAAGGGGTCTTGTTCTGAATCAAAGGTGTGGGCATCAAATTAATAAGATATGTAGCAGTTAATAAACAGTCACCCCAAAACTTAATAGGGAGATTAGCATGAAATTTGATTGCTCTTGCAGTCTCTAGTAAGTGTCTATGCTTTCTTTCAACCCTATCATTTTGCTGAGGAGTCCCTACTACACTTGTTTGATGCACTATCCCCTTTTCCTTGAACAAGGACTCACAGTTTATTTGTAAAAATTCAGTTCTATTGTCAGATCTAATTGTTTTAATGTGAGCATTGAAGTGATTAAGAATGTATGGAAAGAAATCTCTAATTAAGCCATAGACCTGGTCTTTATGCTGAAATAAAATGGTCCATGTGTTTCTAGAGTAATCATCCAGAATAGTTAAGAAGTATTTTGCACCAGGCATAGAAGGAATCCTATAAGGACCCCAGACATCCATATGAACTAACTCAAAAAAAGCAGAAGCTCTAAAAGTACTTAAAGAAAAAGGTAACCTATGATGCTTAGCCAAAACACAGGATTTACAATGAAAAGAAGAGTTCTTTATTACAGTGCTGAAATTAGGTACAAGTTTCAATTTCTCTACAGGCATATGCCCTAATCTAGCATGATAAAGATCTACATTTCTTGAATCAGACTTTGAACTCATAACAGTATATAAAGACTTTGCATTCTTCTCTTTAGACAAAAATTTATTCATTACAAGTTGACTAATTTTATTAACTATATTTACTGTAGTATTAGCATGAGTATTGTAGCTGTGAAATCTATATAGATCACCAATCCTCCTCCCCTTAGCTATAATAATCTCACTTGTAAGGTCCTGAAAGATACAATCATGATCAGAAAAAACAACATTCATGTTATGTTGATCAAGTAATTTACTAACAGATAATAAACTTTGTTTGAAATCAGGAATATAAAACACATTTAACAAAGTAATCTTATCAGTTAGCAGCACATTACCCATCTTATAAACATATTTAATACTACCATCAGGCAAACCAACTCTAACAGGTCTTTTGAAAACATGAACATCAGTCAAGAGATTAATATCATGAGTCATATGATCAGAAGGCCCAGTATCCACTATCCACTATCCAATCAGATAAATAACCAGATTTATTAGCAGTGAACACATGAGAATGATTAGTGAACATACCTGCAAAATTAGCAGCAGATAATCCAGCAGGTTGTTGATCAGAAATCCTTTGCAGGACCTGATCAACAACAGAATTAACCAGACCATCCAAGACTTCAGCAGTAAGCCAATGAGAAATACCAGAATTGCTGGTAAGGACTGCACTACCAGTGTGCTCAGCTTCTTTCAGACAAGAATCATCCAAGGGTGAGTCATAAATAACATCAGCAGTGTTGACACCTCGCTTAGGTTGATTAGACTTGTTGTAAGTAACTTTCTCTTTACCTTTATTTTTATCACCAGGAAATCCTCTTATGACAAAACAGTTGGCAGGATTATGGCCTGTTTTGTTGCAGTGAGGACATTTTGTCAACCCGAAGCATGTCTCCCTTGTATGCCCAAATTTATTGCAGTGATCACAATGTTTTGCATTAGAGGACATAGTTTCTGCTGGCTTGAGATTAGAACCACCAGACTTTTTATTATCAGACTGCCTGTAACTGGCGTAGGCATTAGCATCAGTGAGTGCAGAAACAGAATCTGTAATCTGCTTTTGACGCTCTATTTTCTGTAATAAAGCCAACACCTTGTTTATTGACGGCAGAGGATCAAGAGACAAAATTTGAGTCCTAATCCCATCATAGCTGTTGTTCAAATTCATCAAAAATTGAATGATCTTGGCAGTATTCTCTCTGTCAATCATTTTCTTGATGAGGGTGCAAGAACACAGAGAAATTTTACCACAAGTGCAAGTTGGTAATGGGTCAAGAGAATCAAGGGTCTCCCATAAATTTTTCATTTTGTTGTAATATTCAACAAGCGAAAGATTCTCTTGAGAAACAGCTCCTAAATCCTTAGTTAACTAATAGACTTCTAAGGCATTGGACTGCCTAAATGTTTCAGTCAATTCATCCCATAACTCTTTGGATGATGTTACAAACTTAAAATTCTCTTTAAGATTCTTATCCAAGGAGTTAGAAATCCAACGTAACACCATAAAATCACATCTTTTCCACTGTCTGTGACGCTTATCAGTAGAAGGAGGACAAGAACATGACCCATCAATCATACCATCTTTGTTTTTAGCAGCTAAAGCCATGATAACTTCCCTCTTCCAACCCAGGAAATCATGACCCTCGAAAGGAAAGGATGATAATGTCGCTGAAGGTTGGTCAGAAGTGGAAAGATAAAGGGGGTCATCGTAATAATCAAAAGGTGAAGAATTCTTAGTTGAACCGTTTTCAGGCATGATTAAACGAATGTGAAGAACAAAGAATCAAGAATTAAGTAAGAACAAACTAGAATTGCGGAAGCGATTTCAGAGATACCTCTATTTCTTGATTAGGTAAAGCAAGAAACTGAAGAAATAAACCCAGAATTATGAACCAATTATACTGATACCATGAAGAAACCCAAGCTTAGTGATGAAGATGTACTTGATTATGAAAACGAAGATAGAAGAATACGATGAATGTGATGAAGATATGATGAATGTAACAATGTATTGATATTTGATAGAATTGTAATATGAATTGTAACTGTATACTTTATTCAAATGATAAAGTTGTAAGTATGATTACATGAGTCGTTGTATATTTATAACAACTTCTTAACCATCAATAACAACCAACTAACTATGGTTAGCTCTATTTAACTATAATTAAGTAGTTAGTTAATATAACTAACTTTTAACTAATCACTATAAATCTTATGTCCAATAAAATACAACGATATTTGTCTTGAAAAAAATACATCGATAATAGTCTTGTAGATTAGCCCAAATGGAACACTTTGATTCGACCAAAAAAAAAAACAAAAACAAATGGAACACTTTGGACCATATGCAATCTAGATGTTTCCAAGACTACTTTTTTAATCTAGTCTGAAACAACTCCTCACGAGTCAGGCCTTAGAGCATCCTCAACCACGAGGATTACTCTATGGAAAAGTTGAGGAAGAGCAAAGTAAGGCTGTGCATGCTTCTCCAATTATGAGGAACTATCCTCAACTTTTAGCGGAATGCTTCGCTCAGCGAGAAATCAAGGAACACAACGCACAACGTAAGGTCAATAAAATAATGACTTTGTGAGTGGGTGGAAATAGGCAACAAGAAAGAGAGAGTAAAGCAAAGTTACAGGGGAGAGAGAATATATATTTGTTTCTTTTTCCAAATTTTTAACTTATTTCTTATTTTCACCAAAAATTAATATGTAATTGTTTTTTTTTCAAAAAAATAACTATACCATAATTCCTATTTTTTCTCTACAAATAGGTAATAATATTTGATATATATTGACATACTTTTCCTTTTTTTCTTTCTATGATTTTCTTTACTCAATTAGATATCGTTTTTCTAATGGACGTTTAAGATTCGTTTAATAAACGTTTTAAATTTTTAAATTTTTATGTTTTAGAAATTGTCTTGGAAAATATTTTTTTAAGAGAAAAAACGTTTTAACCTTTTTTTCTATAATAAAACTGAAGTCGATTAATTATCGAGTTGAAAACGCGAACAAATTACGAAAATAGATTTTAATGTAAAAAATGTGTGAGGTATGTTAAAGTAAGAGAGATAAATGATGAAAGAGAGTGATGAGGAATAAGTGTAAATTATTGTTGGAGAAGTGTTTTGGTTGTAAATTGAAAAGGTCAGGAATAATGAGGTGAATGAGTGAGAAGTGATAAGAGAGAGTGAGATGGGGAGTTGAAAAAATTATGGTTGGAGATGGTCAACACTTTATTTCATTCTTTTAATTGTATTTACTTTGTCTAGGAAATTTAAGAACACAAAATCTCATTGAAGACGGCGATATCCGTCACAAGCTTGTGACGGATACTATTTCCTCTCACAAAATACCATGAGAGATGAGTAGAAAAACACATGGGGGATGCCTCACCTTATCCCCTCTCCCTTTTTGTGAGAGGTTTTCACCTTGTAACGGAATTAGTCCGTCACAAGCAAGACGCTTTGATTAAAGAATCACCCTTGAAAAAATTAATCCATAATAAATTACGGTAACCATACTAAAACTTTGTATTTGAGAATATTTACGTCATAGGGTGGGTCCTATGTACTAGTTCATCAAAATATTACTTATCATAAAATAATTTGTACTTTTGTGTTTTACGTTGTTAAGTATTTGATTGTATTATAAACTGATGTTTTAACAAAATTATGTTAAAATTTTGAACGATATATCTTATTAATGTAATTAAACAAAATCTTTAACCCGTCATGTTAAGAAAGTGTATAATTTTACAAGAAAGTGGTCATTTAATCATCGTTAAAAGTTGACATAAGATAGGACTTAGGAGGATACACAACCAATCAACCATCGCAATAAGCTTCAGAACCATTTCCTATTCAAAATTTACTTTGTTAAAATAAAATTGAAGTTAATAACAAAGACTAGTGTTTAGTTATTTACTTTCATGACAGCTCAACAAATTTGTTCTATGGAACCTCTTGTTCTTCCGACTGATGACTTCCTGTATTTGAAATTTTAGAAACTAGTTTTATACCCGTGCATAAAAAATGCACGGATTTCTTTTAGAATTATGATATTTAACGTATGGTGATTCATATGAATATAATTAGACGTAAAGATATTAGCTTATTAGCCGAAGTACTTATTCTTGAGAATTGTGGATTTGAAAATAATAAAATTGAATGTTAGAATTATACTTCCTCCGATCCAATCCAAACTACCCATTCACTTTCTAAAGGCGACCTTGTTCAATATTGACATCGATTATATTTAGTCAAAATTTTAAAATTTATACATAAAATTTATATATTTATGTTTGCTGTAAAAAGAGGTTTCGGAAAATTATAATTTCGACACAAAAAACTAATACACAAATGGAGAAAAATGTGGTCAAAGTGTCGTCTCGTAGACCGTGAAAAGTCAAATGGGTAATTTGGATTGGATTGGAGGGAGTATAAGTAAAATGTGAGATGTAAATTAGTTTTTTTATACTCCCTCCCTCACAGCTATTTGTTTGCCTTTTTATTTTAGGGATGTATTTGATAGGTAAATTGAATTCCCAATATTCAATTTGTTCCATTTGTCATCTTAATAATTGTCATAGTTCTTTTTTTTGAAGTCTATGTGACAGAGTCAAAGCAAAACAAATAGCCTGAATGAAAGTAGTGCCAAATATTTCGTACCTAAAATTATATAATTAAGTTCTCACATTTTGTATGGACAATTAGTGAACAGTAATGCAATTTAAAAGAAATGGATCATCTCCATTTATTTCTCTCCATTTGCTCTCACAATTTCTTTAAAAAATAATTTTCCCTTTCACTCTTATTTTTTCTTTATTATTATGCATAAATTTAAAACCATTAAACATTGTCAAAATACGATCCAAATCATTGATAAGAACTTGCCTTCCTATTCTTAGAAAATGGAGAGAAAATGGACTATATACATAGCCCAACCCATCATAATTACTAAACCTAAATTATTGAACATACTTCCAAGTGGCTGCCGTCACTTACTCTTATTTGTACCAAACACACAAAAGAAAAAACACTGGCTTATTTGTATCCTTCTTCATTATATAGAAAACCTCATAATACTCCTCCTATATACAGTATACACAACCCCTTTAATCCAATCTCATGTTCTATAAAACACAAATTAATTATTAAATACTTATCCAAAACAATGGAGTATTTGCACAATTTATGGACTTTCTAACATTCACATATCCATCTAGTTCAATCTATCTTTACCGTAGATCTCCCTGTTTTCATGATTTTTTTTATTCAATGCCTTCAGGTATAGTTTTTGATTGAAACTCCACTTCTAATCATCGCACCAATTGTTTCCTTTCACTCGTGGAATTTGTTTGTTTTGAATTTGTAATGTTCAGATTTGTCGAAAGCATTTATAAATATTTATTTAAGTAGTTCAATCCAAGCTTCATTTATTTCAATCGGGTTTATTTATGTATTTAATTTGGTTATAATGATTTTGATTTTTTAGTCATGCTGACATTAATTTTTTTCTAAATTATGATTTCTGATAATTTTTTTAGTGATTTTGTATCATAAGTAGCAATTTAAATTTAATACCATTATTGAATTTTTTTTTTTGGCTGGCATAAATTTTAATTGCTAAACAAATGAAGTTTTTTTTTTTTTTTTTTTTTTTTTTTTTTATGTAATATATAGGAAGAATTGATAAGAATAATCCCACCTTTACTCCATCTTCCCAAAACAGTCCCACCTTTAGTTAATCCAGAAATAATCCCACCTTTATATGTAGTCTTCTCAAATTGATCCTTACTAAAACATGACCTATTATTGTAGGTAATTAATCATTTAATCATTTTAATTCTTCTTTTGTTTTTTGTTTTCCATATCTCCTCCTTTCTTTAAACCCCATTTTCTTCATTTATACTTCTACCTTCTACAATTTGTCATGAACCAATATTTTGGTGTACCAAAATCTTCAAATTTTTATGTACCAACGAATGTTGGTATAACCTGTTAAAAAAAAAGAGAGAGAGAGCTAGCATACATACGTACGAACTTCCCATTATCAGTATATAGCTGTCAAAATCAAATCAAACACGATGATATCAAATGGTTTGATTGTTTTATCGACATTCGACATCCACAAAATTAAATTGCCCAATACAAGAATCTAACTTGATTAAACAAAAACAACTTAACGGTATGGGAATACATTCCTCTTCTAAGTCCAAATATAGGATACTATTTAGGTTTAGTTTGGATATTAGATGATGAAGCTTGGTTTTGCTCATTCGGACCTTCGTTAAATGTTACCTTTGTTGTAGCCACCTATTGCCCTAAAATCAACTTTCTGATTCAATTTTGGATTTACAATTAGAAAATGCTGAAGATTAAGCCATGAAATCTACATTGATATTGGATAATTTGGGGAAGATAATAGAATTACATGTAAAAGAGGTAAAACAATAAAATTTATGAGAGGATAAGAAAATAAAGGGGTGAAGGAGTGTTGAATGAGAAATTAACTGGTTTAGTAGGTTACAAGTAAAAATGATCAATTTAAGAAGATTGTATACAAAGGTGGGATTATTTCTGGATTAGTTAAAGGTGAGACTGTTTTGGGAAGACGGAGTAAAGGTGGGATTATTCCCGTCAATTTTTCCTAATATATATTCATTTTGTAATTGGTTGACGGATTAATTATGAAATGAAAGCATAGCATAGTGTTCATTAATCTAATCTTAGCTTGATTTATTGATGAAAGATGAAGTCTAGACACAGGTTAATTAAATAGCAATGAAGAACGTGGGGCTTCAAAAAAAAAATAAACCTTTTCAATTCCCTGAAATAGTGGAACCAATAAGAGGCCTTGAAAAAACCCATCTTTTATACTAGGTAGATAACTGTAATAGTTGGGCCTCAACCATCACCTTAAGATTTTGATTGAGATGGTTACACAAGTAATGGGTTATACACTACTTCCTCGGGTTACAAATTTGCAATTTACAATAGGCCTACAACACCTCAAAATAAAATGACTCTGGCACTGAATCCTGCATCTATTACGACTCACATTCAATATTTGATGAATAGAGAAGAGAAAACGGAGACCTTACACTAGCAGCTGGCAACAAATTTCCGATACTAAGATTGAAATTCAGGTTTTGAGACACAAGCGCGGAAATAAAGCACAATTTCAGCTTTTTGTTAATGTGCAATTCTGTAGAAGCGATTATCTTCTTGCACCAACCTCTCTGCACGCAACTGCCATCGCTTTGCTTCACGCTTTACATCTGGCGCAAGCGGGAAATTTTCTCACTGCTCACTTTGGAATCCGACATCATGGCTTATATGACATCGTGAAATCTTGCTCGCCCCCACCAATTCAGTTACACCATACTATTACGAATATAAGATCTTTAATTAATAGTAGAGATACGTGGTCTTTATGTATAATAACTTGAATTTTTGTTTTTTCGGTTGTTTCTATTAATATATTGTTGTCGAAAAAAAAGACTAGTGTTTTAAACTTTACATTAACCTTGTCTCCTTTTTGTCACGTGTTATTAAAAGATGTTCTTACACAAAATTTAAAAAAATGGATTTTCTTAAGACCGTTTTATATTAAGAAGTCGTACGGTATCTTTTTATTTTACATATCTATTTTAGTTGGGTTTAAGTGTTTAACTGTTTAAGAGCTCTCTTAAGTTAAGACGGTCAAATAAGAAATTGTCAACTTAAAATAAGTGAGAAAAATATTTTTGAATAATAAAATCCATATATTATAGGAAAAATTACATTTACATGTCCCTATTTTGATTAAAATAAATTTTATATAGCAAGATTTTTTTTTCCTTTTTTTTACATGGCACACGTGGTTTGCAGGGTATTACATGTGCTCGGGGAGATTAAACCCCTCGTCACCAAACAAAAAAAAGGCCGAGGAATTAAGGCTCAAAAATTGATAGGAAAAAGGCTCATCCAAAATGTAGCTTGTCAAGCAACAAACCCAAGCAACACCTACCTACACCGTACAAAAAAAAAAATTCATATTATTCACTTTGTGAATAGTAGAAGGTCTTAGAAACTTTTAATAAGGTGTTGATAAATAAATATAAATATATATGAGTTTGTAAAAAGTTATTTATAATTTTCACACTACATTAACAATCTTTACAAGAAAACATATTCATTCATTAATTAATATGGGCGAGCTGAGGCAATATTTGGGCCAAACACTCGGCCTAAATCCCGACCCTAAAATACTGGATTTTTTTGGACCAAAATGAAAGGCCCAAGCCCTTCAAAAAGTTGGTTGGGCCGAGCCGAGGGGTTTGGCATTTGATCGCAGATCATCTGCCGACCTACCTATAACTTCTCCAGCAATGAATCACAAATATCAGAAAAATTATCGTGTTCAGACCCTACTCGTGCCTCTTTCAAATCACAATATTTTGAAAATAAAACGGAACTGCCTAGCGAATGACAAACTCTTATCTTATGATCTCATCTACTTACATAAGATAATATTTAACTCGTTTACTCTTAAAACAAATATGTTCATCTTAAGTGAAACAAACTGCTATCCGATAGTCGTTCACAATCCAAGGTCCACCCTTACCTATAAGGTAGGGAGAGGCAGCCTACGTTGAAGACACCTAGACAATCGAGTAACTAGGGTGAATAGAGTGTAAACTGTAAAGTCAATAAGTCATGACTCATGATAAAGTTAGGAAGTTTGAACGTGTCTATGTTAGTTTTCGATTACAAACTCTTGTTTAATACATATATCGTCTGAAGACACGAAGAAAATCAAATAGAGTGAGTGAGTGACTAGAGTGTAAAGTCATGGTAAAGTTAGGAAATTAGACCGTATCATGCTTCTCTCTGATTACAAACTCTTATTTAAGGCAGATATACCATCAAAGACACGAACAAAATCAAATAGAGGGACGAGAGTGTTAAGTCATGGTAAAGTTAGGAAATTAGACCGTATCATGCTTCTTTCTGATTACAAACTCTTATTTAAGGCAGATATACCGTCAAAGACACGAACAAAATCAAATAGAGGGACGAGAGTGTTAAGTCATGGTAAAGTGGTAACGACTTCCTAACTTCCAACTCAAAATTACCAGCAGAAGATTTTACTGGTGTTCATTGCCTCTCGACCTCCTTGCTTTCATTGCATTCAAGTTGATTTCTTTAGAAGATTTTATTTATTTTTCTGCGGTTTGTCGATCCTGGAATTGTGCTTCGTCCTCAATTAAGCACCAATGGAGGCCTACAACACCACTACCATGGCTTTTGCTTGCTGAAAACACCAAAGATAATCCAAATTGTGCGAGAAAGATATTTAATCTTAACAATAACAAGTGTTACAACTCGAACCCCCCAGACACGTTTGGAGCAAGGTGATGCGGTTCGCCTTATGGTTGGGTTGTAGTGGCTAAAAGTAATCACACCATTCAACTAATTAATCCGATCACCAAGGCTCACATTAGTTTCCCATCTTTGGAAACCATATTAAACTTGCGTGAAACTGCCGCTGAATGTTTTGATGACTATAATGATTGGTGTCTCACGTTCTTCTTGACAAAGCTCATTATCCTGGAAGTGTCTTATGATGGTCGAAACGAGTTTGTTATTATGATAATTTATCAGTTCAACAAGTACTTAGCCTTTGCTAGGCAAGGAGACCAATCGTGGACTGATATATTGATCAAGGAAACAAGTATCGATATATCTGATGTTGTGGCCATGGATGATCATGTATATGTTGTTATGATGATGGAGCAATTGCATATTGGAATGTTAAGGAATTCTACAATCTGGAAGTTGTTAAACCAATGGATTATTCTCCCGATAAATGTGAAATTTTTGAGGCACCGTCTTATACAGACATAAGAACCGTATATTTGATTCAATCAGGTAGTGATTGTCAAAGATATCACTCAACCAATTCCTTAATTGGTGGATGATCCTACTTACATACATGCATAATCTTAGCTATTGTATCTTCTTGTTATTTATTATCATATTAGGTTTAATTGTTGCTATATTAGCTCCTATTTTCTAGTATCTTGTTGACCTACAACACCTATTGTATAGCTATAAATACTCTTGTACTAATACCTTTTAATATACTAGTTGTTATCGCGCGCGGAGCTCCAAGGCCCATTTCCGTCTTTTTTAAATTATAAAGCTTGAGTATCATTCGGAAAAGATTATTGTATAATATTTTCTTAAGAGTTTTTTGTCAAAAACTACCTAAAGTTTTTAATTTTGCGAGAAACTACCTACATTTTCTTGACTTTTGTCGGACACTACCAAATTGAAAAATCCGATCAAATTAGAAAAAATTCTAACTCGAAAACATTATTTTTGGCATTGAACATACATTATTTACTATACTTAACCACCGCCAACTGTTTTGATTAGCTCTACTAACATATTTATTTCAATGTTTTTACTACAATTTTGAGTAGTTTGGCCAAGATTGTAGCTAATTTGGACAAAATTATGATTAATTCGATTGGCATTTGACTTATTTGTCGGAATTTTAGTTAATTTGAAAAAAAAATTGTCGAATTTGCTCATTAATTTCAATTTGGTAGTTTTCAACAAAGGTAAAAAAATTTTAAGTAGTTTCTCGCAAAATTAAAAACTTTAGGTAGTATTTATGAAAATAAGGTAAATGTTAGGTAGTCTTTGACAAAAAACTCTTTTCTTATACAACAATTGTTTTAAGTATAATCCAATGCGATATCAAAAAAGGATATGAGCTTTCTAGCGCTCCTAAATTTAAGATTCCCAAATAATAAAGAGTTTGCGTATGAGCTTCAAATGCAGTGCAAAAAAAATGTTCTGCAAGACAAAATGTAGTGCTTGCTTCTTAAAAAAACACTAATATATTGATCGAGTGCTACACAAATGTATAACAAATTTCTCCCGCTAACCATCAATGTCACTGACATGAAATTTCTATTAAGTTTGAAAAGATTTGTAAGAGAGCTTTTACAGTTAATAACTCATAACCATAAGCTTTGTTGCTCATATAGAGTCTAGATCTCAACTGCAAACGAAAGTGACAGGGCATCAGAGATCACTACTTTTTCAAGATTAAAAACGAATAGTCAGGGGCGAAGCCAGGATCTAAAATATGGGGCAGCGAAAATTTCCTAAATTTTGTACCTATTAAAATACGGCATTGCTCTTTCACATACGACTTTTACTCTTTTGCATACATTTTTTCATAAGTTTTCCACACACTGCCCTTTCCCTTTCCCTCAACCAAATAACTATAATTTTCTCAATTCTCTTTCTCCTAGAACCTAATCAAATTATTTAATTATGGATTTTAATTCTCATGTACTTTGTTTTATAATCAAATTGCAGTAATTTTTGGTGAATTAAGTTAATATAATCAATTTTCTCTTTAGTTAGGGTTTAAAATTTTCAATTAAAGTAAAACTAAAAGTTGCAAGTGAAATTGGGGAGCTGGAAAAAAATTGCCTACAACACCAGCTACACTACAAGTTGACTTAAATTGGATTTGTAGGTAATTTGACAACCAAACAATGAAACTGCAGTAATTCATAGACTTCTTCACTACATTTAGTCAAGAAAATGGAGATCTAATAATGAATTATGTAACAACTCAACCAATTTGGCGGGAAGAAATGAGCCACGTCATCAAAAGTTTGTTAAGAGGAAGTCAAAGTCGGTTAAAGCAAAGTCAAAGTAGTTAATCACTATAAATAATTAGCTGGAATAATTAGTTACATTCATTCATCATAATTCTGTTACAACAAAACAATTCATCTTCTCTTACAATTTTCTGTAATTCTACATTCATTGAATAGTTTACATTTGTAAGCAATTGACATTTGTAATCTTTCATTGATAATAAAACTCCATTAATTCTTCATCCGAGCTTTGTTCTCCATTACTTCGAAGCTCCTGTGTTGAATTGCCGATTTGTGACATTCTTCCGGAATTAATTCCCTGAGATTATTACAGTTGGTATCAGAGACAGTTCATCCTGTCTTCTGTTTTACTTCCGCCATTGTTATACCTTGAAGTTCTTAATTCCACCATTAAAGATTTGAGTGAAGATTTGAGTTCATCCGCCATTAAAGAACAAGATTAAAGCTGGCAAAATTAACAATTGTCCAACTGCGAGCACAAATGGAGGAACGAATGAAATTGATTGAGGATTCCATGGGTATGATGAGGGAACAAAATCAGAGGATTGAGCAGCTTCTTCAGGGTTTTCAGAATAATGCAATGAACAATAGAATCAATGAGGAACCTGGAAATCGTGAAGGTATACATACAAACCCTAGAAATTTCAATTTTAACCCTAAGATTGAATTTCCCCAATTTGATGGTAAAAATGCTAGGAATTGGATTAAGAAATACAACAGATATTTTGATTTGTGTAAAGTACTAAATAACCAAAAAGCAGACCTAGCTTCCTTATATGTGATTGGAAAGGCTGAACCTTGGGTTCAATCTTATATGTCAATTAGAGCAAATGTGGATTGGAATGATTTTGCCATGGATTTGTGTATCAGATTTAAAGAAGCCATTGATAGTAATGTGGTTGAAGAGTTCAATAAATTGTCACAAACTGGTTCTTTAGAGGATTATCTAGATTCATTTGAACATCTTAAAGGTTTGATGTTACAAAGAAACAGATTATTACCTGATCAGTACTTTTTAGACAGTTTTGTTGGAGGTTTAAAACCTGCTGTTAAACCCTTTGTTAAAGCTTTTAAACCTGAAACATTATCTGAAGCAGTAGAGTATGCTAGGTTGCAGGAAGAAACCATTTCTGCAACAAAGATTAACAAACCCGTGTTTGATAAACCACCTCAACCCAGACCTAATTACACCAATTTTCAGACACAGTACAGACCAGGCCAAACTTACCAGAAAAATGACCCTAAAAATACCCCTGCAGGCCACAACTATCAAAAGCAAAACACCCAAATGACCCCTTATAGACCTAACTACAGAAACAAACCCCCCTTGCCTGTAGATGTGGAAGAAAGAAGGAGAAAGAACCTTTGCTTTTATTGTGATGAACAATACACTGCAGGACATGTGTGTAAAGGGAAGTTGTATAAGATTCAGGTGATTCCCATTGAGGAATGTGAGGACACTGAGGGAGAAAGTGAGGAGAGGGAAGAAGAGTGTGAAATGAATATAGAACCTAACATCACTGAAGGAGTAGTGGAGGAACAACCCTTGATTTCTTTAAATGTTATGGCTGGACATAACTCTTTTCAGACCATGAGGGTGACAGGGAAGGTGAGAACCCATTCAGTTCACATTTTAATAGATTCGGGGAGTACACATAATTTCTTGGATGAAGGAGTTGCAAGGAAATTGGGGTGTAGGTTGGTGAATACTTGCCCATTGGAAGTTAGTGTAGCAAATGGAGACAAAATCATTACAACCAAAATGTGTAAGAAATTCACTTGGAAGTTGCATGATGTGGAATTCTTTACTGATGTGATGATTGTGCCTCTAGGAGGGTGTGAGATGGTTCTAGGAGTACAATGGTTGGCTTCTTTGGGACCAGTAAGTTGGGATTTTGACAAGTTAAGAATGGATTTTAATTTTAGAGGAACAAAGGTGGTGTAGAGGGGAATTAAAAAGGGAGAGTTACAGTGGATAAGGGGTGATAAACTGTCCCAAGCATGTAAGGGAGGACAGATATTTGCCTTAGATGTGCAGTACAAGGAGGAAGAAGGAATTGGAGAGGAAGTTAACAGCATTCCTGAGTGCATTAAGGCTGTGTTGGGTGAATTTACTGATGTTTTTGCTGAACCAGATTCCCTACCCCCTCACAGAAGTCATGATCATAAAATCCATTTAAATCCTGGAACCTTACCAATCAATGTGAGACCATATAGATACCCCATCATTCAAAAGAATGCTATTGAACAAATAACCAAAGAAATGTTGGACAGTGGAGTTGTGAGGCATAGCCAGAGTCCTTTCTCCTCCCCTGTGGTTTTGGTTAAAAAGAAAGATGGATCATGGAGACTGTGTGTTGATTATAGAGAGTTGAATAAAAATACAGTGAAAGACAAATTTTCAATTCCTATAATAGATGAGCTTTTAGATGAATTACATGGTTCTACTGTTTTTTCTAAAATAGACCTTAGAGCTGGTTATTGGCAGATAAGAATGCATCCTGAAGATGTTCAAAAAACAGCTTTTAGGACACATGAGGGGCATTATGAGTTTCTAGTAATGCCATTTGGTCTTACTAATGCTCCTTCCACTTTTCAAAGCTTAATGAATGAAATTTTTAGACCACATTTGAGGAAGTTTATTCTAGTATTCTTTGATGACATCTTAATATACAGTCCAAATATTCAAACCCATAAAGAGCATTTAAGAGTGACCCTGAATATTTTGAGGCAAAATACTTTGTATGCCAAAGAAAGCAAATGTTCTTTTGGAGTCCCTAGAGTTGATTATTTAGGACATGTTATTTCTGCACAAGGAGTGGCTACTGACCCTTCTAAGGTCAAAGGAATGATGAATTGGCCCGTACCAAGGAATATCAAGGAATTAAGAGGTTTTCTAGGCTTGACTGGTTATTATAGAAAATTTGTGAGGAATTATGGCCTCATAAGCAAGCCCTTGACAAATCTGTTGAAGAAAAATGGGTTCAACTGGAATGAGGAGGCTACTGAAGCTTTTGAGACACTGAAAACAGCTATGAGTCAGGCTCCAGTCCTGACATTACCTGATTTTTCTGAAATGTTTATGGTAGAAACTGATGCCTCTGATTTAGGCATTGGAGCAGTGTTGTCTCAGAGGGGACATCCCATAGCTTTCCTTAGCAAGGCTGTTGCCCCTAAACACAGATCCTTGTCTACTTATGAGAAAGAGTTACTAGCTATGGTGATGGAAGTGGATAAATGGAGACCCTATCTAATTGGAAGGCACTTTGTGGTGAAGACTGACCATTTCAGTCTGAAATACTTGCTAGAACAGAAGCTTACAAGTTCATTTCAGGCCAAATGTTTACCTAAATTCTTGGGCCTGGATTATGAAGTGGTGTACAGAAAAGGGAAGGAAAATGTAGTGGCAGATGCTTTATCTAGGGTAACAGGAGGGGAACTCATGAACATGGTCATTACGCAAATCAGGTCTGATCTGATGCACCGAGTTCAGGAAAGTTGGAAATTAGAAGAGTGCCAACAACTCATACATTCACTTGTTGCTGGCTCAGTTTCTCACAGTAAGTATAAATGGGAGAATGATCAGCTTTACAGAAAGGGGAAGCAAGTTGTGGGCCCTGACACACCTCTAAGGCAAGAATTATTGGCCTTATTGCATGAAACAGCAGTGGGAGGTCATTCAGGAGTGCATGGAACTTATATGAGGATTTCTGCAATTTTTTACTAGAAGGGCATGAAGAAGGAGATTAGAAGTTTAATAAGACAATGTAGGGTGTGCCAGCAAAACAAACCTCTACAACAAGCACCTGCTGGGTTATTGCAACCTCTCCCTATTCCTGAAGCAATTTGGGTAAATATATCAATGGATTTCATTGAAGGCCTTCCTAAGTCACATGGGAAAGACACTATACTGGTAATAGTGGGATGACTCAAGAAGAATGCTCATTTTTTTCTTTGTCTCACCCTTTTGATCTTTGTGTGAAGTGGCCAAGGTCTATTTTGAACAAGTATTCAGGTTACATGGGGTGCCAAAAACCATTACCAGTGACAGAGACAAGGTGTTTTTGAGTAAGTTTTGGCAAGAACTGTTCAGAATGTTACAGGTGGAATTACTGCTGTCTACTGCTTACCATCCTCAGACAGATGGTCAAACAGAGATTGTGAACAAATGTTTAGAGACATATCTAAGGTGTATGACTGGTGAAAGGCCTAAATATTGGACAAATTGGATTCCCCTTGCTGAATGGTGGTACAACAGTAATTTTCATTCAGCTATTGGCACTACTCCTTTTGAAGTGGTCTATGGACAGCCTCCCCATATCCACATTCCTTACTTTAGTGGAGATTGTTCAGTAGCAGCTGTGGACAGGAGCTTAGCAGCCAGGGAAGAGTGTATAAACATGCTGAAGTTTCATCTCAAGAGGGCTCAAGATAGAATGAAACAACAAAGTGACAGACACAGATCAGACAAACAGTTTGCTGTAGATGACTGGGTGTATGAAATTGCAGCCTTACAGACAAATATCACTGGTATATAGACCTTATCACAAATTGGCTCCCAAATACTTTGGTCCTTTTCAAGTGATAGCAAGACAAGGAGAAGTGGCTTATGTGCTTAAATTGCCTGCTCATGCCAAAATTCATCCAGTTTTTCATATATCTCAGCTGAAGAAGCACCATGGACCTCTTCCTGTAACAGTATCAATTCCTGAAATGGACAGCAACATGCAGATACAGGCTGAGCCCATTGCTGTGCTGGAAAGGAAGATGATGAAGAAGGGAAATAGGGCTGTGGTTTATGTTCTGATCCACTGGTCTAATGGATCTGAAAATGATGCTACTTGGGAATCATATGAAGAAATTGAAAAGAGGTTTCCTGAGTTCAATTTAAATGGAACTTGAGGTCAAGTTTTTTGAAAGGAGGATGGATTGTAACAACTCAACCAATTTGGCGGGAAGAAATGAGCCACGTCATCAAAAGTTTGTTAAGAGGAAGTCAAAGTCGGTTAAAGCAAAGTCAAAGTAGTTAATCACTATAAATAATTAGCTGGAATAATTAGTTACATTCATTCATCATAATTCTGTTACAACAAAACAATTCATCTTCTCTTACAATTTTCTGTAATTCTACATTCATTGAATAGTTTACATTTGTAAGCAATTGACATTTGTAATCTTTCATTGATAATAAAACTCCATTAATTCTTCATCCGAGCTTTGTTCTCCATTACTTCGAAGCTCCTGTGTTGAATTGCCGATTTGTGACATTCTTCCGGAATTAATTCCCTGAGATTGTTACAAATTAACTTAAATACTTACTCTCAACAAGTTATCTTTTTAACTCGTAAACATTACTGCATAACTTTCATGAAGCAAATCGGACATTAATTAAAAGTGCATAAATTTTTCAATTACTGTCTTACGACATACAGTTTTTTGCATCCGCAAAATTTTCTCATGAATGATCAGTAATGCATTTAATTGCCTTGCCCTCTTCATTTGTGAAATTCCCGATTGTTGGTGGAATATGGGCCGTCGTGGCCTGCGGGTGGGTTTGTGGAGGGAGGTATGGTGGAATGAGCGGTGGTAGGTTTTTTATTGTCAAAGAATTAGGGGACGAAACAAAGAGAGGGAGAAATGATTGTAAAAATGAGAGGGGTAAAATTGAAAAATGCGTATGTAAAAGAGTAAAATGCGTATATGAAAAAGCAACACTCTTAAAATAAGCGCAAATATCAAAATATATACGGAGGGAATTTTTTTAGCTAATGGCTCATTGATTTAACGATCGCACGTTTGAGTTTAGGAATAAGCTAAAATGTTTTCAGGAATATTGTTGTGCGTCGTTAATGATCATGCTCATATCTTTAAAGGTTAGCACTTTCAAAATTTAATTTATGTGAATAGTTTGTGTAACTATTAAAGCGTAACTAACAAAAACGTTAACAATATTCACTAATTTATATTTTGTAACAAAAACGTAACATGTACAACTAATTATAAGGAAATATCTATGTAATACTTCCTCATTCAAGCTAATTATATACTACCTCCATCTCAACAACTCCTTTACATTTTATTATAATAATTTTCACAAATGAATAAAATTGTAAATAATTTATTGAGACGGGGGAGTATACGTCTATTAGCATATGGTAAGTACTAACTACTAAGTACCATTATTAGGTTAGGGCGTTAGCCGTTAGGCACATCATTTGAAATAAAGGAGTAAAAAAAATGCTTCTAAGAGGAATTGAACACAGACAACTTAGATGGTGGACAAAACTCCTTACCACTTGCACACATACATACAGTAAATATTGTGATGTTAGTTTAATTTATTCATTTCTTAAAGTCAGTAGAATTGGGTAGCAGGAAGTCGTCTTCTTCCTCGGTATTTCTAGGCTTGGGGTAGCAGCGGCTACCCCTTGCTACCCTCTAGCTTCGCCCCTGCGAATAGTGATAGGTCACTACTACAGCGAGGCAGGGAGTTTGAAGGGGTGAGTTTGCTTTGCTGCTTATTTGCTCTATTAGAAATGGCAAAAAAAAAACTTAAATCTTTAGTCTTCAACTTCTCACCATAATGGCTGTGAATATATCGGTGGTTGGCCATGGTCTAATACATGCTCCTGTCAATAAAAAACAAATATTCTTTAAAATGTGTTGGATAAATGCCGGGCTGTCAGTTTTGAATGTTTTATGGTGCAACAATTGAGATTAAGCTGCAACAGCCGATATTTAGTGTCATGTTACTCATGTATGCATCACCTCTCCAATGCTCTTATTAAAAGACATGAAACACAGCAGTAGATCACATACACTACCTTATAGTTGGAGCATCTTTGGTAGTATTGTTGCTCTTTTCCATTATAACTGCCAATTTGATGTTCCAGTATTCTATTTGAGATTCACAAGGTGGTACGTTATCTTCCAGCTGGGAAAGTATCCTAAACACATGCCAAAAAAAGGTTGGAGACTATAGTGTAAATTCAATAAATGGATTAATAAGCAATAAAAAAGACGAACTCTCGCATACCAAGCTTGATATACTCTTCACTTTGGTCCATGAACTTTAATAGCCAGCTTTTTAGCCATATGCATCAAGCTTGATCTGCTCGAAAGTTACAAAATGTATAATACTGTCACAAAAGGCCGTAGAAACATTTTATGCCGTAGAGAAAAACAGAAGTAAAAACGGAAACTGAAGGAGCCAATCAAAATGGCACTGGCACATTGATGATTAGTTTTACAAGATCAAGAGTGAGCCAATGTTCTACACTATACTGCAAATTCAAACTCCCGAAACCGTAGGGCTTGATTAGGATTACAAACATCCATTCGTATTTTGTTTGCTTCGGGCTTTCAATCCAACAATTTGAAGTGAAATTCAGACAAGTCACACATTAACACTCTGAGGATATCTCTAGTTTCACTACAAGAGGCATCATATTTTGCTGTCTTTACCTTAAATTTGCAGGTATCTTTTATAGTGAAAATGTTAATGCTACAGCAGGAGGCGCAATTAAAACAACAATGAACTTTCAAAAGGGTTTATGACTGAATTAAAAATAAATAAAGAGGAGCACATTACGAACAACATCGAAATCCCGACTATGTAAATAAGGGAACACATCCCCGACTATAAATTAAGAATAGCAAGAGTAAAAGTTACATTTTGTGAATAAGAGAACATAAACAATCTCAATATCTCACCAAATAGAAAAAAGTGGCAAGAGATTCTTGTGTGTTAGACACGTCAATTTAATAGGGCAAAGCCATTCGGCAAAAACCACATCAATGCATAGTATGAAATTACGATTCCAAATGTGAAGTAGGAAAGAGTCTATTTACCGCAGAAACATCTAGAAATAGTCCACATATACTGTAGATTATCTAGTCTCGTGGAACAATTTCAACAGTTCATCCGGTCTTTTCGTGCAGCAACCGTTCAGGCCACTTCGACAACCAGCACACCCTGCAGACCATATACAAATGTCATTTACGACTCCAATTAGCAAATATTACCCTAATCACCAGACACATATGTTCCCAAATGCTTAAGGAACCACTCCACTCTTAAAGTCTTGAGTTCTCTAAATTGAATGATAAACAAGGCTCTTAAATATACAAAGAAGGTAACTCATTAATAACATATATGCCTCAAAACTGCGAATTGGTTATTTTTCTGAGGTTTCAGTAAAAACATGCACCATAAAACCATATACTCTGGAGCATAGTAATGTGTAAAAAAATCACGATCATACAAAGTATCTGTTGGATTAATCTCCCAAAAACTCCAACAATTAAATGTTGAAATAAAGTGTTAAATGTTTCACAAGATAATACGTAAATTATTTACGTTTTGGAAGAAGAAATATATAATGCACAAAAGGTTATGAAATTGTTTTAATGAAAACAATTAATGGTTTACTAGAAGTTATGAGAACTTTTAGTATAAATTGATGTTGATGCTAATAGTTTTAACACACACAAAATTAGAAAGACAAATTACATTATATTGGTGAGAATACTTCTTGTTCTAGAAGAGAGAAAAGAGAGTGTTCAACATCCATTAGAAATAATAAGAGTGAGGCAAAGTTTGAGAGAAAGTGACAATACTAGTGTGAGTGATTGTACTTTACAAACTTTGCAATATCTTATTAGTGAATTAATTTGTCGAGAGAGCCGTGGTTTTCCCCTTAGTTGAGAAGAGTTTCCACATGAGAAATTGTGGTGTCACTTTATTTGATCTTACTTACGTTCGTTGTGTGTGTTCCTTCGTAGTATCGTTGTTGGGTGAGATTCTTCCCGCACCGGGTTTACAGGACGCTTCCCCAACAGTATCTCCTTCTATTCCTTGTCCTCGGCGCATGTTCCTCTCACAACAACGAATGAGCAATCGAAATTTGTTCTGTTTGGGCGGGAAAATGAATAAACCACTTCACAAGTTGGTCTGTTACAATCATTTGTACTTAACCATGTTGGTCTGTTACAATCAAATTTGTACAAAGCTGCATAGCTGAAAATCAAAAAAGCCATAATATATAATCATATATTTATTATATAGCCCCTAATTACTAAACTCCTTGTCAATTTTATAAACTGAACATAAAGAAATTAGTGAGACACTCAAACAAGGAATACGTAAAACACGGACAGAAGGGAGTAAGTCAAATCTGTACAAATGCAAAAATTCAATAAGTTGTATAAATGAAATTTAACAAAGCTAAAATATATACTCCCTCTATCCGGATCAATTCTATATACTGAAACGTAAAGAAATGACCAAGACACTCAAATAAGGAAAACGTAACGACCTGACAAAGACGGAAGGAGTAAATTAAGAAAGATAAAAAACCCAAAGAGATACAACAGTATTCAAAACCCAACCGGGTTGACCGCTTAAAGAAAGATAAGTTAATCCCATAGCTAATGCAAGATTACCAACACTCTTGCAGTTGTCCCATAATCTTTTTCCTCCGACTCCACCTTAAATACAAAATTAAACCCTTGATTAAATTTCACAGTTGAGTGTTACTCTTTTAAAAACTATTGATATGTTACTCTCTCCATCAGAAACTATTCAGCTATACAAATAAGGCATTTGTATATCAACTCAGCTATAATACCCCATGATCAAAACACAATTCAGCAAAACCTGTGCGGAAATCACAAGCCAATGTGTAAGTGAAATTGTGAAACCCCAATTTTATTTTTTCCTATAAATTGGTGAACACATATGTCAATAAAACTAAGACTATACGATAAAAAGCCAATTTAAACTCCAGCATTTTTATAGGAGGGGAAAGTGTGATGAAAAATCTAAACTATATTGAACGACAATAAGAAATAAAAGACTTAAATAACAATTCTGAAAAATATTGAACAAGAATAGGGTCAGGAAAAACCTCTTAGATCAAATTAGTATAAATAGTAGCCGTCGTCGTGACATTATCTTTAGCCGTAATATCCGAAGTCACCGGAGTGTTGGCTCGTTACCCTCTACAAATTGCCGCCATATTCTATTAATATTTCCTAGTTGGGAAATTAAAGAAGTGTAAACATTACAATATCACATTGGCTATAAGTAATCAAGAAGACGACAATTATGTGAGGTAGCAAAAGAAATTACCTTTCTGCTCATATAAGCTGTAGGGGAGAGAAGGATAGAAGCGAAAACTGAAAAGCCAATTCAGAAGGTACCTTCCTTAGCTCTCTGGAAATACAAAATATTTCACAATGAAGCATTAGAATATTGACATATTGAAATATACAGAAAAATGGTGATAGATGAAACTGCTCATATAAACTAATGCCTAAACAACTCCCTTGAATAGACAGATAAGAAACAGAGACATTGAAGATTAGTTCTAGCATTAGCTTGACAAAATAAAGATGCACACACTGGGAATGAACCCCTGTGAACTATTATGATAGAGTATGACCATTTTCTGCGCAGTAAAGTAAGGATGACACTACCAAATACATAGTACAAATTAAGAATTAAAATCAAATTTACACCCTCATGCCTTCTCTAAGAAAGAGAAAGTGAAATCTTTCAAAGTTTATAGGGGAAGAACAAAAAGGCTATTAATCTACCATGTACTAATAAATGTAATTTAGAACTTGAATCAATCAAAATCAATACTGTAATCGATCAAAATCAAGATGATTAATACAACGATCAGATCATCGTACGACTTCGTTATCAAATCCAAGGCAGTACTTGAATAAATCAAAATCTAAATAGTCAAAAGCAATCAAAACCTAAATAATCATCAAGCAATCAAACGAAAAGTAGAAATAACCAACGATAAGATCGAAGACATACCATTCCAGAATGCCGATGAATAAACCCAAATTAAGCAATCGAACACAACTGCATCACATACGATTAATTATATAAGTGAGAAACAAAATAAGCTATGGGGAATCATCAATAGCTGTAGCCTTAAACTGAGCAGTATTGCAGAAATTACGGGAATCAAATTGCAAATGAAGTTGAAATCGAAACCCTAGTTTAGAAAAAGGGAGAAAGAGAAGAAGAAATGAATACCAAAAATGTAGAAGCTCATCAAATTGAAGCCCTAATCGTAACAAATGCAGCGATTTGCAGAGTTGAATTGAACCAAGAAAGAGAAGGAAAATGTTTTTTACGGTGATATGATCCCACTAAAAGAATACCCATTGATCTGGAATAATATAGATAGTTTCCGATGTTTAATTGTGGACAATAAAACTTGCAATAGAATTGATAGAAATAAATTAAGCTGGAGAAATCGAGTTTGTTCACCTGAGTTTGTTCCGATCGCAATTGAAGGAGAAGGAAAATGAAAGACAAATAATTTTTGGTTAGCAGAAAGTAGCGATGAGAATGAAAGAGTAAACAAATTTAGGTTAGCAGGGAAGAATAAAGAGGAATGATGAGTGGTAGAGAGAAGAAGACTGTTCATCACATGCCAAGCACGGAGAACACTGCTCTACTGTTCATTGTAGAGTATTTTCCAATGTTCATGCATTTAGAAGGGTCTTAGAAGAAGGGTCTTAGATATCAAATTCATATCAAAACAATTATATCAGGTTTTCATCGATCCTTATACCGACTTTGCCTTTCTACTGCCATCACCCTCTACTCGACACACCCATGGCTTCCAACAACAACCTCATTCCAAACCTTGATGAATCCACCAAACTCCTCCTCTCCATCTCATTCCCACACTGTACCAAACTCACGGCAAACACGTATCGATCGTGTAGCTATCAAATCACCCGTCTCCTTCAACGCTACGGTCTCGTCTCGTACCTTGATGGGACCAAGACACCACCACCCAAAACCGTGACTCCCACCACCACTGAAGCCAAACCAAACCCCAAATCCACCCCATGTATCTTCGTTGGCTACTCCAATACTCAAAGTGCATATCTATGTTTTGACCCTTCCACTAAAAGGCTCTACACTTCACGACATGTTCGGTTTGTCGAAACCGAATTTCCATACCCGGACCTCGTGAAACAACCAGTCCCTTCCTCCCTTTCTTCTAATCAATGGTGTGACCTTACCATTCCTCTACTTGACACACCACCTCCCGTCACCACCTCTCCTGACCAGTCCACACCTATCAACCCTAACTCCCCACGTTCCCCACCTTCCACTGCCACAACTTCACCACTCTCTCCTTCCATTGCCGCCTCCTCTCCTGATCACCTAGTCAACTCCTCTGACACCTCCCAACCATCCACCACCACTCCCACATCCAGCCCTATTCCCAACCCACCTCCTCCTCCACTACTCCCTACCCGAGTCACCACCTGCCTGTCCAATAATATCATTAAACCCAACCCTAAATATGCTAAACCGCAACCCTTTTCAGTCCCCATGTCACCCCCACCACGACCAAGCGGGCTCTCATCGACCCTCGCTGGAGAGCCCCTATGGTCGATGAACATGACGCCTTACTACGCAACCAAACATGGACACTCGTACCTCGACATAATGCCCCTAATGTTGTTGGATGTAAATGGGTCTTTCGGATTAAATATAATCCCGATGGCAGTCTCAAACAACACAAGGCTCGCTTAGTTGCCAAAGGGTTCCATCAACGCCCCGGCATCGACTACTCTGAAACATTTAGCCCGGTTATAAAACCCACGACAATTCGTCTCATCCTTACCCTTGTCGTCACTAACGGTTGGCATCTGCATCAAATAGATATCAACAACGCATTCTTTCAAGGGAACCTCACTGACACGGTATTTATGACCCAACCCCCTGGTTTTGTCAATACCGACAAGCCTGATCACGTTTGCAAGCTTAACAAGGCCATTCACGATCTAAAACAAGCCCCGAGAGCATGGTATACGGAACTCAAGAAATATCTCCTCACCTCAGGTTTCAAAAAGTCCCTCTCGGACCCTTCGCTATTCATTTTTAACAACCCCACCACGCGTCTTTTTGTACTTGTTTACGTTGACGATATTATTGTCACCGGACCCAACGTCACTCAGATTCACTCGTTCATTACAAAAATTTCTACAAAATTCTCACTTAAACACCTAGGACCTCTATCTTATTTTCTAGGAAAATGAGGTAACACCCACAAAAAAAAATGGTTTGTATCTAAACCAAACTAAATATTTGTCTGATGTCTTATACAAATACAAAATGCAATACTGCAAGCCCGCTTCAACACCGATGCTATCCCACCCACCACTTATTAAAGAACCCTCTCAACCCATCGAAAATGAGACTGACTATCGCGCTCTCGTTGGTAGTTTACAATACCTCTCACTCACTAGACCTGACATTGCCTTTCCTGTCAATAAACTCACTCCATTCCTCACTCACCCCACCTCGTCTCACTGGTCAGCTCTAAAAAGGCTCCCCCGGTACCTTTAGGGCACTCTACACCTCGGCATACACTTAACGAAATCCTCTCCTCTCGGCCTCCATGCGTTTTGCGACGCTGATTGGGGTGGTGATCCTACCGACTATGTGTCCACATCTGGTTACTTGATTTATTTAGGTCGTAATCCAATTTCATGGTCTTACAAGAAGCAGAAAGCCCTATCCTTATCCTCGACGGAAGCAAAATTTCGTGCCATAGCCAACACTACCTCCGAGTTACTTTAGTTACATTTACTTCTTCAAGAGCTCAGGTTACCTCACTCTCAAGCTCCCACTATATATTGTGACAATCTAAGTGCCACACATTGCTTGGCCAATCCCGTCTTTCACTCTAGAATGAAACACCTTGCCCTATCCTTCCATTTTGTGAAAGAACATGTTCGACAAGCCACTATTCGGATTCAACACATAAATGGCACTGACCAACTGGCCGATGCATTAACAAAACCGCTCCACAAACCGCGCTTCCTTGAATTATCTTCCAAGATTGGACTCCGTCGAAGACCATCCATCTTGAGCAGGAATGTCAAAGATATCACTCAACCAATTCCTTAATTGGTGGAGGATCCTACGTACATACATGCATAATCTTAGCTATTGTATCTTCTTGTTATTTGTTATCATATTAGGTTTAATTGTTGCTATATTAGCTCCTATTTTCTAGTATCTTGTTGACCTACAACACCTATTGTATAGCTATAAATACTCTTGTACTCATACCTTTTAATATATATCAAATTCATATCAAAACAATTATCTTATAGTGATCTCCTCATGGTGGTACGATATAAGGAAAATGTGATGAATGAACTCGATACTAATTACGATTATGGCATTATTTATAGAACAATCTATTTTCAAGTCTACAAACTCAATCCGAAAGAGAAAAAATGGGAATACATTGAAGATCTGGGTGACGTAATGTTGTTTGTAGGTGATAATTCTTCCATGTCTACTTTGTTGGTACATAACAAATGTTTACAAAGTAATTGTATATATTTCACGGATGACAAAAGTGTTGAGTGGCCAATGGTGACAGAGGGTGGAGGACATGATATGGGTACATATGACATCAAGTATGGTCAAGTACGACGGTTCTATGGAGGAGTTGATTTGCGCTCTTCATTTTGCCCAGCAATATTTTTTATTCCCCAGCTTTAAGTAAAGTTATTGATTGTCCAAATTATGATGGTTGGATCTTGTTTTCATCGATCACTAGTTTTAAACCCGTGCAAATTGCACGGGTATAGTTTCAGATTTGTTGTCTAAAATAATGTTAAAATGTTGATTGAGTTTTGTATAAAATCATATTTAAAAATTTCAACTAGAATCAAAGAGAAATAGTAACTAAACACAAAAATACGATTGAGAACACTATTGCGAAGAGGTTTTAACATAGTGATTGACGATGATCATGTGAACGATAAGTTTTTCGATAGAATTAGACAGCAGTACAGCAATACACAGCACTAAACAACAGTGATGCTACATCAACAAAACAGTAAAGATACTTCAAGGTCAATTATGATGCACAATTAACGAAAACAAACGATGCACAATTAACGAAAATGAAATAAAAAAGAGGGAAATAATTTACGGGTTGAGGAAATTGCCAAAATTCTGAGGAAGAATTGTGTAATTGTGAATGCCGAAATTCTGAGAAAGAGTTGTGAAATTGTGAAGGCAGTTGGTTCAGTTCAGGTATATATAAAAAAAATACAGAAATTTGCTTGAGCGGGAAATGACATTCAAATTTGAATTGGGCCCCAATCACAGGGCTAGCCCAGTTAGATATTGGACTAGTCCAGTTAGATATAACTGGATCAGTATCTATACTCTTTAAATAGATAAAAAAAAATTAACAGTAATAAACAAATGATAAAATGTTATAGATCTACTCCGTTTGATATGCAAAACAACAACACAACAAAAATAATTGATGATAATTTTAAAGGTCAAAACAACAACAACAACAACAACAACAACAACAACAAAAATTGAGATTAACCGTAGTATTTTCAGTTTAGGTAACTTTTGAATCGGTTATTATTGAATTATTTAATGGTAGTAATAGTAGTTTACAGAAAATCTATGAAATATAATTAAAAGACTACCTTAAAATGACGAATAAACACCACGTAGACAAAGCCACGTATGATCCAAAAATGCAGACATGATATGAGTGCATATGACATTAAGTATGGTCAAGTACGACGGTTCTATGGAGGAGTTGATTTGCGCTCTTCATTTTGCCCAGCAATATTTTTTATTCCTCAGCTTTAAGTAAAGTTATTGATTGTCCAAATTATGATGGTTGGATCTTGTTTTCATCGATCACTAGTTTTAAACCTGTGCAAATTGCACGGGTATAGTTTCAGATTTGTTGTCTAAAATAATGTTAAAATGTTGATTGAGTTTTGTAGAAAGTCATATTTAAAAAATTCAACTAGAATCAAAGAGAAATAGTAACTAAACACAAAAATACGATTGTGAATACTATTGCGAAGAGGTTTTAACATAGTGATTGACGATGATCATGTGAACGATAAGTTTTCCGATAGAATTAGACAGCAGTACAACAATACACAGCACTAAACAACAGTGATGCTACATCAACAAAACAGTAAAGATACTTCAAGGTCAATTATGATGCACAATTAACGAAAATAAACGATGCACAACTAACGAAAATTAAATAAAAAAGAGGGAAAGAATTTACGGGTTGAGGAAATTGCCAAAATTCTCTTGAAGAATTGTGAAATTGTGAATGCCGAAATTCTGAGAAAGAGTTGTGAAATTGTGAAGGCAGTTGGTTCAGTTCAGGTATATATAAAAAAAATATAGAAATTTGCTTGAGCGGGAAATGACATTCAAATCTGAATTGGGCCCCAATCACAGGGCTAGCCTAGTTAGATATTGGGCTAGTCCGGTTAGATATAACTGGATGAGTATCTATACTCTTTAAATAGATAAAAAAAATTAGCAGTAATAAACAAATGATAAAATGTTATAGATCTACTATGTTTGATATGCAAAACAACAACACGACAAAAATAATTGATGATAATTTTAAAGGTCAAAACAACAACAACAACAACAACAACAACAACAACAACAACAACAAAAATTGAGATTAACCGTAGTATTTTCAGTTTAGGTAACTTTTGAATCGGTTATTATTGAGTTATTTAATGGTAGTAATAGTAGTTTACAGAAAATCTATAAAATATGATTAAAAGGATACCTTAAAATGACAAATAAACGCCACGTAGACAAAGCCACGTAGGATCCAAAAATGCCACGTAAATGCCACGTAAATGTGAGCATCAAAACCCATTGCCACGTAATTGTCTTATTTTATAGATTTAATTCATTTTTCTCTAAATTAATTTAATTTATGTAACCCTTACAAATTTACAGCAAAATTTCGTAATTTATAATCAATATTGACATTTTAATTGAACTTTTGTAATTAAAACATGTTAATAAACGTCATAATTTATAATTAAAATTTACATTTTAATTGAAATTTTGGTAATAAAACATGTTAATAAATTAAAACTTTTCATATTACTTAACATGCATCCACCATTTTTATTAACACTTTTTTCCTATTTAATTCATTTTTTTTATTAAACATTATAATAAATTGATTAAAACTCTTCATACTTAACACCCACCAAATTAATTAAAATTTCTTCCTATCTAATTAATTTTTGTAATATAATACCCCCTCCATTTTTTTATATATGACGTTTTACATTTACGAGGTAAGCCTTTGACTTTAATATTTACACAACTATATTTGTTCAAAAAATATAAAAATGGTACCATTAAATTTCTTACGAAAAACTCTTTCATATGAGTATACATATCATAATATTTAATCTTATATTTTAAGAGATATTGAAGAGAGAAGAGAGTGTCTCGAAATGTGAGAAAGTCATATATAAAAAAACAGAGGGAGTATGTTAATAAATTGATTAGATGTCTTTATACTACTTAATACCCATAATTTTCATTAACATATTTCTCTATTTAATTCACCTCTTGAGTTGCTCAGCAATCAATTATCTAATTTAATAATACCACAAAATAAATTAAAAATAAAATTAAAATATGAGAGTCTATGGTTGTGTGATGGCTATAAAACCTATAATACCTATGATAGTTTCTATTCACAATATTTATTAAAAATCTATTGCTCATTTGCCAATGAGTTTCTAAGTTGTGGATTATATTTTATGGTTTAATTTATTTATTTGATTATAGAGAGTATATTGAGTATTATTATTGAGTATTGTTGTTGTTATGTCCAATAAAGTATATATTTTAATTTGTTATCTTATTGGTTTTATAAATCCTTTGATTTATATATAGGGTGGATCCCCAATAAACAAAATACTCAGTCACAAAAAGAAGGTTATATATACCAAAAGATAAAACATATAACATGGTAGAAAGCTATTCTACTATGGAAATTCTTGATCATTTGAAGCACTCATCCCTACATTTCACTACATTTTTGCAAGGCACAAACGCTATATAAAGAAAATAAATTAAACAAGTGTACATACATTTGCATGTCTCTCAGCTGCCTTCAGTGAATCATATGATGTAGAAGTAGGACAGATAGTGCAAAGATACAATTTCTTCTTAGCCATTACAAAAAAACCTGCAAGAATTGGAAACAGAGTGAATAAAAAAAAAGTTTAGAAACAGCAGTATAACAAAATGACGATCAATTGTAAAGATTAAGTCATGCTTAAATTGTTCTTAGAGTAGTCAGAAAAACACAATAACCAGATGTAAAAGAGGACTAATAATATAAAACCAAACTGGACAAGTAATCAAATAACAGCAACTATAAATCTTATAATGCGAAACAATTAAAAGATCAGAAAGTAACAAAACAAAAATATTAAATTACCACAAGAATAATACGAGTACTACAGGAAATAATAAAAAAAATCAAACGGTCATAAAAGGTACAACCTAACCTATTCAATTAATTTATCACAATTATTCAAAAAAAACAAGAAAACTAAGTTACCGTAAAAATGAATTACCTAATGCAAAATTGAATAACCAATACAAAAAACAATAACACAACCAAGAAAGTCACAAAAACAAGAGTAGGAGAATAACAATAACGAATCACAATTATTGAATAAAATCAGGAAAACTAGGTAAATAAATGATCATAAAAAAAACCTAAAAATTTCACAAAATAAAAAAATCATCCAATAACAAAAATCAAAATCTCAAACAGAAATACATTGAATTACAGTAAAAACGATTCACATAATGCAAAAATGAATCACCTAATCCGAAAACAGTAGCATAATCAAGAAAGTCATAAAACGAGTATACGACAATCGAAATAACGAATTCAAAAGACTAAAGAAGAATCAAGAAACTAGAGGAACAACATAATACGAACGAAATCTCAAACAGAAATAACATTGAATTACAGTAAAAACGATTCACATAATGCAAAAATGAATCACCTAATCCGAAAACAGTAACATAATCAAGAAAATCATGAAACGAGTATACGACAATCGAAATAACGAACTCAAAAGAACTGAAGAAGAATCAAGAAACTAGAGGAACAACATAATACGAACGAAATCTCAAACAGAAATAACATTGAATTACAGTAAAAACGATTCACATAATGCAAAAATGAATCACCTAATCCGAAAACAATAACATAATCAAGAAAGTCATAAACCGAGTATACGACAATCGAAATAACGAATTCAAAAGAACTGAAGAAGAATCGAGAAACTAGAGAAACGACATAATACGAACGAAATTCAAAGACTTAATTTAAAATAAAATTTAGAAAAAAGAGAAAAAAATACTGTGAGAAGAAGGTCAAGTTGTTTAGCGATTATGCAGAGAAGTTGTTTAACGATTATGGAATGAGTGTAAAATTACTAAGGTTTGGCTATATATAAAAAATTGATTCCAACAAATTTTCGACAATTTGGAGGGAAATGAATATTAGAGAATTTGAATTAACATATGTTGGGCTTAACCTCATACTTTTACATGTCTAGTCAAGCGCAACAAAAAAAGGCCAGTGGTTAACAACAAAGGCCCAATGGTTACACACTTACATGACAGATGTTGGCGGTTAAGTATAATTAATATATGAAATGAGTTTTAAAAAAAGTAATTAAATAAATTTACGAGCAAATATTAATATATAAAAATAAATTATTTATTACAAAAATCAAAAGTTACATATAATTTGGGAAGGAATTCTTGTTTGGATATAAAATTAATCGACGAAAAGAATTTAAAAGTAATATAGAGTATAAAATTTATAAAATGTTACAGATTTGCACAATTTAATTTGCAAAACAACTACGAAGAACTAACAGTTATTTTAAAGGTCAAATCAATAAAAATGAATGATTAAAATATACGAAAGTGATTTTATCGACGAAAAACGATAAATCAAATATCTATCGCATTAGAGAAATATAGAAAGCAAAACTACAATAGACATGGAAAAATAGGATGCAGTAGATGAAAAGGCCAGCAAAAAAATGTGACACTTGAATACTTACAAAATAACTCGATGAAGATATCATTTTCGAAATATTTGATTGACCCAATTTGTTTAACCAAATTATCTTTACAACCATACCATTCTTCACCTTCTGGTATTATCTTCTGCGTTCTTCTATTTCAGACCCATTTGATTCCATCACTATGTTAACATGTTGATGGCCAACCCGGTTGCTTTGTTGAATCCGGCAAAGAAATATCAGATTTTGTTGGCTGTTTGTGTAAGAGGAAGCCATATTCAAAGGATAAAGATAAGGTTTTTGTGGTTGTTCATCAAGGACAAACATCTTGATGATGATAGATAGATAGTAGGCGGATGGATAATGAAGATCTGGTTTTCAAGAGAAAGAAGGTTGTAATTTAGAGAGAAGGACGGTAGAGAGATGTTAGATTTTTCATTTCTGGTGGGTGGGTGAGTTAGGGTAAGAAAGAGTGGTTGCTTTTATACTACTACATACATGTTGAACGGGTCAAGGCCCAATTTCATATTTATATCAAGTACTTTGGACGTTGGGAATGTTTAATCTAGTCACTTGAACCACATGCAAATATGCAATCTAGATGTTTTCGAGACTACTTTTTTAATCGTCTGAAACAACTCACGAGTCAGGCCTTAACACTTTATTTCATTGTTTTAATTTTATGTACTTTGTCTAGGAAATTTAAGAACACAAAATCTGATTGAAGACGGTAATATCCGTCACAAGCTTTGTGACGGATATCATTTTCTCTCATAAAATATCCATGAGAGGTGAGTGGAGAAGCATATGGGAATGTCTCACCTTATCCCGTCCCCCTTTTTGTGAGAGGTTTTCAGCTTGTGACGGGATTAGTCCGTCACAAGCAAGACGCTTTGATTTAAGAATCACCTCGAAAAAATTAATCCGTATTAAATTACGATAACCATACTAAAACTTTGTATTTGAGAATATTTACGTCATAGGGTGGATCCTATGTACTAGTTCATTTCCAAAATATTACTTATCATAAAATGATTTGTACTTTTGTGTTTTACGTGGTTAAGTATAAAGTATTCGATTGTATTATAAAACGATATGTTTTAACAAAATTATGTTAAAATTTTTGAACGGTATATCTTGTTATATCTTGTTAATGTAATTAAACAAAATCTTTAACCCATCATGTTAAGAAAGTGTATAATTTTACAAGAAAGTGGTCATTTAATCATCGTTAAAAGTTGACATAAAATGGGAGGATACACAACCAATCAACCATCCCAATAAGCTTCAGAACCATTTCCTATTCAAAATCTACTTTGTTAAAACAAAATTGAAGTCAATAACAAAGACTAGTGTTTAGTTATTTACTTTCATGACAGCTCAACAAATTTGCTCTATGGAACCTTTTGTTCTTCCGACTGATGACTTCTTGTATTGGAAATACACAAGTAATGGGTTATACACTACTTCCTCGGGTTACAAATTTGCAATTTACAATAGGCCTACAACACCTCAAAATAAAATGACTCTGGCACCTAGTATTAATTGGCATATAATTTGGACATTACCATGCCGACCAAGTCATCAAGTTTTCTTTTGGAAGCTTTTGCATGAAATCGTTCCGACTTCCCATTCTGTAGCAAATCGAGGTCTTAAAATTAACTCATTCTGCTCTTTTGGCTGTGCGGGCAATTAGGGATCGCAAGTGACTCGAACATGTTCATTCCTTTTTCGCGATGGTTCTGGGACACTTTGATCTACCTTCAGAAAGTAAGCTGCCAACAGCTGGAGCTGAAATACTTCCTATTTACATTTGTCGTAATATGGAAGCATAGCAATGATATCATCTTCAGAGGACTACCACTGAATCCTGCATCTATTATGACTCAGATTGAAATTCAGGTTTTGAGACACAAGCGCGGAAATAAAGCACAATTTCAGCTTTTTGTTAATGAGCAACTCTGTAGAAGCGATTATCTTCTTGCACCAACCTCTCTACACGCAACTGCCATCGCTTTGCTTCACGCTTTACATCTGGCGCAAGCGGGAAATTTTCTCACTGCTCACTTTGGAATCTAACATCATGGCTTATATGACATCGTGAAATCTTGCTCGCCCCCCACCAATTCAGTTACACCATACTATTACGAATATATGAGCTTTAATTAATAGTAGAGATACCTGGTCTTTATGTATAATAACTTGAATTTCTGTTTTTTCGGTTGTTTCTATTAATATATTGTTGTCGAAAAAAAAAAGACTAGTGTTTTAAACTTTACATTAACCTTGTCTCCTTTTTGTCAAGTGTTATTAAAAGATGTTCTTACACAAAATTTAAAAAAATGGATTTTCTTTAGACCGTCTTATATTAAGAAGTCCTACGGTATCTTTTTATTTTACATATCTATTTTAGTTGGGTTTAACTGTTTAACTGTTTAAGAGCGCTCTTAAGTTAAGATGGTCAAATAAGAAATTGTCAACTTAAAATAAGTGAGAAAAATATTTTTGAATAATAAAATCCATATATTATAGGAAAATTTACATTTACATGTCCCTATTTTGATTAAAATAAATTATATAGCAAGATTTTTTTTCCCTTTTTTTACATGGCACACATGGTTTGCAGGGTATTACATGTGCTTGGGGGGATTAAACCCCTCGTCACCAAACAAAAAAAAAGGCTGAGGAATTAAGGCTCAAAAATTGATAGGAAAAAGGCTCATCCAAAATGTAGCTTGCCAAGCAACAAGCCCAAGCAACACCTACCTACACCGTACAAAAAAAATACTATTCATATTATTCACTTTGTGAATAGTAGAACGTCTTGGAGACTTTTAATAAGGTGTAAAAAGTTATTTATAATTTTCACACTACATTAACAATCTTTACCAGAAAACATATTCATTAATTAATTAATATGGGCGAGCCGAGGCAATATTTGGGCCAAACACTCGACCTAAACCCCGACCCTAAAATACTGGATTTTTTTTGGACCAAAATGAAAGGCCCAAACCCTTCAAAAAGTTGGCTGGGCCGAGCCGATGGGTTTGGCATTTGATCGCAGATCATCTGCCGACTTACCTATAACTTCTCCAGCAATGAATCACAAATATCAGAAAAATTATCGTGTTCAGACCCTACTCGTGCCTCTTTCCAATCACAATATTTTGAAAATAAAACGGGTCTGCCTAGCAAATGACAAACTCTTATCTCATGATCTCATCTACTTACATAAAATAATATTTAACTCGTTTACTCTTAAAACAAATATGTTCATCTTAAGTGAAACAAACTGTTATCCGATAGTCGTTCACAATCCAAGGTCCACCCTTACCTATAAGGTGGGGAGAGGCAGCCTACGTTGAAGACACCTAGACAATCGAGTAACTAGTGTGAATAGAGTGTAAACTGTAAAGTCAATAAGTCATAACTCTTGATAAAGTTAGGAAGTTTGAACGTGTCTATGCTAGTTTTCGATTACAAACTCTTGTTTAAGATAGATATATCAGCTGAAGACACGAAGAAAATCAAATAGAGTGAGTGAGTGACTAGAGTGTAAAGTCATGGTAAATTTAGGAAATTAGACCCGTGTCATGCTTCTTTCTGATTACAAACTCTTATTTAAGGGAGATATATCGTCGAAGACACGAACAAAATCAAATAGAGTGACGAGAGTGTTAAGTCATGGTAAAGTGGTAACAACTTCCTAACTTCCAACTCAAAATTACCAGCAGCCCGCCTTTGGACACACACATCTCCTTTCGACACCACAAAGAGGTTTATTCTTTTCCCTTTTTCTTCTTCAATTGACTTTTTTTTTTTCTCATTTTCGCAATTGATTAAAGTTATTGATTTCAATTATTTGTTTTTATTAAACAATGGTAATTGTATGCCAGTAAATGAACAAACTTGCTGCATAATTTGGTGTAAAAGAATTTTAGTGTGTTTAATTCTTAAATTGGTGAAAAATTAGGTGATCTGAAGTATAATTGGATAAGAACTTTTTGTAATATGTTTGTTCATGGTGTATTGATTGATTGATATTGAGTTCTAATTATTTGTGTAATTTTGATTCATTAAATTAATGATGGGGTAATTTAGCAAAGTGGGTAATTGATATCCCTAATTGCAGGCTGTGATTGACTTTTACTGACGAAAGTTCGTAAATTTTGCCAATTATGATTGAAGGTGAACATTGTGTTTTCGAAGGTTGTGTTTGGTTTTATAAGTTCGGTTGATTAAGCATGATTTTGGTCTTTACTGTGAAGTAACCTGATATGCAATAAACTAGGTCGTTAAAATACTAGAATTAGCCTATCAAATTAACAATTTATAACCTAAACTTTGACTCTACTAACTTTAAATTAAAACAATAGTAAAGTGGAAGTAAAGGGTCGAACCCAAGAGAAGGAAATAAGACTAAAGCTTGAAATGTAAACTAATGACTACTAAGTGGGTCCCTACTACTAATTAAGATCCTAATGACAATATTAACTTAACAAAAGCAATAATCACAAACAATGGATATTAACAAAGGTCAACAAGTAGGGAACATATATGGGAAGGGATTGGTTTTGAGAAACAAACATGGAAATAAGAGTAGAAATTGGAAATCTTCCTATTGAGACAATTCCACAAACAACTAGTATGCAAGATTCAATATAAAGGGAAAACTTGATGTAATTCTCTCTTAGTAACCCAACAATGATGATGCTTGACTCTTTTATTCCTCTCTTACAATTTTCTACCCAATACTATCATCTCAAGATATTGATACATGTAAATTAAACCATCTACAAATACCCTTCAAACTTAAGCAACAATTCATTAAACCATGGAAGGAGACTAAGCATGAGCATAAAGAATTTAACCAAGAGATGAAGCTAGGATCAATTCCTCATAAGATTAAACCATACAAATGAGTAAAAGACATGAACTTTTCTATTTGTTGCATGAATCCTTTAAACCAAATCAACAAACAACAAACTTGCTTCAACAATCCCAACTAAATTAAACCATTTCATTAGGATTTGCACTAATTAAGTAAATAACATGCAAGGATGGCCAACCCAAACATTCATCTACTCAACATAAGAAATAAAGCACAAGGAAAGAACATTAGATAAATTAAGAGAGGTTTAAGAGTCTTACAATCACCAAAGTTGGATACTTTGATCAAATTACATCAAGAATGGAAAGATTAGCCTCCCATAGTCTTCATAAAACCCAAAAACAAAGAAAGATTACAACTTGAAATGGAAAATAGCCTTCTTAATTACTACAAGATTAACCCTAAAAATGAGATTAAAAGAGATGAGATGATGGTAGGTGATAATCCCAGGTCTTCAAACTCTCGGGTATTTATAGGCCTTCACGAAAACCTAGAAAGATTTCCACTTAACAAGCCCACGAAGAAGATTAGAAAAACCCGTAAAGCAGGGATGCGCAGGCAGCGCGCAGTCGCGCAAGCACTTTATTCATGCCTGCGCATTTTGGCGCACTGCAAGACTGTTTGCGCAGCCGCGCACGCCTCCCGCAAATCAACTTCTTTTTCCCACGAGCTAGACCTCTACAATAGCCTTCATTTCTTCTAGTCTTCATTCTTACTTCTCCCAATTGATTTCCGGGTTACAAGTGATCCTTTTGTGCTTTGCCTTGACCTTTGAAAGGTGCTTTAATGCCACTCGGGTTCCATGCATAAGGATTGAGTGCCCAACCGAGTAAACATGCACAAGTTACCACCATATAACCGATTGCCAATTGTTAGGAAAAGTGTACCAAAAGACCCATATTAAAAGACACGAGGGTGATAAAATCGCCCTCTTAGACCGACACAAAACATAACTATCAAACTCCCCCACACTTAGACTTTTGCTAGTCCCGAGCAAAACCCGCAACAAGCAACCATGAAGTCTACAAGAGAGCGTAGGAGAGTAAGACCACTCTTCCCTTTCCTCTACCTTCTTATGTCTCCCTCTAACACAACCACCAATTAAAAAGAAAAAGACATGACTCAAAATTTGCACATACTCTTCACTCACTCACCCTCCTTATTTCTCCCTCAAACAAGACACGACACAACCACCAACTCCGACTCATCACACAACTCCACCCTCCTTATATCACCAACAAGAGATGGCCACTTTCACCTTATCCCAAGGTGGAAGCAAAGTGGCCTAAGCAACTCCTAAAACAATCTAATTCACCACTTATATCACCCCCTTATCACTCCAAGCAAGGTATGATCATGCTACTTGGTTGGCCACACTCCGAAGTAAATCAACAACCAAAGTAGCCAAAGCAAAAATCCACCGATTTGGGACAAGTTTTGTGACTCAAAAAGAAATTAAATCCTAATCTAGCCTCCTTCCAAGACCCTCCTTATCACTCCCTTCTTATCCCTCCATCTTTTTGGTGTTACAATTTTTCAATTTTTCAATTTTTTTGGTGAAAATCCCTCATTTTGCCTAAGGTGCCCTTCCGGGTTTTCACCTTAGCTTTTCCTTTCCTCTCATGGTGGCTCGCAACTCATTTCTTCATTTTACCCGGAATGCCCTTTCGGGTTTTCATCCCGTCCTCGGCCACCTTCCCAATCTTGCCTAGGCGCCCACCCTTGTGGGTTTTCACCTAGCCGGGATTTTCATTTTTTTTTTTTTTTTTTTTTTTTTTTTTTTCACACTTGCATTTGACTTGAAAGACAATTTACATATTTTACAATTCTCACTCCCCCACACTTAAATGTCACATTGTCCTCAATGTGAGGGAGTGCCAACTTCTTCAAAAAATTAGTTGGAGGGGCCCGAGCCTTCGCCTTGCTCATATGCCCCCCGGTTCTTTCTTCTTCTTTCTCTTCTTTCTCTTTCTTGTTGGGCCCTTGTGTAGGCCGCATTAACTTGAGTCTCATCGATGGTGGGTTGATAGGTTGGGTCATTGGAGTGAAGAGTCATGCCGAAAAGGCCTTGAATAAGGCCAAAGGAGTCTTCATGGGCTTTGGCGTCATAGTAGGAGTCGTCAAGGTATTGGTGGTGCCTTTCGTTTTGCACCCCAAATTGTTGACTCACTTCTTCCCGCCACTTGTTTTGATCTTGCCACATAGCTTGATTTTCCGCCCAAGCTTTGGCACATTGTTGTTGCCATGCAAGAGACTCCTCTTGCCTCTTGGCAATGTCTTCAAGAATTTTCTTTTGGGCCAATTCGGCCTCATCTCCCAACCGTCTATGCTCCTCAAAAGATTTTCGGAATTGATCATAACTCTCCAATCTTGGCGTTTGTTGTTGTTGCCAAGAATGGGAGCTCTCAACCCTCCCACTAATCGCTTCCAACGTCCCCCGGGTATCTTCAAAGTATTTAAACAATTTGTGTTGCCATGGTGGTAAAGGTGTACTTGAAGAACCCTCGGCCTCAAACATAGGAGTGTCTTGAGGCGGTTGGTAGGTCGACGGAATGTGTGGGGTCTCATGGAAGCCCCCCTCAATAATCTCAACTTCTCTTTCTTCTTCTTGTTGTTGATCATGGGAAAATTCAACGGCTCTCCTCTTCCGAATTTTTGGTGGGGGTGGGGGTGGGTTTGGGAGGTTGCCCTCCGGGGGACAAAAGAAATCCCGGACACGTGGTCCACTCGGGAGGGGGCCATTCAAAGGAAGCCTCATGTATTGCACTTTCCCCTCCCCTAACCAATAACAACTCCATGGAGTCGTATCCAATGGAAGAATCATGTGAGTCTCTACCAAACCCGCTTCATTGTATAGGTGATTCCCCCACACTTGAGGTTGCTCTTAGGAATATCCCCAACCAAACTAGCCACAAAAAGAGTGACCAAACCCCCACAATTTATACTTCCTTTCTTTTCACGTTGCTTAGTTGCACCCACTACAAAAAGCCTTGCCCAATCCGGCACTCCCTCTCCCTCGGGCAACATCGCCCACAAACACTCACGGACCCCATCATTGAGCTTGGTAGGTTCCCCCATCGTAAAGAAAAAGCATGAAATCATCCGAGTAAGAATCCGGATGGGGGGATTTGTGATTGAGGAGATTTTGTCATTGTTTGTCCGGGGTGTTTTCCTTGTGAGCCCAAACCAAGAATCATCCAAGGCCGTACCCGGTAGGTTTATTGGGGAGGGTGGTTGGGTGATCCTCAAAATTTCCCTTACCCGCTCAAAGGTTATGGTGTGCCAAGTTCGGTTCAACCTAAAGTTCACCCGTTCATTCCCTCTTTCCCCCGTGATTTCAATGGTTGAGAGGAATTCTAAGGTGTAGGCGGGGTAGGTACGAAGTTGAAGGTTAATGTACCTCTCTAACCCCACCTTGGTGAGGAAGGCAAGGGTGTGGTCGTAAATACCCAAATCCCTCAAGGTTTCCGGGTGAAGAAATTTGGAAATTGGGAGGGGCTTACTCTCAAGGAACCTAAAGTAAGTCTTAATGTTGTTTGGTAACCCTTCATCCCCCTTAAAAGGTTTGGGTGGTGCACTTGGTGGAGGTTGGTTTGAGGCTTCCCCCTTCTTCTTAGACTTCCCTTTTCCAAGACCAAAAACCATCTTGTTTTCTTTGTAAAAATTTTCAAAAACAACCACTTACAACAACCAAAAATCTGAAAAATTTCTAAGGGGCAATTCAACAAACACCTTGTGTGCACTAGCACCAAATTGTGTATCTAAGGTAATTTTGTTGAATATTTGTCTTCCCTAACAGAAAATGATTACCAACAATCCCCAAACAAGCAATTACAAGCAAGAAATCAACTCAACTACTCAAAGGAAATCGAATTGAAAAAAATAAGACAAGGATAGTGAAGAAAGTTGTTATACCTCCCCGAAAAAAATCCTCAATCTTGCTTGAATGTTGTATAAAAACCCTTTTAAAACCCAGAAATCCACTTGAACAAGCTTCAATTCAACCCGGAAAAATTCTAGGGTTAGGGGGATTTGGGGATTTTTGTCAGAAAATTGGAGATTTGATGGTGTTTTTGATGTCAAGGATGAATTTGGTGAAGAAATTGGTGATGAGAAGGAGGTTTGTTGTTGATATGGAGTGATTTGGTAGGATTTTTAGTGGATGAGAGAGGGGGTTTGGTGTTTGTCGAAAAAATAATGGAGTAAGTTATGAGGAGGAAGCACGGGCTAAGAGAAGAAAAGAATCGAGATAGCGGACTGCGCGCAGTCGCGCAATCTTTATTCCCTCTGCGCAATTTTGCGCACTGCGCATGCCTTTTTGCGCAGCAGCGCGCAGATGTTTCAGATTTTGGTTCTTGTTCTTTTAGTTCCAAAGTCATTCCTTAGCCAAAAATTTTCCATTTCTTCCTATTCTCTTTTCCTTGGTCTCTTCCTATGACTTTGTTCATCAAACCCGACTCTCATCTCCTCTTGGGCACGCCTTCCAAGAGGGTTCTTGCAAATCACTATATCATTAAACAAACCTCAAGTGCCTTTTTACATATCAAATGCAAATGAAATTAATTCAACGAAAATTAACATGCGAGTAAATAAATTGCGGAATTAAATTGCGAAAGTAAACTACTCTAAGAAAGCAATTAAATTGGGATAGAATATTTACAAATTTTGCCGTTATTTAACGTCGATGGCTCGACTTTGTCAAAGTTGGAGAATCAATCTTTGTAAATTGGATCTTCTAAAAGAAGATCCTCTTCACCTCGTAGTTCGATTCCTTTGTAGTACTTCTTCAATCTATGCCCATTTACCTTTATAACCTTCCCGAGGCGGGTCTTCAACCTCCACCGCTCCGTGGGGAAAAACCTTCTTGACTTTGTAGGGTCCAAACCACTTTGACCTCAACTTGCCGGGAAAATTCTTGAGGCGACTTTGAAAAACCAACACATCTTCTCCCTCTTCGAAAACTCTTCTTGTGACCATCTTGTCATGCCAAGACCGAGCCTTCTCCTTGTAGATGCTAGCATTGTCATAGGCATTGTGCCTAAGCTCTTCCAATTCTTGTATTTGAAGCTTTCGGTGCAATCCCGCCTCATCGACATTTTGATTAAAAGCTTTAATTGCCCAATAGGCTTTGTGCTCCACCTCTACGGGAAGGTGGCATCCCTTCCCATAGATTAGCCTATATGGGGACATGTCGATTGGGGTCTTATATGCCGTTCGATAAGCCCATAGAGCATCTTCAAGCCTCTTGCTCCAATCCTTGCGGTCGGGATTGACCGTTCTTTCCAAGATGTGTTTAACCTCCCGGTTAGAGACTTCCGCTTGGCCATTTGTTTGGGGGTGATATGCCGTAGAAACTTTGTGAAGCACACCATATTTTTGAAGCAAGGTTGAGATCACCTTGTTACAAAAATGAGTCCCCCTATCACTCACAATGGCTTTTGGGAAGCCGAATCTTGAAAATATATTGCTTTTGACAAATGCTTGCACCGTCTTGGCATCATCACATTTGGTGGGGATGGCTTCCACCCACTTAGACACGTAGTCGACCGCCAAGAGGATGTAGAGATATCCATAGGAGTTAGGGAATGGTCCCATGAAGTCTATTCCCCAAACATCAAAAATTTCCAAGTAGAGCATCGGTTGTTGGGGCATTTCGTTCCTACGTGATATGTTGCCAAAACGTTGGCATCTATCACAAGTAGTAACGAAGATATGAGCATCTTTAAACAACTTGGGCCAATAAAAACCGCACTCAAGGATTTTACGTGCCGTTCTTTGCGGCCCAAAGTGACCCCCACAAGCGTACTCATGGCAATGCTTTAGGATGGACGGGATTTCTACATCCGGCACACAACGGCGGATGACTTGGTCTTGGCACATTTTCCACAAATATGGCTCATCCCATATATAGAACCTAGAATCGGACTTGATCTTGTTCTTTTGACTAGATGAAAGAGAGGTGGGAAACTTCTTGGTGACCATGTAATTTACCAAGTTGGCATACCATGGCTCCGTCATCCTCAACCTATAAAGAGATTCATGAGGCAAACTCCCATCGACTATCCCCATTCGTTGCATTTGTTGATCATTGAGTTGTAGTCGACTTAGGTGGTCGGCCACCACATTTGCCAATCCCTTTTTCTCTCTTATCTCTATGTCAAACTCACTAAGTAGGAGAACCCACCTCATTAATCTTGGTTTGGAGTCCTTCTTGCTCACAAGTTGAGTGATGGATTTGTGATCGGTATAGAAAATCACCTTGACTCCTAGTAAGTATGAGCGGAACTTCTCTAGAGCATAAACCACCGCCAAGAATTCCTTCTCGGTGACGGTGTAGTTTCGTTGAGCATCATTCAAGAGAGATGAAGCATATTGAATCACATATGAAGCTTTGTCATCCTTTTGTCCCAAAACGGCTCCAATGGCAAAATCGCTTGCATCGGTCATGATCTCAAAAGGCCGATCCCACTTGGGTGCTTGAATGATTGGAGCCGATACAAGTCTTTCCTTCAACAAGTCAAATGCTTCCCTACAATGATCATCAAACACGAACTCCACATCCTTGTGCAAAAGTTTGCACAAGGGGTTAGCGATTTTGGAGAAATCTTTAATAAACCTTCGATAAAAACCCGCGTGTCCCAAGAACGACCTCACGTCTCGAGTATTAGATGGATACGGTAAGGTTTTAATCACATCCACCTTTGCCGTATCCACCTCAATCCCTCTTTTCGACACTATGTGTCCTAACACGATTCCATTACTCACCATCAAGTGACACTTTTCAGAATTTAAAATGAGGTGAGAGTCTATGCACCGTGATAGGACCATAGCGAGGTGGTCTAGACACGAGTCAAATGAGTCCCCATGGATGGTGAAGTCATCCATGAAGACTTCCAAAATACGCTCCACATAGTCCGAGAAAATGCTCATCATGCATCGTTGGAAAGTGCTGGGGGCATTGCACAATCCAAAAGGCATGCGGCGGTAAGCATAAGTACCGAATGGGCAAGTAAAGGTTGTTTTGGATTGATCATCCGGGTGAATGGGGATTTGAAAATACCCGGAATATCCATCCAAAAAGCAATAATACTCTTTCCCACCTAACCTCTCTAGCATTTGATCTAGAAAGGGTAGGGGGAAATGGTCCTTCCAAGTGACTTGGTTGAGGCGACGATAATCAATACACACCCTCCATCCCGTTTGCAAACGGGTGGGGATCAATGCCCCTTGAGTGTTTTTGACTACCGTCACCCCTCCCTTCTTTGGCACAACTTGAGTAGGACTTACCCATTGGGAGTCACTAATTGGAAAGATAATACCCATTTGAAGAAGTTTGATAATCTCTTCCTTGACAACTTCCATCATAGGTGGATTAAGCCTTCGTTGTGGTTGTCGAACGGGTTTTGCATCCTTTTCCAATCGAATTTTGTGCATGCAAGTGCTTGGGCTTATCCCCTTGATATCCGCGATGCTCCATCCAAATGCTCCTTTATACTTTTGCAAAACATCCACCAACCTCCTCTCTTGTTCACTCTCACGTTGGTTTGAAATTATGAGGGGTAGAGTGTCATTTGCCCCAAGAAAGACGTATTTCAAATTGTTGGGGAGTGGTTTGAGGTTGGGGGTGGGTGGCTTAATGATGGATGGAAGGGGCCTTTCAAGGGAGGCCTCTAAGGATAGAAAATGGGACGGGTTGTCATAAGAGTAGGAAGAAAAACAAGACTCGGATGGATGGGAATTGCGCGCAGTCGCGCATAGGGTCCGCGCAGTCGCGCAGATTGCGCAGCCGCGCATTGTGGGGTCGCAGCCGCGCAGTTCTCGACATTCCTTCTTCAATTTCTTTCACTTCTTTTCCATCCTTTAATTCTTCAAGTGGTTCTTCTTTTTCCAATTCTTCTACACTTTCCTGCACATCATTAGACAACAAAAAACGCAACCCTTCCTTCTCGACATTGTTAGTGAGGGCCACCTCAAGTGGGTCCCTTTGACACAACATATAAACTTGAGAGGTAATTGGTTCAATGATGTCTAAGAAATAACATGAATGTGAATCGCTAGGTTGTTTCATAGCATCATAGATGTTGTACGTGAGTTTCTTTCCATCAAATTCCATAGTGAGGTTCCCATTAGACACATCAATCTTGGTTTTAGAGGTCTTCATAAAAGGCCTCCCCAAAAGGATGGGAGTGGCCCTCGAGTCGGCTTCCATGTCAAGAACATAGAAGTCGGCCGGGAAGGTTAAGTGATCTACCTCTACCAACACATCCTCCACCATCCCCTTTGGGTATATGTTTGAGCGATCCGCAAGTTGGATCACTACATCGGTTTTGTTCAATGGTGGAAGTCCCAAAGTCTCATAGAGGGCATATGGCATAACATTGATTGATGCACCAAGGTCTAACATAGCATGAGTGAAACTTTTGTCCCCAATAGAGCATGGTATGGTGAACATTCCCGGGTCTCCACATTTTTTGGGAAGTGATTTTTTAAAAATTGCGGAAACATGTTCACTTACCCTTACTCTTTGGGTTCCCTTCCTTGGGCTTCTCCTAGGTGTGCAAAGTTCCTTGAGAAACTTTGCATACCTAGGTACACCTTTCAAAAGATTTAGCAAAGGGATATTTACTTCACACTTCCTAAAATTTTCATAGAGATCCTCATCTCTTGCGACACTTTTAGAATGTGTGAGAGCACTAGGAAAAGGTACCTCCACAACATACTCTCTCTCGATCTCCTCAACATGATCCTTGGCTTTGTTGCTTTCACTCTTTTCTTTGTCATTCCTCAAGGGAGTCTTCTCCTCTTCCCCACTAGCTCTAGAGGGTGTCTCTTTCTCTTTCTCAACCACTAGCTCTTCATCAACTTGTTCCTCAATGTCAATGACCCTCTCATGTGATTTGGCCTTCTCTTCTTCTTCTTGGGGAGATTCTAGGGTTCTCCCCTTTCTCAAAGTCATGGAGCTTGCATTTTCCTTTGGTGGAAATGTTGTAGATGGAATTGAGTTAGAGTTCCTTTGATTGTTCTTGGCCATTTCTTGTGCAAGTTGGCCAAGTTGAATCTCAAGGTTCTTCACCCTAGCATCACTTGAAATTTTGTCCGCATCCATTTTGTCAAACCTCTTGGTATTTTCGGCTTGCCCTTTCATGATCATCTTGAACATCTCATTTGTAGACAAATCTTCATTTCCTTGGGAGGAAGAGCCCCCTCCTTGTTGGAAGTTCTTTTGGTTACCTTGGAAATTCCCTTGGTTTCCTTGGTTTCCAAATTGGAAGGATCCTCCCTTGGCTTGTTGATGATTGTTGTTTCTTTGGTAATTGGAGTTTTGTCCTTGAGAGTTGGAGTTCTTCAAGTGATTGAATTGACCATTTTGGAAGCTCTTGGAGGTATCTCCTCCCCAACTAAGGTTTGGATTGTCCCTTGACCCAATATTGTAAGTATTGCCGCTCGGATCATACTTATAATACCCTCCCCCATTGGGGTTCCTAGAGTTGTATTGACCGTGCATCATGGCACTCACATTCTCCTTGCTTATTCCTTGCTCTTCCATGATGGGACAAGTTTCCATTGGGTGTGGCCCTTGACAAAAATTACACTCCACATTAGATCCTTGTGCTCCTCCTTGATTGTTCCCCACTAGTTGAGCAACCATTTTTGTGAGATCATCCACGGTTTTCTCAAGCTTGTGGGAGGAAGGAGAAGGTGTCTCAATGGAGTTAATATTCTTTGACACTCGGCTTCTTCCATAGTTCCTTGTGCTAGCGGCCAACTTTTCTATGATCTCATTTGCCTCCGCCACGGAATAGTTGTCAACTCCACCACCCGTAGCGGAATTAACCATGATTTGGTATTGTACGGTAAGACCATCACAAAAGTTGACCAAAAGGTCATCACCACTAAGACCATGGTAAGGACATTGAGCAACCAATTTCTTGAATCTCTCCCAATACTCATATAAGCTCTCACTTGCATCTTGCTCCGGAGAAGTGATGGCTTTCTTTGCATGGTTATGTCTTGAGTCGGGGTAGTATTTCTCAAGAAAAGCCGCCTTCATGTCCTTCCAAGTACGGATTGTACCCGGTTGAAGGTAAAACAACCAATCTTTTGCCGCATCTTGAAGTGAAAATGGGAAAGCTCTCAACTTAAATTGATCTTCCGTGACACCATTTGGAATTGCACCCTCACACATCATATGGAATTCGGAAAGATGGCGATTTGGGTCATCCCCCGCATGTCCATGAAACTTTGGGAGGTTGTGAATGAAATAGCCCTTCAATTCAAAGTTGGCATTAGCCCCCATGGGTGGGTAGGCTATGCAAAGAGGTTGAGTGTCATAATTTCTTGCCCGGAGCTCCCTAATAGTTCTAGTATCATTCGCCATTTGTGGGTATTCCACTTCAATTGGTTCTACTTCTATTGGTTCTTCTTCAATAGGGACTTCTAAAGGTGGTTCTTCTACTCTATGTTCTCTTGGTGGTCTTCGGTACCAAGGGTTAGTGAATAGCCAAGAATATGCTCCAAAAGCGTCTTCTTCCACGGGGGTTGATTCACCGTGTGGTGGAGAGCTAAACATAAACCTTCACACTAACCACACCAATTAGAACTTCCACGTATTTATCAAGGCAAAGAGGAGAGAAATAACTACTAGCATGCAATTTAACAATCACTCTTTTACAAAGACTAACTACACTAATTTAAAGACCAATAGTTCAAAAACAAGCTTTAGCTATGTTGCCTTCCCCGACAACGGCGCCAAAATTTGATATGCAATAAACTAGGTCGTTAAAATACTAGAATTAGCCTATCAAATTAACAATTTATAACCTAAACTTTGACTCTACTAACTTTAAATTAAAACAATAGTAAAGTGGAAGTAAAGGGTCGAACCCAAGAGAAGGAAATAAGACTAAAGCTTGAAATGTAAACTAATGACTACTAAGTGGGTCCCTACTACTAATTAAGATCCTAATGACAATATTAACTTAACAAAAGCAATAATCACAAACAATGGATATTAACAAAGGTCAACAAGTAGGGAACATATATGGGAAGGGATTGGTTTTGAGAAACAAACATGGAAATAAGAGTAGAAATTGGAAATCTTCCTATTGAGACAATTCCACAAACAACTAGTATGCAAGATTCAATATAAAGGGAAAACTTGATGTAATTCTCTCTTAGTAACCCAACAATGATGATGCTTGACTCTTTTATTCCCCTCTTACAATTTTCTACCCAATACTATCATCTCAAGATATTGATACATGTAAATTAAACCATCTACAAATACCCTTCAAACTTAAGCAACAATTCATTAAACCATGGAAGGAGACTAAGCATGAGCATAAAGAATTTAACCAAGAGATGAAGCTAGGATCAATTCCTCATAAGATTAAACCATACAAATGAGTAAAAGACATGAACTTTTCTATTTGTTGCATGAATCCTTTAAACCAAATCAACAAACAACAAACTTGCTTCAACAATCCCAACTAAATTAAACCATTTCATTAGGATTTGCACTAATTAAGTAAATAACATGCAAGGATGGCCAACCCAAACATTCATCTACTCAACATAAGAAATAAAGCACAAGGAAAGAACATTAGATAAATTAAGAGAGGTTTAAGAGTCTTACAATCACCAAAGTTGGATACTTTGATCAAATTACATCAAGAATGGAAAGATTAGCCTCCCATAGTCTTCATAAAACCCAAAAACAAAGAAAGATTACAACTTGAAATGGAAAATAGCCTTCTTAATTACTACAAGATTAACCCTAAAAATGAGATTAAAAGAGATGAGATGATGGTAGGTGATAATCCCAGGTCTTCAAACTCTCGGGTATTTATAGGCCTTCACGAAAACCTAGAAAGATTTCCACTTAACAAGCCCACGAAGAAGATTAGAAAAACCCGTAAAGCGGGGATGCGCAGGTCGCGCAGTCGCGCAAGTAACCGTTCATGCCTGCGCATTTTGGCGCACACAAGACTGTTTGCGCGCAGCGCGCACGATCTCGCAAATCTGAACTTCTTTTTCCCACGAGCTAGACCTCTACAATAGCCTTCATTTCTTCTAGTCTTCATTCTTACTTCTCCCAATTGATTTCCGGGTTACAAGTGATCCTTTTGTGCTTTGCCTTGACCTTTGAAAGGTGCTTTAATGCCACTCGGGTTCCATGCATAAGGATTGAGTGCCCAACCGAGTAAACATGCACAAGTTACCACCATATAACCGATTGCCAATTGTTAGGAAAAGTGTACCAAAAGACCCATATTAAAAGACACGAGGGTGATAAAATCGCCCTCTTAGACCGACACAAAACATAACTATCATAACCATACTCGTACATTTATACCAAATGGAGTTCTTATTCTTACTAATATACTCCGTATGTCCTAGTAAAAAAAACGACAGAGAAACAATTCAAAAATACACAAAATTAAACTACAACCATTGTATTTATTTAATATCATAATTTGGACAATTAATAACTCAAAGTTGAGGAAAAAAAAATGTCGGTGGGCAAAATGCAGAGCGTGTATCAGTGCCTTCATAAAATCGTCGTAGTACTTGAGCGCTATTGATGTCATATATGCCCATATCGTGTCCTCCAAGCTCCGTCACCATTGACCAATCACTACATTCGTCATCCGTGAAATATATACAATTAGGTTGCAAATTTTTGTCGTGTGCCAACAAAGTAGACATAGAAGAACTATCACCTACAAACAACGTTAAATCACCCAAATCTTCAATGTATTCCCATTTTTTCTCTTTCGGATTAAGTTTGTACACTTTGAAATCCACTGTTCTATAAATAGAGTCATAATCGTAATCGTAATCAGGATCAGCTCGATTGAGTCCATTCATCACATTTTCCTTATACCGTAACACCATGAGGAGATCAGAACCTGATTGAATCAAATATACGTTTCTTATGTATGGATAGGGCGGCACCTTGAAAATCTCATGTTGAGGGGGCGAATAATCCATTGGTTTAACAACTTCCACATTGTAGAATTCCCTAACATTCCAATATGCAATTGCTCCATAATCATACACAACATATACATGATCATCCATGGCCACAACATCGAAAATCTTAATACTTGTTTCCTTGATCAATATATCAGTCCACGATTGGTCTCCTTGCCTAGCAAAGGCTAAGTACTTGTTGAACTGATAAATTATCATAATAACAAACTCGTTTCGACCAGCATGAGACACGTTGAGCACAATGAGCTTTGTCAAGAAGAACGTGAGACACCAATCATTATAGTCATCAAAAGATTCAGCGCCAGTTTCACGTAAGTTTAATATGGTTTCCAAAGATGGGAAACTAATGTGAGCCTTGGTGATGGGATTAATTAGTTGAATGGTGTGATCACTTTTAGCCACTACAACCCAACCATAAGGCGAACCGCAGCACCTTGCTCCAAACGTCTCTGGGAGGTTCGAGTTGTAACACTTGTTATTGTTAAGATTAAATATCTTTCTCGCACAATTTGGATTATCTTTGGTGTTTTCAGCAAGCAAAAGCCATGGCAGTGGTGTTGTAGGCCTCCATTGGTGCTTAATTGAGGACGAAGCACAATTCCAGGACCGACAAACCGCAGAAAAATAAATAAAATCTTCTAAAGAAATCAACTTGAATGCAATGAAAGCAAGGAGGTCGAGAGGCAATGAAGACCAGTTTGCAGCCATCTACTCGCAGCAGTAAGATTCAAGCTATATCTATATTTATAGACATTGATTAGGTGAGATTAAGTATTTATAGGAGTTTAAATCTTAGGTTAAGGGATGAGTTAAGGCTATTTTCCTTAATTTACTTTGTGATTTCCACTTTTCTTTAGGAAATTGCGTTAAGGAAAGCCGTAGGCCCCTATAAGTAGTCAAACCTAATAAAATCTAAATAGCCAAGAAAATAAAAGCAGAAAAAACATAGTAAGACAACAATCATCATCTGCTCCATTTGCCTCTTCAATAGCATCTCAGGTTTCCTCTTTTATCTTCTTCTCCTTTTCCTTTATCTGTTACTGTATTATACTTTTATTTTAATTATTACGGATTAAGCTGCGGTTGTAATCGGATAATACTTCCTCCGTCCCGGTCATTTGTTTAGCTATTGCATTATCGCGCATCTCATTCATTTGTTTACCTAACAACCTTTTTTTGTCTTTGTGCCAAAATTAAATATAAACAAATGACGGGACGAGGCCACGAGGGAGTATATAGCGTTTACTGAAGTTCCCCATGACCTAAGGGCACGTGTTAATAACTTTAATATGGTAAGATTGACAACAAATTCTCATGAGATATTTAACTATAAACTCATTGTTACCATAATTAGCGAGAATATATTGTTAATCTTACCATATTAAGGTTATTAACATGTGCCCTTGGGCACATTTTAGAAAACCGTTTGTAATAAAAATCCTGTTATTCTTTTGTTAGCAGATGGCTGGAGACTGGTCTACGATTCCTCTTGATATTCTTGTGACCGTATCAATGAAATTGGAAACTTGTGAAGATTTTATTTATTTTTCTTTGGTATGTCGGTGGTAGAATCATGTTGCGTCCTCAATAAAGAACGCCATGGCTTTTACTAGCCGAAAACAATAAAAAAAAATCCAAATTGTCTTCGCAAGATCTTCAATCTTAGGAATAACAAGTGTTACGGGTTGACTCTCCCGGAGACATTTGAAACCAAGTGTGTGGGTTCGGCTTATGGTTGGGTTACAATGATTGACAGTTGTCTAAATGTTAAATTGTTTAATCCAATCTCCAAGGCTCATATTCCTTTCCCTTCTTTGGACATCCAAAGCCTAGATGGATGTGCTCCTCATTTGCTCGAAACAAGAGACAAGTACATTAGTTGGTGTTTGAGATTTTTTGTAAGAAAGATTGTTGTGCTCAAAGCGTCTCAAAGTTGTCATCATGAGTTCGTTATTATGGTATTTTCTGGGTCTGGGGTGCGTAGCCGTGGCTCGGCCCGGAGATCAATCATGGACAGTGGTACTCACCGATGAATATATGGACGATATTGTGGTGGTGGATGATCGCGTATTTGCTTTGTACCGTGATGGAAGACTTGTGTATTGGAATGCTAAGGAATTTTTCAATCTAGAGTTTGTGAAACAATTTGATTATTCGCCAAGTCAACCTGATATTTTGGGAGATGAGACGTTCAATCAGGTGGTGAACTCATCATGGTGATACGATATAAAGAGGAGGTGGGAGATGAGACGGGGAAAGAGTATAATTATGACATTGTCTATCAAACCTAAAACTTTGAGGTATTCAAACTCAATCCTACCAACAAACTTTGGGAAGAAATAAAAGAATTGTGTTGTGTGGCATTGATGCCATTCTTCTATGTTTGTTTCATCGGGGAAATATTTGTGCGGAAATTCTATATATTTTAGCGATGATGAAGGTTCCTTTTGGAATATGCGAAAAGAGTTTGGTGGACATGACATGGGTGTTTTTGACATCAAGACAATTAAAATATGCGGATTTTACCAAGGTGATGATACACGTTCCTTAATCTCCCCACCGACTTTGTTTATTCCTCAACTTTGAATTTAATTTTTGAAGAGTTAAGAACGATAAACACCTAAGAGGGGGAGGGGGTGAATTAGGTGTACCTTTTAAAAATTTTCTTCTTTACTTGGTTAATGACTAACACAAGTAGGATCTATTAATACGAGTTTGAGAAACTTAATGAGTTGTAAGTTTACAAACGGTACAAAGTCAGTCTATGCAACAAAGTATGAGAGACTGTTGCACGGCACTGAGAGTGAGATCAACGTGTAAAAGAGAAGTGATACTAGAGCACGAAAGTAAATAGACGAACAAGACAGTGTTTAAAAAATTGGTTCAGCTCCTACTCCGGAGCCTACGTCCAACCGTTATTTTATTGCTTGTTTAGAAATTTACTCAAACTTAACTAAACCATTACAATGAAATAACTCGCCAACCTACTCCGGTTGCAATGCTTAAAGCTACTCCGCTTCAAGACTTTCTATTTGCTCGAGGCTACTCCGCTTCAAGACTTAAGGTTCTATCTCAACGGTTTACGAGTCGAATCTCGGTGGTTCACTTAAGAACATGGAGATTACAATTAAGACCTAAACACGAGAATCATTGAACATATTCGTTTATGCAACAGATTTAAGCGAACCGGTACCTTGGAGATTATTATGGCTTTGAAAAACAGTTGAAGACTTTTGAAAAAGAAAACAGATTTTGCAAATGATTGAAGAACAAAGCCTTTAATGCTGAAAAGTTTTGCAAAGTGTTTACAGTTAAAAGCTCTTTCCAAGTCTTACCATAAATGAAAACATGAGTTGGCTATTTATAGAAAAGGTAGAATGTAGGAGAAGTGTCTTATTACTACTTTAATCTAACACCCATAAGCTTGCAGCGTGTGTTTTCATCTTAGGAATATGCAGAGCAAACATTCTTTGAGAGACTCAAGGTGGTTGCATTTCTTTTAAGGTAAAAGGGGTGTTCCCCATAAAGTAAAGAAAACATTAGTCTTGTTTTTAGCATGAAGAAATCAACTTGCACACATGGGATTGGCTATTGTGCAAACATATTCCTTTTGTTCTTCAGTTTAAAATAGTGTTTGTTTTAAACATAGAAAAGCTTTTTAAAGAGTTTCAAACACTTGTGAATTTTCCCGAAAATTCTCCATACGTTGGTACCAGAAACCATGGTGCAACAGTCTCATGAACTGTTGCATGGTTTTGCCATAACTTATGCATAAAAGAAATATGTTGAACTACCTCGTTTACAACATTTCTTCTAGACTATGGGCATGCTTGACTTGTCCTTTATCTTGATCATCTTGAACTTCTTTAAGCAATCATGGGATGCTTCAATTTGCTAAAACTTACTAAGAGATAAACAATTAAATCATAATGAAACTTGGCATCATCAACCAAGTGTTCTAACAAATTCCCCCTTTGATGATGGCAAGTTTTAAATATGTGAAGTTCCCCCTAAGCCCATGGTGGGTCGGTCTTTGAGCCAAATAGAAAGAGCATCATTTAAACATGATCAAGGTGAGTGGGGGTCAACATGCTTGGCCTAAGTAGAACGTTCAATCATTATAGCTAAGATAAATTTACGGTGAACGTTAGCCGAAGAGTTGTTAGTTAACATATAAACACATAATTTAACTACTTCCCCCTCTTGACATCATCAAGAGAAAGACGATAACATGTTCAAGTAGTACAAAATTAAACCAACAACAAGTGTGCGAAATAAGAGAAAAGAAACAGTCCAGTTTGCATAAGAATTAAGAACAGAGAGTCAAAAGGATAGGAAGGCAATGGTAGGTAAGGCTGCCTCATTCATCATCGGACACATGACCACCAAGAGCTTGCACACGCTCAATAAGATCTTCATTCAAGGTTTTGAGCTCAGCAACATCTTCCTTAAGACTCTCATTGTCCACCACCAATTTGGACACCATGTTCATAAGTTTGTCTAACTTACCGAGAACAACACCCATTTCACCAGTTGAGCTAACTGTTGCACCAATTTTACCTCTGCCCGAGAACTTGCGGGTTAACTTTCCATTGTTGATTGCCAAAGTCATTTGAGAAAGCAGACCCATGGTCATGTCATCACTGAGTTTTTCAATACCGGGGCTACCTTTCATGACTGTCTTCATTTTTATGAAGACAATGGACAACCACATACCGTATGGTATCACGGTTTTCTTGTCAAATTTCCCTTTTTGGAGGTCGGGGGCAATCTCATTGATACGGTGAAAGATTAGTTGGGGTAGGTTGATGGGACGATGTTTGATAATGTGGTGAATAAGGAGCATTTCAAGGAGAGAGCATCGTCCCCTACTGTTATTACTTGGTAAGATGGCTCGGTGAACAAGGTTAAAGGTGAAACGGTGAGGGGCTTGAAGTTCATAGGCGTATATGTTGGTGGTGCCACTGCCATTGTCGGGTCGAAGGGTTCTCATAACCTCACTAGCCATGGTTTCATCAATATCACCCCAGGTGGTCTTAGGAAAAGTGGTAAGACCCTCGGCTTTAACCTCAAGGTAGGAGGCAAGTTGGTCAATGGTCAAGACAAAAGGTGTTTGGTTGATAAATGCCGAGAGATTACTGAAGCAATATCAACCTTGATGCGTTGCATAGAATCGAATCAACTCGACAGATAAACCGGAGAGTGTTTGTCGAGGAGATTAAACCACCCTTGACCAATAATAGCAGATTTGAAGAATGCAAAAGCCGGGGAAGAATCATACCATGTTTTCTTGTAGCGTCTCCCACTGTGGAAGCAGCATGCAAGTATCGTGTGAGCCCGAGGGTGTCATCGGGAAGGTCAAGAGAATTGAGATGAGTGAGGACCTCGTTCTTGAACGCCTCATCATGAGTGATGGCTATCAACTCTGTGCATGAATTGAGAGGAACTTTATCCTCAATGATATCATCATCTTCCTTTGGAAGCACCACCTCCTTCTTCCGTTGGTACCTCGGCTTTTTAGCCGTTCGTGACTTAGGTTCCTTCTTTCTTTTGGAGCCGGTTGTAGATTTTGTCTTTGATGGAGTTGGGGTTTCATTAGTATCGTCATCGTTACCAAACAGTTCAGTGATTTTGATTTGAGATTTGGTTTTGGAGTTTTTGGGAAAAAGGGGTTCGAAATCATCATCAACAGTGTCTTCATTTGGGGGTTTATTGATGTTTTCAATGTTGGGAGTGGCCTCTTTCTCATGAAGGACTTCCGTTTCAGAATCTTGATTTGGGGGATCAATTTTTTCAGCATTGTTTTCGCTCATCGTTTCCTTTTCTTTTTCAATTTCTTTCTCTCTTTCCTCATCTTTTTCTTCCTTATCATCATTTTTCTCTTCAACAGCATCAACAACCTCTTTTTCTTTCTCTTCTTCAACAACAGTAGTAACCATTACCTCCTCTTCTTCCTCGGAATCAACATCAACATTGGAGTCCAACATTAAGGAGATTGGTGGACTTCTTTTTAATCCACCACGACCTCCTCTACCACGGCCTCTTCCTCGTGACCACGGATTTTTTTCGTGCAACACTTGGTTTGTTGTTGGCGGCTTGGTAGGAGACGGGGTGGGTTTGTCGGATTTTTCAATACTTGCAGCGGATTGCGTGTCCATTTTTTTTGGGCTATGTATTTGGGGTTGAAAGTATTTCGAAGGTTTTGAAGTTCTCTTCTTTTTGAATTTTTGGGAGCCATTATGTGGGTGATGGTTTTGACGGTTTTTGGGAGATGAAAGAGGTTGAGGGAATCTTTGGATATTGATGTGGGTTGTGGGTAAATGGGAAAGTGGGATTGTTTGATGGACGGTTGGGGTATTAAAGAGGGAGTGGGTAAGAGTTGAGGTGGAGTAAAAGTGTGGGTAAGTATGGCATAGGTGGAGGTATGGGGTAGGATATGCTTTTTAGATTAGACATAAAGTAAGCACAAGACTCGATGCACAATAATCCTAATGCAAAATATAGATTTCCAATGCAATTGTTTTACGGCACACTTGTTTTTGTGGCAATTTAGACATTTTTAAACTTGAGAACACATATGCATCATTTCACTTCTAGTCAAACATATAGGGGAGATAATTTTAATTTATGTCACATGTCGCCTAACAAACCAATTTCCAACCGAAGTTTTACGAATTGTTCCCTTTCTAACGGTTTTGTAAAAATGTCCGCAATTTGATTTTCCGTTCTACAAAAGTTTAGACATATATTTCCTTTTTCCACTTGATCACGTAGAAAGTGATGCCTTATATCAATGTGCTTTGTCCTAGAATGTTGTATTGGATTTTTCGAGATGTTAATGGCACTTGTATTATCACAAAATATAGGGGTAGTTTCGAAAATAAGACCGTAGTCACGCAATTGTTGTCGTATCCAAAGAATTTGAGCACAGCAAAGAGCGGCACTTACATACTCACTTTCGGCCGTGGATAGAGAGCAAGCTGTATTTTGCTTTTTGGATGCCCATGAGATAAGGCACGGTCCTAAGAAGGTGGCAATACCCGAAGTGCTTTTTCTATCCAATGAACTCCCGGCATAATCTGCATCCGAGAATCCTACAAGATCAATGTCATAATGAGTTGGGTACCAAAGGTATAGACCTTGTGTTCCAATCAAATACCTAAAAATCCGTTTGACGGCTTTGAAGTGTGATTCTTTAGGATTTGATTGGAAACGAGCACACACACATACACTAAATTGTATGTCGGGTCGACTAGCAGTTAAATAAAGTAATGAACCGATCATACCTCGATATACCATTTCACTAACACTCTTACCATTTTCGTCTTTGTCCAGATTAAGCTTGGCAATCATAGGTGTAGGCATAGGATTCGAGCTAGTTAACCCAAACTTACTTATCATTTCTTTTAAGTACTTTTGTTGGTGAATCATAGTCCCTTTTTCATTTTGCTTAATTTGAAGACCAAGGAAAAATCCAAGTTCTCCCATCATGCTCATTTCAAATTCAGAAGTCATAAGATCCGAAAAGTACTTGTAAAGAATGTTGTTAGTTGCACCGAAAATAATGTCATCGACATATACTTGCACAAGCAACAGTTCCTCTGACTGTGACTTGATAAACAATGTCTTATCAACCGAACCACGTACAAAGCCATTTTCTAATAGAAATTTGGAAAGCCTATCATACCAGGCTCGGGGAGCCTGTTTTAAACCATAAAGTGCTTTGTCAAGTTTAAAGACGTGATTAGGGAACTCATTGTTTAGAAAGCCCGGGGGTTGTTCGACAAAAACTTCTTCTTCAAGATAGCCATTTAAGAAAGCAGTTTTAACATCCATTTGAAAAAGTTTTATGCCCATATGAGATGCAAACGCTACGAGCATTCGTATGGCTTCAAGCCTAGCTACTGGTGCAAAGGTTTCATCGTAATCAATCCCTTCTTGTTGATTAAACCCTTGTACCACTAGTCTAGCTTTATTTCTTAAGATTTCTCCAACATCATCAAGCTTGTTGCGATAGACCCATCTCGTACCAATTACAGTACGTTGAGATGGTCTAGGGACCAGATGACATACCTTGTTTCTCTCAAATTGCTCCAATTCCTCTTGCATAGCCGTGACCCAATATTCATCGGTTAATGCTATTGTGATATTTGTGGGTTCAATTTGTGAAATGAATGCTTCAAAGGCACAGTGATTTTGGAGTGATGATCTGGTTTTTATTCCTGAGATAAGGTCACTGGTTAAGTTTGATAGAGGATGGGAGCCTTGATGCTTCCATTTCTTTGGAACAAGGATGTTAGATGCCTCATTTGGTTCGGTTGGTTCTGATGCAACAGTGTCAGTAACTGTTGCATGGGGAATATTGTGTGAGTGTGTTTGTGGATTGGTTTCAATTTGGTTAGAGTTTGGTTCACTACACTCCTCATTCCCCCTGGATGAGCTAGCTTCGTTTTGAGATGAGGGAGGGTTAATTCCCCCTGAATTTTGGTCAGCCTCTTCATGCGACAGTGGCTCCAACTGTTGTTCAGCTCCCCCCACTATTTGATCCATGTCATGACGTATCATTCCAATTTCGAAGTCATCGTCTTCTTCATCATCTTCTTCTCTATTAACCTGAGTGTTTGAAACAAAGAGACTAGATTCGTCAAATATTACATGAACGCTTTCTTCCATTTTCATGGTTCTCTTGTTATAAACTTTGTAAGCTTTACTATGATCAGAATAACCAACAAAAACACTTTCATCGCTACGAGCATCAAATTTGCCTAGGTTATCTTTTCCATTATTGTGCACAAAGCATTTACTACCAAAGCATTTTAAATGTGAGATGTTAGGTTTTCTTCCTCGTAGTAATTCATAAGGAGTTTTCTCGATGATTTTTCTAATCATGACTCGATTATAGATGTAACAAGATGTGTTCTGACCTCCGCCCAAAAATTTCTTGGTACTTTAGAGCTAATGAGCATTGTCCTAGCCATATTTTCAAGAGTTCGATTCATTCGTTCCACAACCCCATTTTGTTGAGGAGTTCTTGCGGCCGAGAAATTGTGGCTAATACCGTACTCATTGCAATAGGACTCAAATGATAAATTCTCAAATTCGGTTCCATGGTCGGATCTCAAGGAGACAAGTTTATAACCAAATTTGTTTTGGACCTTTTTAACCCAAATTAAGAATTCATCGAAAGTTTGATCTTTAGAGCTTAAGAAAAGAAGCCAAACAAATCTTGTAAAATCATCAACAATGACACATATATAGCGACTTCCACCTTTACTAACAATACGCATTGGTCTACATAAGTCTATGTGAATAAGTTCAAGAGGTAAGAAAGTGCTAACAATCTTTTTGGATTTAAAGGAGCATTTTACTTGTTTGCCTTTAACACAATCGTCACAAAGTGATTTGAATTCAAATTTGATGTTAGGAATGCCATCAACTAAATCAAGCCTCTTAAGGGTGTTAAGTGTTTTAGCATTTACATGACCAAGTCGTTTATGCCAAAGCCAAGGGTCATTCTTTTGGACACTCATGCATGATAGTGTTTGACTTGACAATGAGTATAAGTTAGTCATGTAAACATCTTTGACACGTTTACCTTGAAGAATGAGTTCTTTTGTTTTTCCATCAATTATTCTGCATTCACTAGCAAGAAATTCAACGATGTTACCTCGATCACACAATTGTGATATGCTTAGAAGATTGTGTTTCAAACCTTTGACAAGCAACACTTTGTCGACACATAGTGACCTTGACTTACCAACTTTTCCAATACCAATGATTTCACCTCGTTTGTTGTCACCGAAGGTCACCATGCCACCATCGTAGGCTTCTAGCGAAAGGAATTGGTTTTCATCTCCTGTCATGTGACGAGAACATCCACTATCTAAGTACCAATTTGCTGCTTTGCCTTTCGCTAATGCCTACAAGAGATTAAACAAGTTAGTTTAGGAACCCAAACAAGTTTGGGTTCCTTCTTGACGACACCTTTCTTGACTTCTTTCCCTCTAGTATGAACATTTTTAACCACTTTAGTACTCCTTTCTAGGTCGAGGACTCTCTTTTCACAACCATTGAACTCATGACCGGTTTTACCAAGTAATTGCAGATAATGTACTCGGGAAGGCCAAAGATACTTTCTTCTTCGAAAATCAGTTATGCTTGGGTCTTGATTTCGAGTGCAACAGTGCGTAGAACTGTTGCACTTGAAACCAAGTCCACCATTTTTTGCACGGTTTTCATATTCTTGAGATTGTTTTAGAAGAAACTCCAAGACATTCTGACTTCCTTCCCATTTCAAGTAGAACATTTTAGCTTCATCTAGCTCTTTAGTTAGTTTGTCAATTTTAGCAAGATGATCAAGATTTAATTTACCTACTTTGTCAAACGCATGTTTAGCATGCTTTACTTCGTCACTAAGCAGTAATCCAATTTGCTCAAGTTGCTTGTTATCTCTTTTGCACAGGGTGAGGTCAGCTAACGTGGAGTCACGTTCTTTAGTTAGTGAAGACACATGTTTTGTGAGAGTCTCAATTTCCTTCATAGACTCAGATGCAACAGTTTCATCATTTGTTGCATGGATTTGTTCAACCCTTTTCAAAGTTTCAATTTGAACTAGAAGATCATCATTTGAGTTTTGCACTCGATCTAAGGCACTTTTAGCATGACTTGACTCATCATTTAGCATTTCAGATATTTTGATAAGATCTTCTTTTTCATTTTGACATGTTGTAAGATCAATCAAGAGTTGGTCACGTTCTTTGGTTAGTGAGAACATAGTTTTGTCAAGAGAGTCTTCTCCCTTGTTAGACCCAGATGCAGCTTTGTATTGATTTGTTATATGTATTTCATCAACCTTTTTAGCAAGAAATAGATTCTGTTTTCGGAGTTTTTTAATCTCCTTTTCAAGACTCAAAGATGAACTAGGTTGATCTACCTCATTTAGACATTCTTTTAGACCAACATTTTCTTCAGCTATATCCTCAATTTCAGTTTGCATAGCCTCTAATTTATTGCTTTGGATACGACACTTATCTATGAATTGATCTAAGAGATGACAGATCTTGTCTTTAGAGAAAGATCGAACCTTTTTCTTGAGTTTATTTACCTCAAGGTCGAATCGAATCGAGTCCACCTTTGAATGAGCCATAAGACATTTGACATTTTCTTTCTTGGTTGACTTTGGAACATCATTGCTTGACTGAGACGAGATACTAAGTTTGGCATCCAATTCTTCCTCAAGGACATCGTCCTCATCAGAATCAGACATTCCCCAAATGGCAGTCATTACTTTGCTTTTGTATTCTCTTTTAGCAAACTCACGCTTTTCTTTAGACTTAATGCCATTCCACTTTGGGCATTCTTTGATTTGGTGACCTTTGTCACCACATTTGAAGCAACCAACGGTGGATGTAGACTTTCTCTTGGGAAAGCGTCGCTTGTTAGTATAGTTATTAGGCCTTTGAGAGTTTCGACCATTTATCATGCCAACAATGTTTTTGGTGAACATTGCAAACTCATCATCTTCATCCTCCTCATCACTTGAGAGAGCATAAAGAGCAAGTCCTTTCCCTTTAGAGCTTTCACCGGATCGCTTCATGAGAGTTAACTCATGAGCCATGAGTGAGCCCATAAGTTCATCAAGGGATAACAAAGAGAGGTCTTTTGCTTCCTCAATAGCCGTAACCTTTGGTTGCCATTTTTCAGATAGGCTACGAAGGATTTTACGTACTACATCCTCGGATTCAAAGTTTCTACCTAGACTCTTGAGGTCATTAACAATACTAGAGAAACGAGAAGACAGACTATTAATTGACTCATCTTTACCCATGTTGAACATCTCATATTGTTGCATGAGAAGATCAACACGATATTTTTTGACTTGTGACGTTCCCTCATAAGCAAGGTTTAGGGTGTCCCAAATTTCTTTTGCCGAGTCACAACCGGATATCCGGTTGATCTCTTGTTCACCGATGCCATATTGAAGGATGGACATGGCTTTAGAGTTTTTCTCGACCTTTCTATAATCAGCCTCAACATATTTGTCCTCGCTTTTGATAGACTTAGTGCCATCGGCATTAGTCACCTCAATTTTGAAGGGACCATTTTGAATGATCAACCAACACTCGTAGTCCGTACTTTTAACATAGTGCTCCATGCGATGTTTCCACCAGGCATAGTTTTCTCCCTTAAAGATGGGATACTTAGTATGTTTTGAATCGTCCATAACTAGGGGATCAACTCTTTGGTTTTAACCAATATCAAGAGCCGAGGCTCTGATACCAATTGAAGAGTTAAGAACGATAAACACCTAAGAGGGGGAGGGGGTGAATTAGGTGTACCTTTTAAAAATTTTCTTCTTTACTTGGTTAATGACTAACACAAGTAGGATCTATTAATACGAGTTTGAGAAACTTAATGAGTTGTAAGTTTACAAACGGTACAGCAGGTCTATGCAACAGTATGAGAGACTGTTGCACGGCACTGAGAGTGAGATCAACGTGTAAAAGAGAAGTGATACTAGAGCACGAAAGTAAATAGACGAACAAGACAGTGTTTAAAAAATTGGTTCAGCTCCTACTCCGGAGCCTACGTCCAACCGTTATTTTATTGCTTGTTTAGAAATTTACTCAAACTTAACTAAACCATTACAATGAAATAACTCGCCAACCTACTCCGGTTGCAATGCTTAAAGCTACTCCGCTTCAAGACTTTCTATTTGCTCGAGGCTACTCCGCTTCAAGACTTAAGGTTCTATCTCAACGGTTTACAGAGTCAGAATCTCAGTGGTTCACTTAAGAACATGGAGATTACAATTAAGACCTAAACACGAGAATCATTGAACATATTCGTTTATGCAACAGTTTAAGCGAACTGGTACCTTGGAGATTATTATGGCTTTGAAAAACAGTTGAAGACTTTTGAAAAACAGAAAACAGTTTTGCAAATGATTGAAGAACAAAGCCTTTAATGCTGAAAAGTTTTGCAAAGTGTTTACAGTTAAAAGCTCTTTCCAAGTCTTACCATAAATGAAAACATGAGTTGGCTATTTATAGAAAAGGTAGAATGTAGGAGAAGTGTCTTATTACTACTTTAATCTAACACCCATAAGCTTGCAGCGTGTGTTTTCATCTTAGGAATATGCAGAGCAAACATTCTTTGAGAGACTCAAGGTGGTTGCATTTCTTTTAAGGTAAAAGGGGTGTTCCCCATAAAGTAAAGAAAACATTAGTCTTGTTTTTAGCATGAAGAAATCAACTTGCACACATGGGATTGGCTATTGTGCAAACATATTCCTTTTGTTCTTCAGTTTAAAATAGTGTTTGTTTTAAACATAGAAAAGCTTTTTAAAGAGTTTCAAACACTTGTGAATTTTCCCGAAAATTCTCCATACGTTGGTACCAGAAACCATGGTGCAACAGTCTCATGAACTGTTGCATGGTTTTGCCATAACTTATGCATAAAAGAAATATGTTGAACTACCTCGTTTACAACATTTCTTCTAGACTATGGGCATGCTTGACTTGTCCTTTATCTTGATCATCTTGAACTTCTTTAAGCAATCATGGGATGCTTCAATTTGCTAAAACTTACTAAGAGATAAACAATTAAATCATAATGAAACTTGGCATCATCAACCAAGTGTTCTAACAATTTTGAAATAAGATTCCAAAGTGTATCTGGTACAATCAATCAGGTAGTGAACCCATCGTGGTGATATGATACATGATATAGGTGTTTATGACATGTCCATTTCTAACCGTTTTGAAGTTTGCTGCATTATAGTATATGCCCACGCACAGTAACTTAGACAAGAATGCGATAACTAGTTTCGAGACAAGATTTAAACCGAGATTGAATGTTGTTTGATGATGTAATTTTCTTCTGCAATATATTGCTGTTGAGATGTTTAATGAAACCTCAATGTTCAATTGTTCAATACTGTGGCACAGATTTGTCCTCTAACTCGTTCATAAACAGCGCAAGGTCAATTTTTCATTATAGTATATGCCCACGCACAGTATTATTTATTGGTTTGATAAACAGCGCAACTTTTTAATGACAAATTTTGTACTGTGACACAGATTTGTCCTCTAACTCGGTCATAAACAGCGCAAGGTCGATGAATACAAAATGGACTGTTGCTCAAATAATATAAAATAAATACTGAGTCAGTCTATCAGAAGTTTCCAACAACAGTCTTGATTAACGAATACTTTTATCATCTAAACTTGATTAACAGGACTTAAAACGGCAAAAAGAAGTCTGAATTATGCTTTAATTTCCCTCATACAGTAATTCCTTGACGAAGAGAGTTTATATTGTCGTCAATTGCATACAAAACATGCTGCTCCGACTTAGTTTAATCTCCACAAGTCAATGCAATTCCAGCTAAACTAACACTAGTCTAATTGCACATTATAAAAGCAAGGCAAAGCACAGCGAAGAGGCGTTTCAAAATCTTACATAATATATATACATGGATTGAATTAAGAGTGTTTTTAAAAAGGAAATTCCAAATTGCTATCTCGAACACATCATTTTCAAAATCTTACATAATAAATACAGTAAGTCTCATGAGAGACCGTCTCCCACTAATTTAGTGGGAGACATAATAGGAAAAAAAGAAATTCAGTGGGTCTCTCACCCTATCATGTGAGAGGTGTTTTAATAACGCTATTCAGAGACCGTCTTTCCGGAATTTTTTTGTAATAAATATATGTTCAATTTCCAAATCATGTTCGTTAATCAAAATTCATTTGTATATTTCTATAACTTGTTAACTTATTTATCATATACGAGTATTTCTTTTAAGTTGAAGTCAAAGTTAAAGTAAAAATTTGATAAATACATATAATTAATTAATTTATTTTATATTTCAAAATATATTCAATCCTTGGGGAATAGAAACAATGATTTCCTAAAAGAAAAAAGGAAATCATAACTGGAATAAGGAAAATAAACTTTGACTTAATTGCTAACATAAAACCTAAGACCACTATAAATTCTACTCCGTACTATTCTTGTGTTATATCCCAAGTCTAAACTTTCGGCTTTTTTAATTTTTGAATTTAGAACGTGAATCTTTTTACTGCTGCGGGTAGATGGCTGCAAATTGGTCTTCAATGCCTCTCGACATCCTTACGTTCATTGCATTCAAATTGGAATCATTTGACGATTTTATTTATTTTTCTGCGGTTTGTCGGTCCTGGAATTGTGCTTCGTCCTCAATTAAGCACCAATGGAGGCCTACAACACCATTGCCATGGCTTTTGCTTGCTGAAAACACCAACGATAACCCAAGTTGTGCTCGAAAGATTTTAAATCTTAACAATAACAAGTGTTACAACTCGAACCTCCCAGAGACGTTTGGAGCAAGGTGCTGGGGTTCGCCCTATGGTTGGGTTGCAGTCGCTAAAAGTGATCACACCATTCAATTAGTTAATCCCATCACCAACGCAAATATTAGTTTCCCATCTTTGGAAACCATATTAAACTTACGTGACACTTATGCTCAATATTTCACGGACTATAATAGTTTTTGTCTGACAGACTTTTTGAGAAAGCTCGTTGTGCTGGAAGTCTCTCATGCTGGCCGAAAGGAGTTTGTTATTATGATAATTTATCAGGCCAATAAGTACTTAGCCTTTGCTAGGCAAGGAGATCAATCGTGGACTGATATATTGATCAAGGAGATCAAGGAAACATCAAATATATTTGATGTTGTGGCCATGGATGATCATGTATATGTTGTGTATGATGATGGAGAAATTGCATATTGGAATGTTAATGAATTCTACGGTCTAGAAGCGATTAAACCAATGGATTATTCTCCCGATAAATGTGAAATTTTTGAGGCACCGGTTCATACAGACATAAGAACCGTATATTTGATTCACTCAGGTAGTGATCTCCTCATGGTGGTACGATATAAGGAAAATGTGATGAATGAACTCGATACTCATTACGATTATGACATTATTTATAGAACAATCTATTTTCAAGTCTACAAACTTAATCCGAAAGAGAGAAAATGGGAATACATTGAAGATTTAGGTGACGTAATGTTGTTTGTAGGTGATAACTCTTCTATGTCTACTTTGTTGGTACATGACAAATGTTTACAACGTAATTGTATATACTTCACGGATGACGAAAGTGTTGAGTGGCAAATGGTGACAGAGGGTGGAGGACATGATATGGGTGTATATGACATCAAGTATGGTCAAGTACGACGGTTCTATGAAGGCGTTGATTTGCGCTCTTCATTTTGCCCAGCAATATTTTTTATTCCTCAACTTTAAATATTGGGTATTTGGTATAATCAGCTTGTGATCTTGTCATTGTGTTGCAATTCAAGGAAGAAGTGTCGAATTCAGATCAGACTGCTTACGATTGTGGCATTGTTTATGAAACATTTGTTTTTTTTGGTCTTAAGGCTTGATCCAAAGACAGGAAATGGGAGGAACTTGATAATCATGCGACAATGTTTGTAGTACGTAATTCTACCATGCCCACTTTGGCTACATGTATGCAACCTAACCGTACATATTTCACCGATCATAAATCTGAGCTTGCTAAATTGGTGACTTGGCTTGGTGAGAAAATCTGCAATTTTATGAAGGTGATGTTATTCGTGCTCTATATTATTAACAGGACTTAAAACGGCAAAAAGAAATCTGAATTATGCTTTATATTGTAGTTGGGCCGTTCACCAAGCTGGGTAGCAGAGGCGATACGCCGATACAAACCATGGCATTCAGTGGGGAACAGATTTTGTCTCGATTGCTCTAGCTATCTTATTGTCGTCAATTGCATACGAAAGATGCTCCCGCAGGATGAAATATCTGAGTAGGCATATCTATAGTAGGATGTTTTATGCTGTTCGGCCTTGGTTAGAAATATCCGACACAGCTACACATGCAAATAGTAGCTGTTAAATAATACCTCTGCTAACGAATAAACGTGTTCCATAATATTGATCAGGAGGTCGATTATACATGAAAAAATGCAGGAATTTGAACTAGGCATCAGGGGATAAACCCAAACTGTATGCAAATTTTAATCACACCTTCATTTGTCGAATATTTCTAACGTTGATATGCATTACCATCATTAAGAAGAGCGCACAACGCCACTTTTTTCGCCATTAGTGAATTTATGTATGTGCGATACCTCGTAGAAGGAGCAGAGAAGGGTTGTTGGCTGTTACATATGTTCTCTACCTTGATTGAATTAAAAGTGTTTTTTCAAAAAGGAAATTCCAAATTGCTATCCCGGATACATTTATCCAAACTTATTTAATTAGAATTTCGGCAAAATGGTACAAATACTCATAGGATATGTTCAATTTCCAATTCATGTTCGTTAATCAAAATTCATTTGCATATTTCTAGCTTGTAAGACTTATTTATCATATACGGAGTATTTTTTTTTAATTTAAGTCAAATTAAAGTAAAAATTTGATAAATATATATAATTAGGATTATACATCCAATTGTACTATAAGCATCGTACAACCATTGTATAAGAATCCGAGCTTATATGTATTCTTTCTAAGCTAATTCAAAGTTCATGTTTTTAATGTGTAAATGGATGAGCTCACTATTTTCTAATAAAGCTCATATTCTTTAACATAAAGCTCGAATACTTTATCGCAAAGCTCAAATTCTACACCGTACAATATATACAACTGGTTGTATAGTCCATAAATTGGCTAAGTACTCTGTATTAACTAGGCAAGAATTTGGACACTTCAATTTCTACATCAGTGGGATTTTTTTCCTATAGTTACCAACTTCAAACTGTAAACTGTTTTTATCGTTACAATTAGTTTTGTCAAAAGTATTTTTTAGAATAAAAAAAATGTGTGAAAGATCGAATAACATATGTAATAAGAATTTAGGCAAATGAGCATAACAAGCAATTTAGTGACTCGTTTAAGGATACCATTTGCGATGATGACAACCCAATTGATGATTGCTCACCTAGGCTACGACATCTCTCTTTCGGTCTTGATGCTCGTGCAACTTTTTATAGTGGGTATACGATCAATGAGTACACTTTCTACACCCGCATTCAAGATGAGGCGAGCACAATGCAAAACAGTGGAGTTTGCGTAGATTTTGAAGCAATATACTTTACTAGTTCAAAGGATAAAAATCCTATTTTGGGTACAATGAAATATTATGGAGTTATTCAAGAGATATTGGTTTTAGACTACATAGATTTTGAGATACCTCTATTTCGGTGCAAGTGGGTTGACAACAACAATGGTGTTAGAAAGGATGATTTAGGTTTCACATTAGTAAATTCTGACAAGGTTGGAAACAAGGACGATCCTTTTATATTAGCGTCACAAGCAAAAAAAAGTTTTTTATGTTACCGATCCTATGGATAAGAAGTGGTCAGTTGTTCTATCTTGCCATCGCCGAATTCCAGATGATGAAGATGTCGAATTTGAAGGACTTGATCACAGTGCTATATCGTAATTTGGTAATGATGTTAAAAATGTTAACATTCCAAACATATATACACGGGATGATCATGGTGAAGGTATTTGGGTTAATGAAGAGACTATCAAATCCAAAAAACGTTCCCGGCAGCCGTGAAAATATCAGCAATCCAATCAAGATATCTTACGTCATGTGTAATTATTGTCTTGCTGTTATATATCAAACTGTTGGTGTAGACTTTTTCTGTTGTTGTAGCGGGAGGGTTACGGAAAAAACGTATCAAACAAAATGAATTATTAAATAAAACGGTTATACCTTAACCGTTGTTTAGGATGTGTACAGTTATAACGGTTCAGACCGTTGTTATCTATATGAAAATGATGCTTTATTTCTTGGCGGTAAAATCAAACACAATGAAATATAAAGTAAAACGGTTATACCCAAACCGTTGTTCAGGACGTGTACAGTTATAACGGTTCAGGCCGTTGTTATGTATATAAAAAATGATGCTTTATTTCTTGGCGAGAAAATCAAACAACATGAAAGTATTACAAACAACGGTTATTTCAAACCCGTTGTATTTTGCTGTTTGGGAACAAAATACAACGGTTTTTCTTCTACCATGTTTATTACTTTCCAATAAACAAGGTCTTGTATTATTATTCACACATATATATATATATACTCTGAGCTTCCCCTCCCTGTAGATACCTCATTTCTGCACCTCCCGCAAACAACCCGATGATGATTGGGCCACATGTTTGGTACGCGAAACGATTTGTGACAGTTCGTAAGTTTATCGTTAAGTGATTGCTCAAACACTGATGTCTACCTCTTAATTGTCATCTACGCGCCGATACGGTCGTTTTGACAGTAATTAGAGTACATTTGGAGTCCGGGCCTAAAACCGTCTTCATTTTCTGATAACCGCTAAATCCCGAGTCAGAATGTTCTGGAATGTTCCGGATAATTCTATTTCATATTTCACAATCTTTTAATCTTTGGTAAAGAATTTCCCGTAATATTCACACAAAATATTAAGGAAAATAAGATTAATCCGTTATTCCATAAACTAAACACGGAAATCTTTCTTCCGCAGGAGGAAACCACCTGGGAACAGACGCAGCAGCTGCTGCGCCTCTTCCAAGAGACGCAGTGCCTGCTGCGCCTCTTCTCAGGTCCTTTTCTGCGTATTTTTCGTATCTTTTCATATCTTTTCGAGATTCACTTCCAAAGTCTCTCCGAAAACCCTAATTCCTTTACGTGATTAGTATAAATAGGAGCCTTCGCTCCTCATATTTCTCACGCGAGTGTCCGCCCTTTTCTTCCCCCTTTGCATTCTAGACCACGTTCTTACTTTTTGGCGTCTACGTGCTTGAACTTTCGACCACGTAAGCTCGGATCCTTCTGAGTACCCGCCTCGTTTTGCATGACCGACCAATTTGACCAACTCCACCATAATCAACTTTAATTAATCTTAATCGTTTTTCCTCTTACGAGGGCACTTTCGTTATATTCGAGTCGAGCATCACTAACCATAAACTTAGTTCTGTTGGAATATGTGCCCTCCGACAATAATGCGATCACAATTGTCGATCATATTGATCACATATTTAAATCTCATTACAAGAATACGGAAGGGATGATACATTATATATATAGTCAACTGGTCCACACATATCGGTAATGATTGGCTGGCTAGAGTTTGACATTGCGTAGTGCGACGGTGGTGATCGATTGATCCTCGAGGTCACACCTAAAGGACGATTCCCTTAATTGAAAAAGTTAATTAATTGTATGTTGATACAGATTAATTAATACCTTAAAATTGAACAAATTATAATCATAAGAGAGAAAATGACATCTTATTATAATGTGATTAAATGAGATTTTATTTAGTAATTTAAGAAGTTATATTACTAAAATTAATCGGTGTTTGCGAAACACGCGAGATGAGAATGATAAGTTAGTTATAATTACAAGATGTTGTAAATTATACTAACTAGTAATTAAATGACCATTTTATGAGAAAGTAATTTTAAATTACTAGTCAATTTGTTAAATATGATTTATTTAATTTGTAAATGATATTTAATTTGTTAAATATGCATTTTAAATTAAAACATGACATAAGACATGTCACATGTCACATGACATACAATTGTACAGTTGACAAAAATAAAATGGACTCCATATTACTACATATAAACCGAAATTGGGTGGGCATGCTTAGAAGTTTTGTCTTTTTCCATTTGTCTTATTCATTTGTCCATGACACTTGATAGTGACATGACTATGGACAACGCCTTACACTAATTTGTCTTGTGAAGACAAAAAGCAAAATGAAAAGGGCCTAAAAACTCCTCCCCACCGGTTTTTGGCACATAACATTAGAGAGTTTTTCTCTTAATTTTTCCATTCTCTCATGTTTTGAGAAAAACATAAACTTCTCTCTCTCTTGTTCATCATAAAATCAAGTTTTACGAATCTAATTTGTATGAATCAATAACTAATAATACTAGTAGTAGTATATGAGTATTAGTAATCAATTTTAAGGTAAACCACATTACAAATATCTAGTACATGTTAGTTTGTGGGATTAAGGGATAGTCTTGGGTGCTACTAATTGGAGGGCTTCTATTTTGAAGTCATGAATGTTCATCCAATATTGGAAAGCTCAAGAACTAACAAGAAGGAGATCTTGTTGGTGCCCATTTGACCGAAATTTAGATGGTGAGAAATTGATTTTCTTATCTCTTCTTATTTAGTTTGCATGCATAAGATTTAAATTAATTTTATGACTAAATTAGATAGTAACATATAAGAATATGTTGTATAATGAGATATAGATTTCTAACAAGCGGTATCATGAGCCTTAGGTTGTTTGCATGCAAATCGGTTATAGTTTTTCCGAGTTATACGATTAACACATAAAACTCATAAATTTGTGTTATTATGATATATCACGAAATAAATTATGCATGTTAAAGTTTCTGATCCTAAAATGTATTTAGGATATTTTGGTTAATTTATGGATTTTTATTGTTCATCTTATATAATAATGGCATTAAAAATGTGATTTTATGATTAAAATGTCATTTTCGGACTAAAATTAGCTAAACTTCTAATTTTTCAGTGGTTTTTGGATATGTTTTCACATATTTTATTTTTAGATGACCTGTAAATTTTCATAATTTTTGGAGTTCTTATGCTCGAAATATGGATTTTTCATGATAAAAATCGAATTTAAATGAAAAATGGGTTAATATGAGATAAATTTCGAATCTAGTCATACAAATTTAGTATGTTGTCACATGCAATTTTACAAGATGTGTGTAAAATAATAGGCTATTTTGAAGTCTTTATGCATGATTTATGAATTTTTGATGAAAAATAGCATAAATCGTGACTTAATTAGTGAATAATTGCTAAAACATACTTCATGACTAAGGAAAAGCGTCACATGTTGCATTTTATTATCTTTTTCAGATCTAAAATTGAAAAGTTGATGAATATAATTTTTCTCATGTTTTTATGATTATAATTGATAAATCCGATAAACCGCAACATAGTTTTTCCGATAATTTTTCGAAATTTTAACCTAAGTTTTTTTAACATTATGAGTGTCATGGTATTTTTCCAGAATGTTCAAGAGTTTAAATTTTGAATTTTGAATTTATTTGAAATTTTTATGATTTATTTGAACTTTATAGCATTTTATTGTAATTTTGAGTCCATTAATGAACAATTTTAAGAAATATAAGTTAATTATATTCAAATAGTTAGTGGAGACTAATTTTGAGTTCTAAGTTGGTTAGGGTAATTAACTTGTGCATAAATATGATTTTATGTAATTTATAGTGATTTTAAAAGGTTGAATCACGCAAATCCGTAAAAACCGTTTAATATTCGATATTGGCTCCTTAAAGGCGATTTAGCATAAAATTAGGCATGTTTTTACATATTATAATGCTTCATTTTATTTATGATTGTCATAATTTTATTTTATGTAATTTTTGAATTATGTAATTTTATTTAGTATGACCTTAGTTTTAATTGGTATTACCCGAAATATATGGGAATATCGATTCAGTTGTAATTTATTGTGATCTCGTATCACCGTTTTGTAATTTAATAGATTTATTTTATTTTAATTACAAATGTATAATAGGAAATTATGTAATTTGTTATGTAATTAAATTATTTCGGAGTTCCTTGAAAACGGTGTCACTCAAGAAGGCGATACATGAAGACGGTGTTACCTCGAGATGCGTGCCAAAACCGAAGTTCAAGGGACCAATGGAGTTGGTTTCCGAATATGTAATAGTTAATTAGATTTTCTATTTTAGGAAGGCCATACTAGGATTTTATTTATGTTTTGCATTTTATTTATATGTTGCATGCATCGCTAAATCGCCATAACTAAAACATGCATTGTCATTTTAATCGAGCTTATTGACCGTGTCAATTATAATTATCGTAGTTCACCGCTTTAGTTCACTTAAAACGTGATAGATAATAAATTGACATGACCTCTCGCTAAAAATAACAATTGAGATTTAGCCTTACCAAAAAGTCGAAACCATGAAAACCTATTTCGCGAGGGAGTGCACTCGGCCCTACCGGAGTACAAACCTTGTTACGTAGGGGAAGTGGGTGATAAATGTCTATCCACCGAATTCATGTTGATGAGGGATGAATCGGCCCTACCGTGACCAAGTTGATATGGATTTGGATCATGGACACATTTATTCGAAATTTGGATTGAGCTCAACGGAAGTATTCGTGACCGTAGTCGCTTGTGTTCCGGGGTAAAGATAAATGTTAATATAATTTTATCGACCAAGAGTTCTAAAAGTAGAATCGATTAAAGAGTTAATCCACCGAGTTATATTGATAAGGGTTGAATCGGCCCTACCGTGCCCAAGTTAATATGAATTTGGGTCTTGGAATCATTTATCATAGTTGGGTAGAGGTCACTATGTAAATGCTATACTTGTTTACAAGTATTAATAAAACGATAAATGTTAAGTTTTACACTATTCCGTTATCATATTTGTTCTATTTCTTTACCACAATTCATATACGATATCATTTCGATTTTAGTTTAAAACTCCATTAAAACATCGTAACTAAAGACAAAATTTGAATTTTCTTCTAAAAAACCTCGAATTATCCATTGGAAGGATCACTAGTGAAAAGTATAGATAAAAGTTATTCATTATCAAACAGGTTTTTGATTCTTGACTAACACATCTACTTACAATGGATTGTTTTTCATATACTTAATTGAATTAAGTACCTTGAAGAGATAAATTGTTTTGGTAATTAGATTTGTCGGAAATCGTAATAGACCAAAATACCGCAACCACTTCAATGAAAGTTTTAAGACTAAACAAACGAATGAAGAGTAGTCTTCATGAAATTCAATTTTGCTTCTCTAAGCAAAGATTCATTGAAATGAGTGGGAGCATTCTCTTAAACCGTTAAGAAAGGGATAAGGTTCAAAGAAGTAAAATTAGAATGGAATTGATACAAGGTTATGATAAAAGTAACGTTATTGAGAATAACAATACTAAACCTATCAATCTCGACCGATAAAGTTTCCATTGTCTTAATTGTTGGACGCTAGAAAGGAAACTACCCCAAATTATTGAAGAATCAACAAGTTAGTTGTGGGACATCTAATGGGACCTTCTTCTTTAAATGATTCTTTGATTGACATAAATTTTGCTAGTACTACTTCGTCAATATTAGAAACCGGTGGTGGTTTTCATCATTGTACTTGATACATAGGATGATTAGAATATGACGACTAGCAACAATGATGTTGAGAGATAGAGTCATTGTGTAATCAATCTAGTTTTGGATTTAAAGTTGTACTTAATTGTGACTATTAAGTGCATAAACTCTAAATAAGAATATAAACTTGTTAAGATACAAAAGAGGTTTCACTTTTGTGACCCTATACACCATGGTTTGATATATGGCTAGCCCATTATCAAAGGTGATTATATTCAAAACCAAATTAGAATGATATATCATGTAGATGATGCAAGACTCAAATTGGTAACCCAAGATTGAACCTTAGATTTTGGAATGATGAACGCAAAGAGTTATCAAGTACTCTTGAAACTAATAGATTGTTAATCTTATGGTATATGCGTATCTTGTATTCAAAGCAAGATGTCTCGTGCCTTTTGGTTGAAAAGGAGATCGAGGTTGTAAATCATTGATACATAATAGGTTGATCATTTTCTTTTACCAACGATTTAAGTTGATATTAATGTGTTCACTTAATAAGGTAAATAGAGAAATCTTTGAAGAAGTTCAAAGAGTTCAAGGAATCACGATTTAGTCGTGATGAGATTATCAAAGTGAGGACTTTGATATAAGCCAAATGAAATATGATATAGTATCGCATGCTAATCTCTCTTAACACACATCATGGGATAATGTGTGGTTGGATAAAGAATTCAAACGCTATTCGATATGGTTTGGACTTCAATCAAGTTACCTTGAGTTACTTGATCCTTTTGGGGAATTTATCATTTTTGTCTAAATTATTTTCCACTAAATCTAAAACGAATCATATGAGATATGAAATGGTAGGGTACCATGTTTGTAAGTTTTCAAAAGAAACAAATGCTCATATTTCTTATTACAATCACGAGTATACTGGGTTTTGTGGCTCGTGAAATTGTCTTTCTAAAATACAAGTTTATTTCTAGGAGACAGAGTGGGAGAAATTATTAAAGAGCCACAAAGAATGTTATGTCGCAAGAAACTGGTCTTTCTTGGCTACATGAGACGTTTTGTAAAAGATGTTGTTTCTTCAACCCTAGGAGGTTAAAGTCATCACTTGTTTAAGATGATGAATTCATGTTACTTTTAAGAAAGTAATGAGCTTACAACTTACAAAGAAATTGTTTGATTCAAGTTACTTCTGGAAAGTAATGATTATATGAATTACATGAGAGTGTTTAAGTCACAACTCAATACAAGGCTTAGAGCCATGAAAATCCGAGATTTCAAAGCTTGATTGGTTGCAAAGGGTTTTGCACTAGTTGAAATGCTTAAGTCTATTTGGATCTTCTTAGGGATTGTATTTCATTATGAGGCTATTCATACAGCAAATGAATATAAAACCCACTTCTTCAATTAGAAGGAATGTATTCAATACATGTCATGAGTTTTATAGATTCTAACAATCCTAAGACAATGTGAAACTTAAGAGAGGATCTTAAGTAGGACATCAATGAGTTGGAATCAATGATTTGATCATGTTATAAAACTTTTCTCGATAAGTCGAGAATTTGTTTTTATACATGAAGTTTAGTGGGAGTTACGGTAATTTTAATTAGTCTTATACGTGGATGACATATTGATCATTGGGAATGATTTAAGACTTATGGAGTATTATAATACATCTTTAATATCCGGATTTATGAAGATAAATCCACATGATATTAGCGTCAAATAAGAAGTCTTATGTTGATAAGATTCATGACTAGTTCAATCAAGTTGAACATATTTTATTGATTCCATTTGCTTCCGGTGCCGAATCAATTAAATAAGAAATGATGTATAACACTTCATATACTTTGATTATGATGAATTGTTTCAAAATCGAATTTAAGTAATAATTACAAAGTAGCCATATTGATTACCCTTAAGTGCTTGCAGAAGCATTAAGGATGTAATGCAAAGTGTTTTTGATGCAAAATTTTGTGTAAGGGTGTTACACAAGTGACAATTGACAATTGAGATTGCGCATGGTTTCTGACAAAACCATAATCAAAACACATTAGGATGGTTAAGATACCATTGTGGCTATGTTATTTAAGGAATAGATTTTCTAGAATCGTTCTAGGAAAATAAAGAACAATGAGAAATGTTTACAACGGAAATTGAGTACACTTGCAATCATGGGATGCGCAAGAGGGATGGGTCCCGCACACTGTGAAAAAAGTGGGAGCTATTCTAAGGCTAGAGGGCAACGAAGAAGCTACGCCATTACATGCCTCGCTCTTGTGTGGGCAACGAAGAAGCTACGCCATTACATGCTTAGCTACTCCATAAAAATATACTCCAAAATGGATCCTGTCAAATACCTCTTCGAGAAACCCGTCCTCAACGGATGCTTAGCAAGATAGACTTTGATGCTCTCAGAGTTCGATCTCAAATACGTGCCTCTAAAAGTTATAAAAGGGTGCGCCGTTGCCGAATTCTTTGCAGAAAATCCCATCAATGATGCACAAACAATAGATACTTGGTCATTTCCAGACGAGGATATACTCCAAACCGATGTAGACTCCTGGGACCTTTACTTCAATGGAGCATCAAACTTAAGAGGGTTTGGAATATGAGTGTTGATCATTTCTCCTGAAGGCGAGCATACACCGATCTCTGTCAGACTCGACTTCGAGGTCACAAATAACGCTGCAGAATACGAAGCTTGTCTCATTGGATTACAAGCGGCAGTGAGCTTAGGCATTAAAAACCTCCGAGTGCATGGGGATTCGTCCCTGATCATCAATCAAGTTACGGGATCTTGGAAAATCCGAAGCGAAAGTCTAGCACCTTATCAAGCCAGAATAGACCAAGTTGCCCAATTCTTTGATCACGTGACCTACCTACACCTACCTCGGGAAGAAAATTAATTTGCAGATACTCTTGCAAAACTTGCATCTTTGATCAATATGCCAGATGACATGGTGGAAATGCCTTTATGCATCGAACGACGATCAGAGCCAGCTTATGTCCACCAAATCACCGATGAAGAGGAAGTCACAGAGGAACCTGAAAGATCATAGATCCATATTCACTACTACAGATACAGGCTATAACAACGGTCAAAAACCGTTGTTATATAAAAAAGCGGACGTTGTTAAAGCGTCCGTTGTAGAAGGTTTTAACAACGGTTGGTTTACTTAACGAAACCGTTGTTAAAACTATTAACAACGGTTTTATGTATAAAAACCCGTTGTGGAAAGTGTGACTCAATTTTGGGGGGAAAGTTATAACAACGGGTTGTAATATACAAAACCGTTGTTATAACTAAAGACAACGGGTTGTTTCGCAATAACCGTTGTTGTTTGTTCTTAAAAAAAAAAAAAAAAAATTAAATATTACTAGATGCATGCATAATTACGGCTGTTAGAATTCGATGCATGCATTATTACCGACATCACTTTGTACATATGAACGGATAATATGGAATGAGAAGGGTTAGTAATAGGATTTGAAGCAGCATTATTGAGAGATATGATGATGATTATTATGGCACAACTTCCTAACATTATATATTAATTAAAAAGCAATTAACTCAACCCACACATTGCTTAGTATAAATACATTGCATATCTCAACTAACATTTCCATTATCTCATATATTCATCTCCAAACTCTAAGTGTTAAAACAAACTCTACTTAATCTTTCAAATCAAACTCAAAAAACTCTAACAAAATGAATGATTTCATCCTAAAGACTCTTACCATGATCGAGAACAACAACAACTTCATCCGCCGGTTCCTCCATATTGAGGAAAGTTTCAGGAGCTACCTTGCGGAAGCTCGATCCGCACTGAAGCACGCCAAAGAAAATGGCTTGACGGAGAGCGAGCGATTGGCTATATGACGATATAGCAATGGCTGAACGGAACCTCAAATAGCCAAGGAGGAGAGGACGGATACGATAGAGCACAATAAGATCCTCCATGAAAATATAAGAATTGCATTTTTACATATGTAATTTTTTTTTTAATTTATGTATTTATAAATATATATATATATATATTAATTATGTTTATCTTACTTCTTCATCTTGCTTCTTCATTGTTTTAGTAACTAATTATGCGAACAATACTTAAACAAATAACATAATGGTCGATAAAAACACATACATGCAAAAGAAATAAATAGAAAAAGAAAATAATGACGATGAAACTAACAGTGACGGCGAGATTTACCTGATAAATACAGAACGTAATAGACGATGAAATCACAGTGACGGCGAGAAGATAAAGCGACGATGAGAAAGAGAGAAATAGAGAAAGAGAGAAAGAGAGTGTGTATGTGTTTTGTGTTTGTTTGTCTGCTGTGTTTGTGTTTGTGTATTAAGGGTTGTGTTTTGTGGCTGCAGAAGACTTCTATTTGTGTGGTTTATAGTATGGAAGGTATTGACAACGGTTATTAAACAACAACCGTTGTGAAATATGTTTTAACAACGGTTGTAAAAAACACCCGTTGTTAAATAAGTTTTAACAACGGGTTTTAAAAATAACCGTTGTGATTACTTTTCACTAACTTTGCGCCAATTTTGCGCCAAATTATTAACAACGGTTGTGCATGTGTGACCCGTTGTTAAAACTAATAACAACGGTTTTTATAACCATACCCGCTGTAATTGATTTTAGTAAAATTCGCGCCATACATTCTACAACGTCTATTGTGATTTTCGTGAATAATCGTTGTTAAAGGGGCGTTGTAGTTGCCTGGATTTGTAGTAGTGATTAGACTCTCTAATAAAATTAATTTATCTCATAAATTATCATTTAGGTGATCTATGTAACATGCATGCTAATATGAAAGCATAAAAGGAAAGAACAATTTCCTTACATTGAATTTGTGGTAAAAAGAGCACAAAATAGTTCACCTTACTAGCTTGTTCTTGAGCTTATACCAATGGAAGATCCTCCTTGCAAATCTTCAAAATAGAAGATCTCCTTCTTGTTGCACCCATAACCCAAAAATATTAACAAGTATGAACTAGAACTTATTAATATTGTACCCTTGATTATTATTAGAAATATTACTAACTAATCTTAGTAATATTATTTATGTATACTAACAACTTAGTAGAGAGGATTATTATTTTAGAGAGAAGGTAGATGAACTTTGTTCACATGCAAAATGGTAGAGTGAAGAAGTAAGGTAGAGTAAAAATGTGAACAATTGATGGAGTATATGGAGGGAAAGTGGCGGGTGAGTGGAGGTGGAGTGAGGGAGTTGTTTCTCTTATTTTTTTTAATTGTCCAATGCATTATGACACATAATGATCATATAACAATTATGGAAGAAAAATAAGCAAAGTGTAATGATCATGCACTACACTCTATTTTACATGGTCCAATTACCCATTTACGGGTCAATATTGTTTCTTATATTTGTCGCACAAATACGTGTAAATATTATTTAAACATCATATCATGTTTAAATACTTCCAATTAATTTCGTCCAAATCACTCCGTAAATATACGTGTACCGCTACACATGTTATTTACGTACTAATATTAATCACATTAATCAATTAGTACATTTTAGTAAATTAACAGTTAATTAACTAAAACCCGTTTCCCAAAACTTATTATTTAATTATCGCATAATTAAATAATAACTGCCGCTCCTCGAGTTCGCAACTCGAAATCTCTCTAAAAATAATCGACTAACCTCTTAGTCTAAAAATCAAGGGACTAAACAAATTGTATCTCATACAATTAATTAGTTATCAATTGGGGTTCGTTCCTTTAGGTGTGACCGAAAGGGGTAAGTTGATCACCGCCGTCTCACGACAATAACGTCAAACTCTAGTCAGCCGACCGTTATCGATTTACGTTAATCAACTGACAAGGATCAAATAATTAAATATTTGATGATATTCCATTAATGAGATTTATTATGTTAACGCACTATTGTGGAGGACACTAACTCCAACAATCTCCCACTTGTCCGACACAAGGTGTGCGCTACCAATTCTCTTGTCCGTTTTAATCTCCCACTCAATGCAAGGTTTCTTTCAGGTCGCACTTGCACATGAACACATCGCGAGTGGTTTTCTTGATCGGGAGTGTGACTACCCGACCGGAAAAATCTCTCACAGATTACTTCCGAGCGTGGCCACGCATTTGTATTCATTAACTCCTTGAGTGGCCTTGAGATATAGTTACCCAACGTGGGTGGACAATTCCTGTATGCCCTATCTATCCTGTTGCACAATACAGCTCACCATGACCTAGTAAATACCCTTTTGGCTTCCTTTCACGGCACGACCTAGGACAAAAACCAAAGTCACTCGGAAACTGCACCTGCTTAGATAATAGTCTCCAGTCAAAAAAATCGACTCATTAGAACATCTTAGAGATCCTCGCCACGACCAGGCGTCTATAATAGAACTTAGGAAATCTCTAAATGGTCACTATCCGGCAAAGTGTCACACACTCTGCCTATGTAATCGACCAGTCATCACATATGACCTTATGGTGTTGAACAACCATCAATCGACGTATAATCTAGTCACTCCGAGACGTCACCTCATTAAGTGACTAGGGACAAAATACAATGTTCATCTTATTCACTTGAATAGTGTTCAACATTGTCTCCACAACTTATTCAGATAAACAAGGTATTAAAATTTAGTCACACTAAATAAAAGATTCATAAAAGAATGAATACGAAAACAATGAATGTGATTATCATATATATATAATAAAAGATACACTATCCAATTATTACATATCCATAATCTAAAGAAAATCTGGTACTCGTCTCAATCCCATAGAGACGATATGACCATCATGCTTAGCCTTTGATAAAGGCTTGGTTAAAGGATCAGCAATATTATCATCTGTCCCAACCTTACAAATGTCAATTTCCTTCTTTTCCACATAATCTCTAATTACATGGTATTTCCTTTCAATGTGTCTAGATTTGTTACTAGACTTAGGCTTTTTGGCTTGAAAAATAGCTCCACTGTTATCACAATATAATGTGATAGGATCTTTGGCGGAATGGACTACTCCTAGCCCTTCCATGAATTGCCTAATCTAAACAGCTTCCTTCGCAGCCTCAGACATTGCAAGGTACTCAGCCTCTGTTGTAGAATCCGCAATAACGCTTTTCTTGAAGCTCTTCCAGCAAACAGCTCCTCCATTTAGCATAAACACGTAGCCGGATTGGGATTTCATGTCATCCCGATCGGTTTGGAAACTTGCGTCCGTGTAACCTCTTACACGCAACTCAGTTTCTCCTCCAAACACTAAGAACGAATCCTTACTCCTTCTCAAGTACTTAAGGATGTTCTTTACGGCTATCCAGTGACTCTCACCAGGCTTGGCTTGATACCGACATGTCATGCTCAAGGCATACACAACATCGGGACGAGTGCAAATCATAGCATACATGATAGACCCAACAGCGGAAGCATAAGGGACGGTCTTCATGTGTTCAATTTCCTTAGGGGTGGAGGGAGACTGTGACTTGCTCAAAGTAATCCCTTGGCCCATAGGTAGAAATCCTCTCTTGGAGTCTTTCATATTGAACCAGTCAAGAACTTTGTCAATATAAGCTTCTTGACTCAATGATAGTATCCTCTTGGACCTATCCCTATAGATCCGGATACCTAAGATTCGTTGTGCCTCTCCCAAGTCCTTCATTTGGAAGTGTTTCCCTAGCCACTCCTTAACGGAAGTGAGTGATGGAATATCATTCCCAATGAGCAATATGTCATCCACATATAGGACAAGGAATGCAACCTTACTCCCACTAAACTTCATGTATAAACACGGTTCTTCCACACTTCTAGTGAAACCGTATTGTTTAATAACATGATCAAAGCGATGATTCCAACTCCTAGATGCTTGCTTAAGACCATAGATGGACTTTTTAAGCTTACACACCTTCTTAGGGTTAGATGTATCCACAAAACCTTCAGGTTGTATCATGTACACCTCTTCTTCTAGAATCCCATTCAAGAAGGCGGTTTTGACATCCATTTGCCAAATCTCATAATCATGAAATGCGACAACCGCTAAGATTATCCTAATGGACCTAAGCATAGCGACTGGAGCGAAGGTTTCGTCATAGTGTAAACCATGAACTTGGGTGAAACCTTTTGCCACCAATCTAGCTTTGTAAACATCCACATGTTTATCCACGCCGAGCTTAATTTTATATATCCATTTACACTGAAGGGATCGCACTCCCTCAGGTAAATCCACAAAGTCCCATACTTGGTTCTCGTACATGGAATCCATTTCGGACCGCATGGCTTCTAGCCAAAGCGAGGAGTCGGGACTAGACATGGCCGATTTGTAGGTAGTGGGTTCATTACTTTCAAGAAGTAACAATACACCATCCTCTTCGATGTTACCAAGGTAGCAATCAGGTGGATTAGAAATCGTACTTGACTTTCTAGGAATAATTACCATTTCAGAGGAAGAGGGAATGCTATTCTCCACGTTCTCCTCTACCTCATTCTCGGTTTGTGGCTCTCGAACTTCTTCAAGTTCAAATTTTCTCCCACTCTGTCTCCTAGAAATAAATTCCTTTTCTAGGAAGACAACATCACGAGCCACAAACACTTTGTTCTCGTGTTTATTGTAGAAGTAATAGCCACGTGTTTCCCTTGGATATCCTACAAAAAGACATTTGTCAGACCTGGGTGCAAGCTTATTGTCAGACTTGATCTTAACGTATGCTTCGCAACCCCAAATACGCATGAATGACAAATGAGGGACTTTCCCTATTCATATTTCATATGGAGTCTTATCGGCCGCTTTAATCGGGCTTCGATTTAGTGAAAATACTGCAGACAAGAGGGCAAAATCCTAAAATGAACTAGGAAGCTCAGTTAGACTCATCATTGACCGAACCATATCAAGTAAAGTTCGGTTTCTCCTTTCGGCCACACCATTTAATTGCGGTGTGCCAGGAGGAGTCCATTGTGATACTATACCACAATCGTTTAGGTGTGAATCAAATTCAATATTTAGATACTCACCACCACGGTCGGACCGTAGGGTCTTTATCTTTTTATCCAATTGGTTCTCTACTTCTTTTTGAAACTCTTTGAACTTGGCAAAGGCTTCACTCTTGTTCTTCATTAAGTAGACATACCCATATCTACTTAAGTCATCAGTAAAAGTAATGAAGTAGTGAAAACCTCGTCTAGTGGTGATGGTTAATGGTCCACACACATCCGTGTGTATGAGAGCCAAAACCTCACTAGCTCGTGTCCCTTTTCCCGCAAAAGGTGCACGAGTCATCTTGCCTAAAAGGCAAGACTCGCATGTACCGTAAGATTCAAAACCAAATGGTTTGAGCACTTTTGATGAAGCAAGTCTCTTAATGCGTCTTTCGTTTATGTGGCCTAAACGACAATGCCAAAGGTAGGATTCGTTTGGATCACCCTTTTTGAGCTTTTTAGTTTCCATATGATAAACGTCATTAACATCATTTAAAACATAAATGCCTCCAATTGAAATGGCCTTGCCATAAACCACATCATTAAAAGAAAAAGTACAACACTTGTCCTTAATCATAAAACAAAAGCCTTCCGCGTCTAACGCGGAAATGGAGATGATGTTCTTAGTTAAAGTTGGTACAAAATAACACTTATTTAAATACAACTCTAAACCACTAGCTAAAGTGAGCACATAGGTCCCTACGGCAACGGCGGCTACTCTTGCTCCATTTCCCATGCGGAGATCCACATCACCTTTTGCTAGTGCTTGCACGTCCCTTATACCCTGCAAATGGTTACAAAGGTGAGAGCCATATCCGGTATCAAGTACCCAAGTGGAAGTACAATCATAATTAACGTCTATCACATAGAGAGAGGAAATCATACCAATATGCGTCACACGCCCTTCCTTGAGATCCTCCAAGTATTTGGGACAACTCCTCCTATAATGCCCCTTCCCATTACAATGGAAACATTCGGCCTCGGAGAGCTTGACACTTTTTGCCTTGGGATTGCCATTCTCAACGGCCTTCCCCTTTCCCTTGTCATGTTTCTTTGACGATTTCTTGAATTGGGACTTTTCTTTCCCTTTTCCTTTCTTAACTCCAAGAGACATGTTCTTTAACTTCATGGTTAAAACATCTCCCTTTTCACTCCCACTAGCCTCCATATCCCTCTCCGCTTGGGTGAGGAGTGCATGAATTTCATGGTAACTCTTATCCATGTCATTCATGTTGTAGTTTACCCTAAAGTGGGCAAACTTGGTGGGGAGTGAGTGAAGGATACGATCCACCACAAGAGTCTTAGGAATCTTACACCCTAGACGCTCTAGGATGTCAACATATTCGACCATTTTGAGTACATGGGGACCAACCTTTTGGCCCCTCTCAAACTTAGCTTCAGAGAAGCGTGCCGCCGCATAGTATTGACAGACTTTTGGTGTTTTTGAAAACATAGTGATCATACGAGTGAAAATCTCGTAAGCATTTAAAGAAATGCATGATAGCTTGAACTTTGGGGATATTGACCATATCAACACATTCTTGATATCAGTCAACATCCTCACATAGTCATCATAGGCGGTCCGCACCGCCGATGAAGCTCTTGTACCGGGCTCGATTGGAGGAGCATCGGCCAAGTAAGTGAGCACATTGTCGGACAACGCGACACTTTTGATGTTGGATTCCCATTCAAGAAAGTTACTACCGTCATCTTTTAAAATACATTTGTCCTTTACGGACCTTAGCCATGAATCTTTGCCTAGTGAAGTAGTCGATGGAGTTGATGAAGTTGCCATTGCGAATTAAAATGCTACAACAAAAAGGAAAAATTAACATTCATTGTTTTAAAAATTACTTGTAAAAACATGTTTAGCAAGTTTTAGCATTTATATAATGACCTCCCACTAAATTATATAAATGATTCAAAGACCCAAATATTAAACAAAAATGAGCATCGCTTGGGCGAAACATCCCATAATTGCGTAAATTCGGTAAGTCACGTTGACTAATTCTACCTCTAGAACTCTTGGTCGACGAATTTCCTCAAATTCATCTACTAGCCCCGGAACACAAGACCTTCTTATATCCCGTTGAGTCTAACCAATTTTAGCGTGTGATAACCGTTTACCACCTTACTTACCCAAGGTAAAAAGAGAACACCCCGCTTGGGCGAGCGTGGCTCTAATGAACAAGAGATTCATAGGTGTTACTAATTGGTAAGGCTAATCTCAATTTTAGTTATGTGAGAGATCTTGTCAATTTAGTCATAAATTCCTTATAAGTGAATTAATTCGGTGAATGTAAATGACGTGAATTGACAACCGCGAAAATAAAATGCATGTGAATGGCAATTTTGGCATGCGCGAAAATAAAACAAGCAAACATGTAAGCATATGAATAAATCCTAGTATGGCCACCTAGTTAATAAAAACTAGTCTATTACATTTCGGAAACCAACTCCTTGGTCCCTTGCCTCTTCATTCCATAAGTGGCTCTTCCTTGTGGGATTTGGAACACCTTCCAAAAATAGACTCCGTCTCGTTGTAATCCGTCTTTTGGAAACGCCGGTAAAAATAACTATTACAAATGAATTACATAGCTATTCCTATTATACATTAATTAATAAAATAAAATAAAACTATTAATTAATTACAAACCGACGATACGAGATCGTATTTAATTACAAACAAATCGATATTCCCATTCATTTCGGGTAATAACGATTAAAATTAACTAGGCCATACTAGGTACAATAAGATAAATTCTTTAAATAAATGACAATTATTCATTCAACTTAAATAAATATGCTTAAAATGCTGTAAAAATGATGCCAAAATCGCCTTATCTATCATTCATTGGTATCCATCTCGGTTTTTGTGGATTTAATCGATTTTTAACATGTAAAAATCAATAATTAACTCTTAAATCTCATTTAAGTCCAAACTAATTGTCCAAACTGTTTTGAACCTCAAAATTAGTCCTCAATAATTTTATGATAAATTATTAGTTTGATTTGGTGATAATTTGCTAATTTAATTGATAAAATCATAATTTTTAAGTAAAAATCCAAAATAATTGAAAAATTACCCAAAAAATTGAAACAATATTTTTTAGTATTCTGGAACACTCCCAAGAATACCAAAATGTCAGAAAAATTGCCCAATAATTCCGGATAAATTTTGTGAAGAAAAAGATCGATATTTATCGGTTTTTAACCACTAAAACCAATAAACATCAAAACAAAGTGAAAACACACATGCAAAATCACTTTTGATATTTAAATAATATTTTTAAATGTATATAAATTTATCATGGGCAGAATCAAAAGTTTCGAAATTATGATTAATTAATTGGACCTTTATCGACTTTTAACTCAAAAATCAATAAACATGCAAAAAATTCGAACCAACCTTCAACTTTTTTCATACAATTAGTATAAAACATGCATGAACTACCATAAAAAATCCATGCACCGAATCAACTCTTAACTAATTTTAGTCAATTTTTCACTAAAATGCGACATTTTGACTCGGTTTTCTACCAAAAAACATTAAAATTAGCAAAATAACTTCAAAAATCACCAAACAATTCCACAAACCTTTTGAGATCGGTAGGTATGCATGTCCCAAAAATTTCATGCTAAAACCTCTTCTAACACAATTTTTGAGTTTTTACAAATTATCTCATAATTCATTAAAATGCTTAAAATCAACATGCAAATTACAAGCCTAAGCTCTAATACCACTTAAAAGATCATAGATCCATATTAGACTCTCTAATAAAATTAATTTATCTCATAAATTATCATTTAGGTGATCTATGTAACATGCATGCTAATATGAAAGCATAAAAGGAAAGAACAATTTCCTTACATTGAATTTGTGGTAAAAAGGGTACAAAATAGTTCACCTTACTAGCTTGTTCTTGAGCTTATACCAATGGAAGATCCTCCTTGCAAATCTTCAAAATAGAAGATCTCCTTCTTGTTGCACCCAAGAACTAACCCAAAAATATTAACAAGTATGAACTAGAACTTATTAATATTGTACCCTTGATTATTATTAGAAATATTACTAACTAATGTTAGTAATATTATTTATGTATACTAACAACTTAGTAGACAGGATTATTATTTTAGAGAGAAGGTAGATGAACTTTGTTCACATGCAAAATGGTAGAGTGAAGAAGTGAGGTGGAGTAAAAATGTGAACAATTGATGGAGTATATGGCGGGAAAGTGGCGGGTGAGTGGAGGTGGAGTGAGGGAGTTGTTTCTCTTATTTTTTTAATTGTCCAATGCATTATGACACATAATGATCATATGACAATTATGGAAGAAAAATAAGCAAAGTGTAATGATCATGCACTACACTCTATTTTACACGGTCCAATTACCCATTTACGGGTCAATATTGTTTCTTATATTTGTCGCACAAATACGTGTAAATATTATTTAAACATCGTATCATGTTTAAATACTTCCAATTAATTTCGTCCAAATCACTCCGTAAATATACGTGTACCGCTACACATATTATTTACGTACTAATATTAATCACATTAATCAATTAGTACATTTTAGTAAATTAACAGTTAATTAACTAAAACCCGTTTCCCAAACTTATTATTTAATTATCGCATAATTAAATAATAACTGCCGCTCCTCGAGTTCGCAACTCGAAATCTCTCTAAAAATAATCTACTAACCTCTTAGTCTAAAAATCAAGGGACTAAACAAATTGTATCTCATACAATTAATTAGTTATCAATTGGGGTTCGTTCCTTTAGGTGTGACCGAAAGGGGTCAGTTGATCACCGCCGTCTCACGACAATAACGTCAAACTCTAGTCAGCCAACCGTTATCAATTTACGTTAATCAACTGACGAGGATCAAATAATTAAATATCTGATGATATTCCATTAATGAGATTTATTATGTTAACGCACTATTGTGGAGGACACTAACTCCAACAGAACCTTGGTTCCAAGCAATCCGTTAGGACGTCCACTGGGGCCACCCCTTTCTATTTGACCTACGGCATGGAAGCTGTACAGTCAGTCGAGTTAGAAATACCATCCTTGCGTATCTTACTCGAAAGTCAAATCCCGGAAGCCGATTGGAAGAGGGATAGATATGAAGAACTCATCCTCCTGGATGAACGTAGGCTACGCGCATTACATAATGTCCAAACATATCAAGCACGTATCAAACGAGCCTTCAACAAAAGGGTCAAGCCAAGAAACATCAAGGAAGGAGACTTAGTACTCAAGTCGATTAGAGCTCTTTTACCTGTCGATCCACTGGGAAAATTCAAACCTAATTGGACCGGGCCATTTCTAGTCAAGTCCATACTTCCAGTGGTGCGGTTAGAATCACAGACCTATATGGGAATGAATTTGCCAACCCAACGAACCTTGATCAACTAAAGCGGTATTATGCCTAGAATAGGAACAAAAACGCGCCTCGCGTAACCTCACGTGTCGCTCTTGTGGCACTAAATAAACGACTCCTAGCCAAGCTAAAATAAGATAATGTCACTCTGCTCTTACATTTTGACAATCTGTCATCCTCATATCATCAAATAAACTAAATTGCACCTTGAGAGTAAGTAAAAAGCTCATGCTTATCTTCTAAGTTCATTACAAGCTCCTGCTTAGAACAATTATTCTTTTACATTTACTCGAACTACGCGCAAGGGGTTGATTTTATTTTTTTAATGAATACGTAGGCAATCCTTCGCAGGATACAACCCATTAATTTTAAAAATGTAAATAGAAGGACATTTGCAGTTGCATTTGGAATTCGACAAGAATAAGAAATAGAAAACCACAACGGTTTCATAACCATTTAACCTCCTTTATTTCATTCAATAATAATAGTACGCTACATAATAACAATGCAATAAAATAGGCTAGGATTCTAAAACCCCACCTTCTTATTACAATAATAATAATAAATAATAATAAAGACTTGGGCTATTCCTCCATTTTCCCTTTGCCCTTGTCATTTTTGTCATATTTCTTGTCACGACCTCGAGCCGCTCTTGCGCCACTTCGGACCTAATCACCAACGGTCTTTCTCGTGGTCTAACATTTCCATTCTTGTCAATCACTTTGTCCACGGCAGGAGAGGTCTTCGGTTTCTTCAAAGGATGAACAACTCGAAACCCGGCTTCTTCCTCTCCCTCAGGCAGATGCTTCTCTTTCTCCTTTTCCACCTCGTGCACCTTGTAGTCAACGGGCTTGCGCTTCCTCAACTCTCACGCTCCTCCGGAGTAGTAGCTTTCTTCCGCCGCAGATAGGAGTCCAACACCCATAAAGCACTAACAGAAGAGTTCAAGAACCATACATTTCTTTGAGCCCATTTAATGGCCCACTCCCTTCGACTCTCAGTAGTAAGCGCCACGGCGGTCTGCGGGACAGTGTCAAGCTTTGGGATTGTCTGCTTCAGTCCAACCTGTCTAATCAGCCTCTCCGGGAAGATGCATACCATGAATTCCAAGCCAGGAATGCGCACATATCGGGTAGGATCCAAGGAAGACACTCCAGTGACAGATTTGAGATGCCCCCATGGTACGATCCATCTAATCAAGGGACCGTCATCACTCTTCAATTTGTTTTCCCTGTAATTGCAGACTCGAGTGAAGTACACCATGTAGAGCCTAGTCCTCATAGCAATTGAGCGAGCATGAGAGGCAGGAACATTAACTGGGGGCTCGATCAATCGAAGACGCTCCATAAGCCAGACCTACCAAAAGCGGGTATAAAAAAAAAGAAAAAAGAAGAAAAAAAAAAGAAAAAACGAAAAAAAAGAAGAAAGAGAAAATTGTTCTTTTACCTGCAAAATAATGGGACTTCCCAAATAAGGTAGGTCGCGATTGGCTTTCCTGTTGTCCAAGCCCAATAGGATCTCTCCTAAACATAAACAAGCTGGGCTCCTGCGCAGTTCCATTTGCTCAACTAGGCCCAGGAAACGGGGATCACCTCTCAAATCCTCATCAACGTGCCCTTGAAGGACATATACATGTAACAAGCAAAATCCAAATGCCCTTCGCCTAGCAACATAAGAGATGGTGGGGTCGGCCTTGTTAATGAATCGGTTAATAAAGTCCAACATTCGCACTCCTTTCGAGGTCACTAATCGGTCCACTTCAATTCTTGTCAATCCAAGCAAATCTCTAAATTTGTTCTTATACCCTTGTGAAGTAGAAGGAATAGCGGGCAAGTGTTCTGGGTCCCACCCACCAATCGCAGCAATTTCTTCAGGAAATGGGCAAATGTCACCTCCAGGGAAGGCAAAAACGTGATAGTTCGGGTCCCAATAATCAAGACAAGCGTCTAGGGAAGGTTTGACTACCTTGATAAGCTTCAAACTCAGCAACGATCGAAGATTATAGGCACCCATGTCATACTTCTCCATACTAGAAAACTCATTGGTCCACTCTTTTAGACGAATCTCTAAAGTATTCATGATGAAGGATTATTTCGAGAATTTTATGTAATAAGACGAAGAAGAGACGGAAGAATTGTGTGAATAAAACCTCTATCGACGTTCCTATTTATACTAAAATCTGTTTCCTAAAATCCGCCAGGACGGATATACCGGGGAACAGGCGCAAAGACTGCCTGCGCCTCTTCAAAGGGACGCGACTCTGCTTTGCGCCTCTTCCTCAGCAACGTTTCTGTGATTTTCCGCGTTGGATCTTTCCTAAATTCCTCAACGAATAATTTCCTATTCATACGGGTTATTACTTTGGTAAATACGTCAAAGTTACCATATTTCGTGTTTCCTAATGTCGCGGATGCGCATCTCGAGACGATATCGACATTTTCGTCATTTTAGCAAACTTATACATTTTTTTTCACTTTTTTTCTTTTCGGGGAATCATTTCCCTATCCATTTCAAACTTATATGTTTTTATTTTTTCTTTTTTAAGGGGGTAACTCGCCCTACCGTCCGGTCATTTCCGACGACCAAATTTTTGCATTACATTTTTGCATTTTCGAGTCAAACCCTCCCTACCGTCCGGTCATTTCCGACCAAATTTTTGCATTTTTGCACTTTCAAGTCATTGTTTTGCGCTAATTTAGGCCATATGTATGCATACATGTTCTAAGTGATTTCTATGTAAATTTCGGCAGCGTGACGGCGTAAACCGTCATCTACCAAACCTGTTCAAAGCTAACCTGCAGGAACAAACAACGCAACCCAGCAGCAAAGGCACTCAGGCCGTCGTATATACAACCAAAAGAGGGATATGTACAACAAACTGGGGGCTCGAGCCTCAAGCAAAGTCCAAAATGTCCAAAATGTAGGTCCTAAATGTACAAATGTGCTAGATACAGCCAAAAACAAAACAAAAACAACAAAACTACTGCCGGTCGCCGCCTAACTCCGCAACTCTCGCCTCGAGAGCAGCAACCTCGGCGTCGCGAACCTCGAGCTCCCTCAGCAAACGAGCTGTCTCCTCCCGATATTGGGCCAACTCTCACTCCAGCTCGCGCTCCCTCGACGGCAGTAGCTCGCAGCCGGTTGGCTACCCTCCATAACGCCACAAACCGGGACGGCGCAATCTGCATTTTCAAATAAGTTCTCAATAATTGGATAAGTTCAATCAAATGTGTTCTTACACAAAAATCATACAAATTAGAGGCTCACCCTCCGAATCAGATGCTGCCAATCGTTCAAGCCAGCATCCGTCACATCCACCTCAAAGTCACACAGCTCGGAGATCGTCGTCCTCCCGGTCGCGTCAGTGTACTCGAGAGCCTCGGGGTACTCTGGGGGCTCGATGCCCGCCGCCTCAACCTCCTGTAAAGACAAAGGATTGCTATTAAATCGATAATCATTCATCATGCTTTCGAAATGGTCATAAAGAGAGTAAATGCTCACTACAACCGGCCAGTATGCCAACCTTCCGTAGAGGAACGCCGAGTAGTCCTCACCAGGAAGCAGAAGGGCGTCACCACCAACGCCAGCCAAGTCAGCCTCCCTCTCAGCCTCAGAAGGCTCACTGAACATCGTCCTAGGAGGACCGATGGGAACCGTCAAGACATCCCGAGAGCAATGACGAGCCAAGCCCTCGCCCAAGTACCACACATGACCCATCGACGTACTCAGCAGCAACCGGCTCGAGCTCCTAGGCCAAAGGACCTCAGCCACGAAAGGAGGAGCGCCGGCGTACTCTGCCCAAGGCCTGGGCACCCAATGGTAAAAGACAAGCAAGTAATCTTTCTTATGATCGGTAAAAAGGTAATAAAGAAGCAAAACGAATATAAGTGATATGCTCACGCTGTCCAGCTGAAGAGCGTTCACGTCCCGCCGGTAGACACCGTGAGAGGAACGCTTGCTCCTCGTGCGACACATCACCCAATCCCTCACAACGGGATATGCCTTCTCCAGCGGCTCCGTCCTCTTGGGCGAGAGGCTCGGAAAGTAGGAGTACACCCACGCCTGTGAAGCAAGATAATCAACAACGATCTTTCGTAATTCGATGAAGAAAAGAAGTGATTTTAGTCTGAATGAAGGTTCATACCTCCAACAGTAGTCCAGGGCCGACAGCACCAGGAGAAGTCCCCCTCTCCATCAACTCCGGACGAGCCATGGCCCTCATAAAGAGGATGAGGACCGCAATACCAGCAGTGACCCAGTTCCAACGTCCTAGGGAGCTCAGGTCAGAAAGAAAGGGAAGGAGCTTCGTCGACAGCCTCTCTCCCTTGTCTCCGAGGTAGATCGAAGACAGAAACCACCAAAGCCACAAGCGGGCCCTCTTCTCAGCTGTACAGGGAGGAGGAGCCGTCTCTCTCCCGTCAATCACCACCCGCGCCGGGTTCTTCCCCGCAAAGTAGTCTCGGACATAAGAACTAGGCACCAAACCAGGCACTATAACAGCCGTCGGCGCCAAGTCCACCCTCATGGCAGCCTCCGGTCACTCCACCTCCTCGGCCCCACACGGCAGACCATAAATCATGCCGTAGTCCTCCAACGTGACTCCCACCTCACCAAAAGGCATGTGAAAAGTGGAAGTCGTATCCCAGAATCGGTCCAAGAAAGCGCGGACCAGGCTAAGGTTAGCCCGTAGCTTCCTCTTCGCGATATCCCTCCAAGCCTGCACCAGGGCGCCGAATGCTCCCCGCTCGATCATGGCTTGCTCCTCCGCCGACAGCCTCTCGTAGCACTCCATCGCCGTCATGTAGCCCGAGAACGATCTGATGTTCCCGGCCTCTTATTGTGATTTGAAACAAAAGCTATATTTAGTTTGAATGAAATTGGAAAAGATATGAGCAAATGAAATGAAGGAAGGTGAGTGATGAGTAATGAATCCAAGATTACCAAGCTTTTCACCGTCATGTAGGATAGGTGACCCTCCGCAGCCCAAAGCAAGTGCCTGTTGTCCCAGGTCTCAGCCCACGCGGGTGCTCCCCTCAGCTGACAACCGCCTCGCCCATTGTTGGCCCGCCTCGGGGCCTCCCCCTCCTTCTACTCGAGGACCTCGTCCTCAGCAACCTCACCAGCTGCCCTAACCGCAGTGAAAGCCTCCTCGAGATCACGAGAAGCGTCAACGGCTTTGTCTATGTCCATGGGAGCTCTCCCAGAAGTAGAAGCCTCGTCACCTGCAACGTTGAAATAATTTTAGGCCGCGTCAAGTGACGACGAACCTTAATTAGGGGATTTTCGAGTTTTAGAAGCCCCGAAGTCGCTCTTTTCTCGCCATCTTTTGGCCGTATTCCCACAAACCCGATCGCTCATGTGGTAATTTGGGTTAAGTCAAGCCTAAGTTGAAGCCTAGTCATGGGTTTGAGTCGAAATTTCGACAGCATTTCGTTATAACGGCGATTATGCCCTAGAAAAGTGTCCTGAAAAAGCCGTCACAAACCAAAATTCCGAGATGGTAGGCAGTTTACCCATCATCCAAGGATTCCAAATGTCAAGTTTCATCGCAAACGGGCAATCCTGAGGCCACTTTCGAAGCAATTTACGGTTTAACTGTGAAACCGTCACAATTTTACTCAAATGCCCAAAAATCAACGAAAATTCGAAATAAATACATGGTTATGATCCTTATACTACCAATTAGCCATTTACAAGGTCAATTTTGCAAGGCAAGATCATTTGGGGCAAAAGCCTCAAATTTTCGACATTTTAGGGTTGAAAACCCTAAATTTTGTTGATCTAATTCGTCCATTATAGAAGATTAATGCAAGAATGATATACATACCTCGATTAGTCATGGCAAATGCAAGCTTTTGGATCAAATTTTGGCGGAAATGGTTGAAATTTGAGAGAGAAATTGATGAAATTGTGTTTCGAAACAAATGAAATGAACCCCTATTTTATCGCGCTTTTACTCAGGAAAGACACCCCCAGGAATAGACGCAGCAAGTGTTGCGCCTCTTCCAAGAGACGCAGCTCTTGCTGCGCCTCTTCCTCAGCTTCCCTTCATACGAATTTTCAAAAATTCGTTATGAGTTCGTTATTTGTGGGCCCATCTTTGGTGCGCCTCTTCCCCAATGCCATTTATTCTTTTTTGGTCTGTTTGACGATTATTCTTCGCTCAGACCCGCATTTCTAAGCCGACTGCAGACTATCGTGCATTATTTACTTATTCCAAGACCTTGCTTGTCATAACGAGCAAGTATTCTCTGACAGGTGTTCCGACACGCCTTCATTATATTTCCCCAGCGAGAGTAAGCGGACAGACAATCCCTCTCGAGACATGGAGATAAATTTCCGATAAGGTTTCCCCCAATGAGAGTTCACGACCTACAATCGTCCTTCTCGAGACGTGGAGATCAACATCGACCCCAAGTTCTTCTGAAGTTTGTTTGAAGACGACCCAAGCAGATTTCTCCCAGCAGTTCCCGCCTGTGTCCTGCTACTCACGATATTTCTTGTTTCCCCACGGAGTGCGATAAAGGTGTCGTTCTCCAGAAGTTCCCAGACCGGTAGAGTTCTTACACTCGAGCCTTAGTTACCCCTTAGGCCGAACTCATATTTGGGCCTCCTTCCCATTGATGCTTTCCTTTGGGATCCCACACCCTAGCACAATCCTTACTTATCTTTTAGGTCTTACCCTTAGCTCCTACGCTTAACCTTAGCTCTTACGCTTAACCTTAGCTCCTACGCTTACCCCTTAGCTCCTATGCACCTCCGGAAACATCTCGAGAAAGAAGTCTCAGGTATGGTGTCCTCTTATGGCTGGCGATCTTCCTTACGTAGTCTAATGGACTTTAAACGACCCTCCTCGATAGTCGACAGACTCTCAAATGTTCCCGACGATAGGTCCTTGGCTCAGACCCTTTGAGCCGCCTCGCGTCGCCATAGTCGTCAGGTTGTAATCTTCGATTGAACTAATAGATATACTATGACTTTCGCCTTGTCCAAGCCTCAGTCAAAGTGGGGGCTCTGTAGATACCTCATTTCTGCACCTCCCACAAACCACCCGGTGATGATTGGGCCACATGTTTGGTACGCGGAACGATTTGTGACAGTTCGTAAGTTTATCGTCAAGTGATTGCTCAAACACTGATGTCTACCTCTTAATTGTCATCTACGCGCCGATACGGTCGTTTTGACAGTAATTAGAGTACATTTGGAGTCCGGGCCTAAAACCGTCTTCATTTTCTGATAACCGCTAAATCCCGAGTCAGAATGTTCTAGAATGTTCCGGATATTTCTATTTCATATTTCACAATCTTTTAATCTTTGGTAAAGAATTTCCCGTAATATTCACACAAAATATTAAGGAAAATAAGATTAATCCGTTATTCCATAAACTAAACATGGAAATCTTTCTTCCGCAGGAGGAAACCACCTGGGAACAGACGCAGCAGCTGCTGCGCCTCTTCCAAGGGACGTAGTGCCTGCTGCGCCTCTTCCCAGGTCCTTTTATGCGTATTTTTCGTATCTTTTCATATCTTTTCGAGATTCACTTCCAAAATCTCTCCGAAAACCCTAATTCCTTCACGTGATTAGTATAAATAGGAGCCTTCGCTCCTCATATTTCTCACGCGAGTGTCCACCCTTCTCTTCTCCCTTTGCATTCTAGACCACGTTCTTACTTTTTGGCGTCTACTTGCTTGAACTTTCGACCACGTAAGCTCGGATCCTTCTGAGTACCAGCCTCATTTTGCATGACCGACCAATTTGACTAACTCCACCATAATCAACTTTAATTAATCTTAATCGTTTTTCCTCTTACGAGGTCACTTTCGTTACATTCGAGTCGAGCATCACTAATCATAAACTTAGTTCATCTCGTTTCGTCAAACATGTAAGTCTGAGGGTGTAAATCCTTCTTTTCATTATTGTTATTTACTTTTTGTATCATTAATGAATGATTTATGTCGAAAGTATTCTTAAAACCAATTTCTAAAACCCTTTGTTTAAAACCCTTTTTACGGATTATCAGAGGACAACCGTCGAGAAAGGACGCATCAATTGTTGCGCCTCTTCGAAGGGATGCAGCACCTGCTGCGCCTCTTCGTGAGGCTGCCGCAGTTCCTGCTTCATTTCTTCTTCCTTCGTCTTCTGTTGATTTCGTCTACTTTGTTTTCTTTCGTTTTTTTGTTCTTAACCCGTTCACATGATAATTTAACATATCGTTCATCACTGTTAGCATATAATTCATCATTAATTCCCGACCTTAAATCCCAAGTAATCCAATATTTGCGGGTTTTCGTCATTAAAATCAATCTGGGTTGTAGAAATTCGATTCTTTCATATCGAGTTTCTGGAATTCGACCTTTGATATATTTCCACCTGTCTATTATCATATCCGTCATTAGTTCTTCATTAATTCGTCATATTTAACCTACTTAGTTCACCCATGTCACTAATCAATCTTTCATTCATGTAATTAATTCGTATTAATCGGTTTCATCCATGTTTTATTGCTTTTATGGCTCATTCACATGTAATTAATGTATTAAATCACTTTCATCCGAGTCATATATCATAATCAATCATTAAATTTCACCCACGAATACTAACGATTTGCAGTTCCGGCTTCACAGCCAGAACTCAGCCTTGGAACAGACGCAGCAACTCCTGCGCCTCTTCCAGAGGGCGCAGCTCTGCTGCGCCTGTTCCATGTTGATTTCTGTCTCTGAACTCCCTTTCTGCCTTGACCTAGTTTAATTAGTTTACGTATTAATCTACTATTATTCATATTATCGCCTGATTCCTGTTCGTTAATTCGTTTGTTTGTTCTTTTTTCCCAAATTATCCGTTTTTGAAGGTATTTTCGACATAAATCATTGATCCGTTGTAATTATTGTATTTGTTATTGTATTTATTTTATTGCATTGTTTGTATGCCTTTACATGTAATTGAATTTAAATCCCTACTTCGACTCAATTGTATGCTAAATTAATTATTCACCGTGTTCGAAATCTATATCTCATTACTTAACATATTCTTATATGTTATAATTTAATTTAGTCATAAAATTAAATACAAATCTTATGCATGCAAACATAAATAAGAAGAGATAAGAAAATCGTTTTCTCACCATATGATTTCGGTTTTATGGGCACCAACAAGATCTCCTTCTTGTTAGTTCTTGAGCTTTCCAATAATGGATGAACATTCAAAAATCCCAAAGTAGAGATTCTCCTCTTGATTGCACCCAAGATTATCCCTTATCCCCACTAAATAATATTAGCTAGATATTAGTTTAGTAGTTTACCTTAAAATTGATTACTAATACTCATATATTACATTAATAATATTAGTAATTTCTATGAACAATTTGAATCAAAAATCTCATGTTTTGATGAAGGAGAAAAGAATATGTGAAAGAGAATATGCATGCAAAGTTATGAACATGCATAGAGAGATAAATTAAAGAACAAAACATTTTCATGTCTTGTGTAGGGTGACCGGTTTTGGGGCTTTGGAGGACCAATATATGTTCCTTCACTTTTCCTTTTATTCTTCTCAAAAACTTAGGTATGTAAGGCTAGTGTAGTGTAGGCTCATTATTTAATTCTATCACATAAAATAATATAAGCACAACCCACTACATACTCTTCCAAATTCGGTCCATCCTCCATAATATGGACTACCATTTTATTTTGTCAATTTGTCATTTGTCATACAATATGTCTCATGTAATATATTACATGTTATTAATTAATTTAATGCATATTTATCCCATAAATATCATTTTACAAATTAAATAAATTACATACAAGAAAATGACTAGTGATACTTGATCACATAAATAAAATGGGTCATAGAATTATAATTCACAACATCTTGTAATTATAATTAACCATTCATTCTTATCTCTATTGTTTCTCAAACAATGAACAATTTTACTAACAAAGCATTTTATTACTAAAATAAATCTTATTTAATCCCATTACTATAAGATAATATTATTCTCTCTCACAATTGAATTGTTCAATTTTAAGGAATTGATCAACTTGTATCGTCATACAATTAATCAACTTTATAGATAAGGGCATCATCTTTTAGGTGTGACCTTAAGGGATCAACTAACCACCACCGTCCCACGACAGTAACGTCAAACTCTAGCAAGCCAATCGTTACCGATTAATATTGGTCAGTTGACTATAAAATGAATCATCCCTTACGTATTCTTAAAATGAGATTTAAACATGTGATCAATATGATCGACAATTTTGATCGCATTATTGTCGGGGACACTTACTCCAACAATCTCCCACTTGTCCTCGACAAGTGTTCGTCACCAATTCTCTTGTCCTATTACTATCTCCCACTCAATGCAAGGTGTCTTTCGGGTCGTACTTGCAAGTGATCATATCGAGAGTGGTTTCCTCGATCTGGAGAATAACTGATTGACCGAAATTTATCTACCATAGATACCTTCCGAGCGTGGCCACGCATTTCCAGTTCATTACTTCTCGAGTGGCCCTGAGATATTGTTTTAACCCTGACAAGGGGTGGACAATTCATATCGCACTCATTCCCTTCGACTAGTGACAGCCATCATAACCCAAAATATGCCCATTTGACCCCATTTACGAAGGTCGTAGTAACACAAATCAAAGTTAATCTGAAACTGTGCCATCTTAGGCGAACAGTCTTTAGTCAAAAGAATCGACTCATTAGAATACTATAGTAGCTCTCGCCACGACCAGGCTTTATAAATTTACCAGAACTCTATAAGCGGTCACTGCCCGACAAAGTGTTCCTAACAGTCTGCCTATGTGATCGACTAGTCATCTCACATGACTCTATGGCACTTGAACTTGCCATCAATCACATCACACTCTAGTCACTTCGAGACGTCACCTCATACAAGCGACTATGGGCAAATACTATGTTAATCCGGGTTCACTTAACGGGGTTCAATATTGTCTCTACAACCTGTTTGGATGTAACAAAGTATAAAGGGAGTTTTTAGATTTAAAAACTCGAACGACAAATGCGATTATCACATATGAATAGTCAATACCTGATTACTACATCATATTCTATAATCCAGTTTGATCCTGAATGTAGTTGTTCATCTTAATTCAATTGAAATGACATGACTCATCATGTTAAGCCTATGAGAAGGCTTTGGTTAGTAGGTTTTATCAACTTCTTGTACCTAACTCTACCTTACTACATACTTGTTTTCCTTTGTAATGTATACATTTGCATTACAAAACTTTCTGAGTACGTGTCGAGATTCAATCAAGACATAGGCCCTCTAGCCTTAGAATAGCTCCCATTGTTTTCACAGTGTGCGGGACTCATCCTTCTTGCACATCCCATGATTGCAAGTGTACTCAATTTCCGTTTTAAATATCTCTCATTGTTCTTTATTGCCTAGAACGATTCTAGAAAATATATTTCTTAAATAACATAGCCGCAATGGTGTCTTAACCATCCTAATGTGTTTTGATTATGGTTTTGTCAGAAACCATGCGCAATCTCAATTGTCAATTGTCACTTGTGTAACACCCTTACACAAAATTTCATCAAAAACACTTTGCTTTTACTTCCTTAATGCTACTGCAAGCACTTAAGGGTAATCTTTATGGCTTACTTGGTAACTATTACTTAAATTCGATTTGAAACAATTCATCATACTCAAAGTATATGAAGTGTTATACATCATTTCCTATTTAATTGATTCGGCAGCGGAAGCAAATGGAATCAATCAAATGTGTTCAACTTGATTGAACTAGTCATGAATCTTATCAACATAAGACTTCTAATTTGACACTAATATCATGTGGACTTATCTCCATAAATCCAGATATTAATATGTATTATAATACTCCAAAAGTATTAAATCATTCCCAATGATCAATATGTCATCCATATATTAGACTAATTAAAATTTCCGTAACTCCCACTAATCTTCATGTATAAACATAACTTCTCAACTTATTGAGAAACGTTTCATCACATGATCAAAATGTTGATTCCAACTCATTGATGTCCTACTTAAGACCCTCTCTTAAGTTTCACATTATCTTAGGATGGCAAGAATCTACAAAACTTAAGACATGTATTGAATACATTCCTTCTAATTTAAGAAGTGGGTTTTAGATTCACTCGCTATATGTATATCATCATAATGAAACACAATCTCTAAGAAGATCCAAATAAACTTAAGCATTTCAACTAGTGCAAAACCCTTTGCTACCAATCAAGCTTTGAAATCTCTCTTTATTAGTGCAAAACCCTTTGACACTAATCAAGCCTTTTATTTCGGATTTTCATGGCTCTAAGCCTTGTATTGAGTTGTGACTTAAACATTCTCATGTAAGTCATATGTTCATTACTTTCCCGAAGTAATCAACTTGAATCAAACAATTTCTTTGTAAGCTCTTTACTTTCTTAAAAGTAACATGAATTCATCATTTTCAACAAGTGACGACTTTAACCTCCTAGGTTTTGAAGAAACAACGTCTTACACAAAACGTATCATGTAGCCAAGAAAGACCAGTTTCTTGCGACATAACATTCTTTGTGGCTCTTGAATAATTTCTCCCACTCTGTCTTCTAGAAATAAACTTGTATTTTAGAAAGACAGCCTCACGAGCCACAAACCCGTTGTACTCGTGATTATAATAAGGAAAAATGAGCATTTGTTTCTTTTGAAAACTTACAACCATGGTACCCTACCATTTCATATCTCATATGATTCGTTTTAGATTTAGTGGAAAAATAATTTAGACAAAATGATAAAATCCCCAAAAGGATCAAGTAACTCAAAGTAACTTGATCGAAGTCCAAACCATATCGAATAGCGTTTGATTTCTTTATCCAACCACACATTATCCCATAATGTGTGCTAAGAGAGATTAATTTGTGATACCATATCACATTTCATTTGGCTTGCATCAAGGTCTTCACTTGATAATCCCATCATGACTAAATCGTGATTCCTTGAACTCTTTGAACTTCTTCAAAGATTTCTCTATTTACCTTATTAAGTGAACACATTAGCGTCAACTTAAATCGTTGGTAAAAGAAAATGATCAACCTATTTTGGATCAATGATTTACAATCTCGATCTCCTTTTCAACCAAAAGGCACGAGACATCTTGCTTTGAATACAAGATACGCATATACCATAAGATCTAATGGTTTCAAGAGTACTCGATAACTCTTTGCGTTCATCATTCCAGAATTTAAGGTTCAATCTTGGGTTACCAATTTGAATCTTGCATCATCTACATGATATATCATTCTAGTTTGGTTTAGAATATAATCACCTTGATAATGGGCTAGCCATACATCAAATCATGGTGTATAGGGTCACAAAAGTGAAACCTCTTTTGTATCTTAACAAGTTTATATTCTTATTAAGAGTTTATGCACTTAATAGTCATAATTAAGTACAACTATAAACCCAAAAACTAGATTGAGTACACAATAACTCTATCTCTCGACATTTTTTGATGCTAGTCGTCATATTATAATCATCTTATGTATCAAGTACAATGATGAAAACCACCACTGGTTTCTAATATTGACGAAGTAGTACTAGCAAAATTTATGTCAATCAAATAAATAAAGAACTAAATCTTATTAGATGTCCCACAACTAACTTGCTTATTTTATAACAACTTGGGGTAGTTTCTTTTCTAGTGTCCAACATTTAAGACAATGGAAACTTTGTTGGTCGGGATTGATAGGTTTAGTATCATTATTCTCAATAACTTTACTTTTAACATTACCTTGTATCAATTCCATTCTAATTTTACTTCTTGAACCTCGTCCTTTTCTTAACGGTTTAAGAGAATGCTCCCACTCATTTCAAAGAATCTTTACTCAGAGAAGCAAAGTTGAATCTTATGAAGACTACTCTTCAATTCAATCGTTTTAGTCTTAAAACTTTCATTGAAGTGGTTGCGTTATTTTGGTCAATTACGAATTCTGACAAATTTAATTACCAAAACAATTTATCGCTTCAAGGTACTTAATTTAATTAAGTATATGAAAAACAATCCATTGTAAGTAGATGTGTTAGTCAAGAATCAAAAACTTGTTTGATAATGAATAACTTTCATCTATACTCTCTACAAGAGATCCTTACAATGGATAATACGAGGTTTTTAGAAGAAAAAATCAAATTTTGTCTTTAGTTACGATGTTTTAATGGAGATATTAACTAAAATCGAAATGATATCGTATATGAATTGTGATAAAGAAATAGAACAATATGATAACGGAATAGTGGAAAAAAAAAACTTAACATTTATCGTTTTAATAATACTTGTAAATATAATAACAAGTAAAGAATTTACATAGTGACCTCTACCCAACTATGATAAATGATTCCAAGATCCAAATTCATATTAACTTGGGCACGGTAGGGCCGATTCATCCCTTATCAATATAACTCGGTGGATTAACGCTTTAATCGATTCTACTTTTAGAACTCTTGGTCGATAAAATTACATTAATATTTATCTTTAGCCCGGAACACATGCGACTACGGTCACGAATACTTCCGTTGAGCTCAATCCAAATTTCGAATAAATGTGTCCATGATCCAAATCCACATCAACTTGGGCACGGTAGGGCCGATTCATCCCTTATCAACATGAATTCGGTGGATAGACATTTATCACCCACTTCCCCTACGTAACAAGGTTTGTACCCCGGTAGGGCCGAGTGCACTCCCTCATGAAATAGGTTTTCATGGTTTCTACTTTTTGGTAAAGCTAAGTCTCAATTGTTTATTTTAGCGAGAGGTCATGTCAATTTATTATCTATCACGTTTTAAGTGAACTAAAGCGGTGAACTACGATAATTGTAATTGACACGGTCGAATAACTCGATTTAATGATAATGCATGTTTTAGTTATGGCGATTTAGCGATGCATGCAACATATAAATAAAATGCAAAGCATAAAATATAAATCCTAGTATGGCCTTCCTAAAATAGTAAATCTAATAAACTATTACAAATTCGGAAACCAACTCCATTGGTCCCTTGAACTTCGGTTTTGGCACGCATCTCGAGGTAACACCATCTTTAATGGATCGCCCTCTTAAGTGGCACCGTCTTCAAGGATCTCCGGAATAAATAAATTACATAACAAATTACATAATTTCCTATTATATATTTGTAATTAAAATAAAATAAATCTATTAAATTACAAAACGGTGATACGAGATCACAATAAATTACAACCGAATCGATATTCCCATACATTTCGGGTAATACCAATTAAAAACTAAGGCCATACTAAGTAAAAATTACATAATTCAAAAATACATGAAATAAAATTATGACAATCATAAATAAAATGCAGCATTATAATATGTATGAACATGCCCAATTTTATGCTAAATCGCCTTTAAGGAGCCAATATCGTATATTAAATAGTTTTTACGGATTTGCGTGATTCAACCTTTTAAAATCACAATAAATTACATAAAATCATATTTATGTATAATTTAATTACCCTAACCAACTTAGGACTCAAAATTAGTCTCCACTAACATATTTGACTATAATTAACTTATATTCTTAAAGTTGTTCATTAATGGACCCAAAATCACAATAAAATGCTATAAACTCCAAATAAATCATAAAAATTTCAAATAAATTCAAAATTCAAAATTCAAAATTTAAACTCATGAACATTCTGGAAAAATACCATGACACTCATAATGTTCAAAAACTTAGGTTAAAAATTTCAAAATTTATCGGGAAAAACAATGTTGCGGTTTGTCGGATTTATCAAATATAATCATAAAAATACGAGAAAAATTATATTCATCAACTTTTCAATTTTAGATCTGAAAAAGATAATAAAATACAACATGTGACGTTTTTCCTTAGTCATGAAGTATGTTTTAGCAATTATTCACTAATTAAAGTCACTATTTATGCTATTTTTCATCAAAAATACACAAATCATGCATAAAGACTTCATAATAGCCTATTATTTTACATACATCTTGTAAAATTGCATGTGACAACATACTAAATTTCTATGACCAGATTCGAAATATTTCTCATATTAACATATTTTTCATTTAAATTCGATTTTTATCCTGAAAAATCCATATTTCGAGCATAAGAACTCAAAAAATTATGAAAATTTACAGGTTATCTAAAAATAATATATGTGAAAACATATCCAAAAACCACTGGAAAATTCGAAGTTTAGCTATTTTTCGTCCAAAAATGACATATAAAAAAATGCCATTATTATATAAAACGAACAATAAAATCCATAAATTAAACCAAAATATCCTAAAACATTTTAGGACCTGAAACTTTAACATGCATAATAAATTTCATGATATATCATAATAAACACAAATTTATAAGTTTTATATGTTAATCGTATAACTCGGAAAAACAATAACCGATTTGCATGCAAACAACCTAATGCTCTTGATACCGCTTGTTGGAAATCTATATCTCATTACTTAACATATTATTATATGTTACAATTTAATTTAGTCATAAAATTAAATACAAATCTTATGCATGCAAACATAAATAAGAAGAGATAAGAAAATCGTTTTCTCACCATATGATTTCGGTTTTATAGGCACCAACAAGATCTCTTTCTTGTTAGTTCTTGAGCTTTCCAATAATGGATGAACATTCAAAAATCCCAAAGTAGAGATTCGCCTCTTGATTGCACCCAAGATTATCCCTTATCCCCACTAAATAATATTAGCTAGATATTAGTTTAGTAGTTTACCTTAAAATTGATTACTAATACTCATATATTACATTAATAATATTAGTAATTTCTATGAACAATTTGAATCAAAAATCTCATGTTTTGATGAAGGAGAAAAGAATATGTGAAAGAGAATATGCATGCAAAGTTATGAACATGCATAGAGAGATAAATTAAAGAACAAAACATTTTCATGTCTTGTGTTGGGTGACCGGTTTTGGGGCTTTGGAGGACCAATATATGGTCCTTCACTTTTCCTTTTATTCTTCTCAAAAACTTAGGTATGTAAGGCTAGTGTAGTGTAGGCTCATTATTTAATTCTATCACATAAAATAATATAAGCACAACCCACTACATACTCCTCCAAATTCGGTCCACCCTCCATAATATGGACTACCATTTTATTTTGTCAATTTGTCATTTGTCACACAATATGTCTCATGTAATATATTACATGTTATTAATTAATTTAATGCATATTTATCCCATAAATATCATTTTACAAATTAAATAAATTACATACAAGAAATTGACTAGTGATACTTGATCACATAAATAAAATGGGTCATAAAATTATAATTCACAACATCTTTTAATTATAATTAACCATTCATTCTTATCTCTATTGTGTCTCAAACAATGAACAATTTTAGTAACAAAGCATTTTATTACTAAAATAAATCTTATTTAATCCCATTACTATAAGATAATATTATTCTCTCTCACAATTGAATTGTTCAATTTTAAGGAATTGATCAACTTGTATCGTCATACAATTAATCATCTTTATAGATAAGGGCATCATCCTTTAGGTGTGACCTTAAGGGATCAACTAACCACCACCGTCCCATGATAGTAACGTCAAACTCTAGTAAGCCAATCGTTATCGATTAATGTTGGTCAGTTGACTATAAAATGAATCATCCATTACGTATTCTTAAAATGAGATTTAAACATGTGATCAATATGATCGACAATTGTGATCGCATTATTGTCGGGGACACTTACTCCGACACACCGACTTAGCCTAATTCTTCACATGTTAGGATCAAAACATGGATGTTGCATTGCATGCATATAATCGACAATATATCGAGTATAGACGATTTTCCCTAATCATTAGTAGAGGCCGCTATCGAGGTTGGCGGGATTAGGTGTTCGATCAAAAGAGCTTCCTAATACGTACCCTCACCCCTTACTCCAGATCTCTGTGAACATCCGTGTTCATTGGCATCCACGGGAGTCATTCTAGACATAGAATGCTAAGGGTAATGAGTTCTTGGTGTTCATGTCGCTACTTTGTGTCTTGACATGGCACGAGGTATTCGAACGGTTTCCAATTTTCCACAATAAATTGGTGGCGACTTCACAAATGCAAACACTTATTTCCCAAGCGCCCCCGTGGCCCATGTCCACACTCCCCCACATAATATCCTCAAACATTGAGCTTCCCCTCAACCACCAGACTACCCCATCGATGTCGCAGTCATCGTCATCGTCGCCATTGCCGCCGCCAGATATGGTCCAAAGGCGATGACTCAGGTGATGAGAATAATTTGCAACACATTGCGGGTCGAATGCGCCACAGGGTTTACCTAGAAGCAATAAATTTAAAGATACCTAATCCTTTACAATGGGATAAAGATACGAGGCTGCCATATGCTGGGTATTTTGCGAGTTGGATTGGTTGTTGTGTAAGACAGTATGCGCCTCTCGGTACACCGCGTATCAATGAACTGGGTAAAATACGGAACACCATGCTAATAAACAGAATAAATATATGTATATACAATAATAAATATTTTTGCCGAAATTAAGTTACTATTTGATATGTGTATTAGCCGAAACACTTGTACCAACTACGTTCATCATATATGCAGTTAGCTTACGTTGTCCCCGAAATATATGATAAGTACCTAAAAAAAAGATAGTGGAAGCTCTCAGATCTTGGAAGTTAAAGATTGCTGAGAACCATTTGTTCAACAAGGAAACCGGGGAGATGAACAAGAACCCACCAAAAAAGAAGTATCTGTATGTCAGTCAGGACCATTTGGATAGCTATATCGCTTATAGGCAGTCTGACAAGTTTAAGGTAACTTAATAATAATATAAGTAAAGAAGTATACTTAGTTTAGTGTTTGGTCATGCTTACGTTTCTTGATACAATTTATTTGATGAAGGCTATGAGTGAGAGGAACAAGGCGAACATTTCAAAGAAAAAGACCGTCTTTTACGGCTCCCGAGATGGTTATATATTGATTAAGAAGAAACTTGTAAGTACATAATTCTTATAGTATTAGACTATTAGGTGATGAATGTTATATATGTTCATAGTAATCATACATGTTTTGAGAGGATATCAATGTGATGAATGAATTGCAGGCAAAGCTTGAAAAATTCAGTCGCCACGACTCACGATGCTTGGGTGCAAGGTCACACTCCTAAGAATGGAAAGACGGAAACTGAATATGATAAGGACATCAAAGAAAAAATTATAAGTTTGAATAAATATGTCACTCCTACCACTGGTAGCCGGAGTTATATAATTGTGAGTTGCTTAATGGTTTTATGTGCATGTAGAGGATCTGTGAGAAGGAAGTACAAGAAGGAAAATGGAAGCCTGAAGGACGTGATGACATTCTTGCTAGGGCAATCGGCAAAGCAGAGCATCCAGGTCGTGTGAGAGTAGGGGTAGGAACGCATGTTGGTATCACTAAGTATTTTGGGAAAACTACTCGACGTGGTGATGATTCCAAGAAGGTAATCTATAAATACTGTATTTGAACCAACGTAATTAATTTACAACTATATATGCTGATATTAATTTCTACTACACAACTACATAAAATAGCCAGGTTGATGGTGAGAACGTTGGAAATTGGGGAAAAGCTATCAGAAAAGGAGTTGGATATGGTTCAACAAGTCATAAAGGAAGGAGAGGAGGAGGAGGAGGAGGAGGAGGAGGAGGAGGAGGAGGTGTAGATACCTCATTTCTGCACCTCTCGCAAACCACCAGGTGATGATTGGGCCGCATGTTTGGTACGCGGAACGATTTGTGACAGTTCGTAAGTTTATCGTCAAGTGATTACTCAAATACTGATGTCTACCTCTTAGTTGTCATCTACGTGCCGATACGGTCATTTTGACAGTAATTAGAGTACATTTGGAGTCCGGGCCTAAAACCGTCTTCATTTTCTGATAGCAGTTAAATCCCGAGTCAGAATGTTCTAGAATGTTCCGGATATTTCTATTCCATATTTTATAAATATTTCACAATCTTTTATCCTTTGGTAAAAGATTTCCCGTAATATTCATACAAAATATTAAGGAAAACCAAAATTATTCCGTCCTACCATAACTCAAACACGGAAATCTTACTTCCGCAGGAGGAAACCACTTGGGAACAGACGCAGCAGGTGCTGCGCCTCTTCCAAGAGACGCAGTGGCTGCTGCGCCTCTTCCCAGGTCCTTTTCTGCGTGTTTCTCGTATCTTTTTCATATCTTTCCGAGATTCACTTCCAAAGACTCTCCGAAACCCTAATTCCTTCACGTGATTAGTATAAATAGGAGCCTTCGCTCCTCATATTTCTCACGCGAGTGTCCGCCCTTCAGTTCTCCATTTGCATTCTAGACCTTTGTTCTTAATTTTTGGCGTCTACGTGCTTGAACATTCGACCACGTAAGCTCGGATCCTTCTGAGTACCAGCCTCGTTTGCATGACCAACCAATTTGAACAACTCCACAATCAATCAACTTAATTAATCTAATCGTTTTCCTCTTACGAGGGCACTTTCATATTTGCATTATAGTTCGAGTCGAGCATCGCTAATCGATAACTTAGTTCATCTCGTTTCGTCAAACATGTAAGTCTGAGGATTTAAATCTCTCTTTTATTATTGTTCTTTACTTTTTGTATCATTAATGTAAGGTTTACGTCGAAAATACCTCTTAAAATCGATTTATAAACCCGTGCTTTTAAAACCTCTTTTTACGGATTTCCAGAAGACAAACCGTCGAGAAAGGACGCAGCAACTGTTGCGCCTCTTCGAAGGAGCGCAGTTCCTGCTGCGCCTCTTCGGGAGGCTGCCGCAGTTCCTGCTTCCTTTCTTCTTCCTTCGTCCTCTGTAATTCGTTCTTCGTTCTTTTTCGTTTATTTTCGTTAATTCTTTGTTATAAACACATAATAATTTCATGTATATTATTTATTCATCATTCACACGTTTAATTCATCATTAAATCCGACTTAAATCCCTTATAATCTCATATTTGCGGGTTTTGTCATTAAATTCAATCCGGGTTGTAGAAATTCGATTTGTTCATATCGGGTTTCTGGAATTCGCCCTTTGATATATTTTTCATCTGTTTATTGTCATATTCGTCATTAATTCATCATTAATAGTTTGTTTACCTATTTTGTTCACCCATGTCACTAATCAATCGTTCATCCATGTAAATAATTCGTTTGCATCCGTCTCATCCATGTTTCATTGCTTTTATGACTCATTCATATGTTAATAATCTATTAATCACTTCCATCCGAGTAAATATCATAATCAATCCTTAAATTCACTAATTTACATTAACGATTTGCAGTTCCGGCTTCACAGCCAGAACTCACCCTTGGAACAGACGCAGCAACTGCTGCGCCTCTTCCAAAGGGGCGCAGTCCTGCTGCGCCTTTTCCAGGATGAGTTCTGTCTCTGAACTCCGTTGTTGCTTGACCTAGTTTAATTAGCTTACGTATAATTGACTATTAACCGTATTATCACCTTAACTTCTGTTCGTTAATTCCTTTCTTTATTTCTTTTTCTCAAATTATCCGTTTCAAAGGTATTTTCGACATAAATCAATGAATCCAATGTAATTATTGTAATTTTCTATTATTGTATCATTTATCGCATTTGTATGATTTATTTGCACGCTTTCACATGTAATTGAGCATTAAATCCTACTTCGACCCAATTGATTGCTAAACTACGTGTTAACCGACTTAGTTAATCTTCACATGATAGATTAAAACTTGGATGTTGCATTGCATGCATATAATCGACGATATATCGAGTATGAATAACTTCCCTAATCATTAGTAGAGGCCGCTATCGAGACGGGCGGGATTAGGTGTTCGATCAAAAGAGCTTCCTAATACGTACCCTCACCCCTTACTCCAGATCTCTGTGAACATCCGTGTTCATTGGCATCCACGAGAGTCATTCTAGGCATAGAATGCTAAGAGTAACGATTGCTTAGTGTTCATGTCTTTACTTTGTGTCTTGACATGACACGGGGTATTCGAACGGTTCCAATTTCCCATAAAAATTGGTGACGACTCCAACAAAATGCAAACGCTTGTTCTCTTCCTCCCAAGCGCCCCCGTGGGCCCCCGCTATCCACAGTTTGGCGAATCCGCTGGGGATAATACACTTACGTGTAGCCAAGGGTGAAACTTGAACAAGGTTAGGGAATAATTTGTACAAGACAATTGTCGGTTTTCAGAACTCGGTCTTCCTAGACCGTTTTATTCGGCCTTCCTAGGCCCAACCCAACCCATTCGACCAATCGTCCTGTCTAAACGGTCCTAATTCTTATTTGGGCCTAAGGATGGATAGCGATTGGCATCATCCATACCATGATGCTTACTCTTGTTTGTATCAAGGGCCTTCACTACTTGAGGAAATGGACTAGGAATCGGCCTTACTCTTGTTTGGTACGAGCCTCTCCACAGACTTTGGGTTTGATGGTTCGGTATGGCAACCCACCCTTTAAACCAAAACCCTTTTAAAAGCACTCAGCATCCCGTTATAATGCTTGTATAAATGTTTGTACCTTACGTAATCACCATTTCTAAACGAAACCATGATGATTTTTGTAAAAATCAAAACCCTTTTCTTAAAGAATTTTCGAAAAAAAAGAGGCCATTGATTAGCGCGAAACCCAGTCAAAACTCCGTCCGTTTGTCGAGTCAAAATTTCGGGCCCAAGCCCATTTCAAAACCTCACTTCGAGTCCACTCCTACGACTACAATATAGTTGACTAGGATATACATTTTCAAAACTTTGTCCTTTCTTCAAAGCTCACTCAACACAAGTGGCACACACCCACTTCAAGAGTCAAAACATTTCTTCTTTTAGCAGGTGTGTTAGAATGGTCGATCGTGTTTTGATTCGTCATCGATCTCTTATCCAGTTTTCAAGCTGCCTGGAACCAGCGACACGAATCTCAACCAACTTCAAGATGGTAATGATCGAATCCTAGCCGCGCTAGCCCAAATCCAAGTTACTCAAGACCAAGTGTATGATCGCCTTGACACCATCGAGGGCCGGATCTATGCCGTAGAGGGGAGATTGCCTCCTCACGAAAGTGAAGTAGTAGGTGACTTCACGAGTGAATCCAAGGACGAAAATCCTCCCATGGGACTAACTGTAGCTGAGAAAAGACTCCAATACTTAGAGGAGCAATTGATGTACCTTAAAGGGGATGACATTTATAGGGAGAATAATCGCAAGTATGAGGCCGTCAACTCCAAATTGCCAACCAACTTCAATATGACGGATATACCTAAATTCAAGGGGCACGAAAACCCATTGAACCACATCCGTGCCTTCAAGGATTACATGTCTATCAAAGGCATCAAATCCGAGATGTTCTTAAGGATCTTTCCTTCATCTCTTGACACCATCCCAAAGCAATGGTTCTACTCCTTAGAACACAAAAAGATCGCTATTTGGGAGGATGCCGTGATCGAATTTGCTAAGCAATATGCGGATAATGCCGAGATCCAAGTTAACATGCGCACTCTAGAGGTTCTTACCCAAAATGACTGATGTGAACATTATTTGCGCACATTTAGTCCCCTAATTGAGCCTATTTTGCATACTATTATAACATTCTATGGCCATTTTATCCGTCAAAACCTTCCTATTTGCTTTTCTATCGCATTTCATATGTTTTGTAGAAAAGGAGATAATAAGGCGGAAATTCCCGTCTTTTCGTGCATATTTGGAAGCTTATTGATGATATTAGATGGACTAGTATGAAGAGGAGGCAAGAATGATGACCAATGATGTAGGAATAAAGAGTATAAAGATGGGTCATAAGGTTTAAAGCAAGGAGGAAAAGCAAGGAAGCCATTCATGAAGAACATTGCTCGGAACGCAAACCAAGAGTTGCTCCTTTGGCTCTGAAAATATGCTAGATGGAACGGCGTCGAAAAAACAAGCGATCTAGGCTTTTGAATCACTCCAATAGGAGTCCGGATGAGAAAATGACGTCCGTTTTACAATCCGAGCTCAAACAAAGAAGCTGTACAGGAATCCGCGCGTCCCGCGCTGAAGACGCTCGGACCCTACAATCCGCTCGGATTGCTCTGAATCCGCTCGGATTCCCCCACTACAATCCGAGCGTCTTGCTCTTGAATCCGCTCGGATTCCACCGCAAGAATCCGGCCGTCCCGACTCCAATCCGCTCGGATTTCTTTCCAGTGATTTTCGTGTTCTTCAAGCTCCGAGAAAGACGCCCTTCTCTCGGAGAATCCCGGAGTCTCCTTGCTCAAATCTAAAAAGTGTAATTACTAGTTTAGCCCTTAGTTAACCCTAATGCATCCACCTAATTTCCACTATAAATACCCCATTTGTAATAATCAAATCATCAAGTTTTCATTAGGTTAATTCAATCCTTCTTTAGATTAGATTAGGAGTAGATTAGAATAGATTATCATTTAATCTTTCCACAAATTACACATTAATCTTTCCTTTAATCATTGTTCAAGTTTACTATTGAGGAATTCAAGTTTATTATTGGGTAATTAGAAGATTATTGGGTTTATTGGGAGATTGACAACCTTCCATCAATCATCAAGTTCTTCTATTATTCTTTGCATTATTATTTTGGAATCTCCATAGGTATAATTCTCTTAATCCTTGTTTTAATTATTGTTAATCTTTCTTACTTGATCATCATGTTTGGCTTTGTTAGTATGATTGACAACCTTATTAACATGTTAAACTTGACCATGAGTGAGTAGTTACTTAGCTAGGATTAGTGGGTAATTAGGGGAAACCAACATGGGGAATGATTCATGCTTAAATTAATATGCTTCCATGATTTATTTGCTTGCTTGTTTTGATCTCAACTCATGCACATGTTATGTTTGATGAAATGCTAAGCCTATGAATCCTTGCATTTACTACCATCTCTTATCTTTTCAATGAGACTTGTAAGACATAACCCAACTCGAGTCTCATTAGACCATGCATGTTGTTGAGTAGGGAAGATTAAGTCGACTTGTAGGTGTTGTACAATCTAATCGATTCGGCTCCGGGACCCAAACTTTCCTAGGATTGTAAGATATAACCCAACTCAATCCATCACAACAATAATTGCTTGCTTATAATTTGAGAACATGTTTGTATGATCATATCCCATGAATCCCCTATGACCCCATGATATCCTAGCATTTTTAATCCATTGTTTACATCTTTCCTTTTGTTGCTTGTTTATTGCATCTATTAGATTAGAATCATCATCCCATTATAATTGTGACAACCCCAAGCACAACCATAATTAGATTGAATAATTTGAGTAACCACCGTCCCATGGATCGACCTCGACTTACCGCTAACTAGTTGTTTGTTGAGTATTATAAATGTGTTTGATTGGATGAGTGACGACATCGTCCACATCAAAATGGCGCCGTTGCCGGGGACGGTGTTGTTTATTTGAATTGTTCTTTTGTCTAGTTTTAGTTGTGCTTCTTTTTCTTGAGTTTTATTGTACTTGTTCTATTTCACATGCTCAACATGTCTACATTCAATTTTTGGCAATATGAAAATGAGTCATTTGATAAATATGTTGCAAGATTTGAAGATAATATGACTCATGCTTGGCATCATGGTTTTACTATTTCAAATTATGAAGCATGTTGTGTTGTTTATAATGGCATGAACCTTGATACCCGCAACTTGGCATTTCACTTGAGTGGTGGTAGGATATGTGAGATGAGTTGTGAGGAATTTTGGGAATTTGTTGAGTTCATGACCATACATTGTCTTAAGCAAATTATACATGACATCTTTGAGAGTGCCAAGGAAGGTATGGAAGTGATAAAAGTCATATTTCAAAAATTCATTGAGGAAAACTATGATGAAAATGAGATTTGTGAGGATGAGAAACCTTCCTATAACCTTGAGTCAACCCACTTTGTCCACAAAATTACCCCACCTTGGGAAGATGGAGTGCTAGATGAGGAGAGTGATGATGAGGAGGAGTACATTCTTGATTGTAAAACTAATGCTTGGATGCCGTCATCCTACTCTTCTTGTGTTTCAATGAAATCAACCTCCATGGAATTTGATGTTAATGGGCAAAGTGAGAATGATATGGATGTGAACTTGAGTGAAAACTCACCCTTTGAGGATGATATATTTGAGGGAGACAATTGTGTTGAACTTGGTGAGCCTTGTTACGACAACCCCTTTGATAATGGACCTTGTTGGGATGAGGAATATGATGAGGACATTTGGGAACCTCAAATAGACACCCTTAAAATCACCTTGGATGATAATGAGAGTACTTGCATTGAATGTGGTGATTTTGACTATTTGGAGGAAGAGTTGAGTGAATTGCCAACCAACTACCTATTTCATGTTCCTACCATCCATCATTTCTCTTATGATTTTTGTCATGATACTCTTGATATGCTTGTTCGGTCTTTTACTTGGGCATTTTTCAATTGCATAATCTTGTGTTGCTATGCATGCCTATTCATGTCCCACTCCCAAGAATTTGACCGACTTCTACGTGCTTTGAGTGCTAGTGATGATTTTCCATGAAATTGTTAATTGATAATCTTTGGTTTGATGGAGTCCCTTAAAAACCATTAAATTGTATATATGCATTTAGTATAGTTTGGATTGTAATATATCTCACATGATTCATGTAGATAGTTGCATATAGACTAGAATTCATGCATAGTCACTAATGACCAATCCTATTCTTTTCTACACTAGAGATAGTGTTTAAATCGGTTTGGGGAGGTTTGATCATAAGTGACCATAGTTTAAATCATGCATCATATAGTATAGTTTAGATTGCATTCATTTGTTATATATGTCATATAGAATTGCATTTAGTTAGAGCATGCATTCATTCATATCATATCATTGCATTTGTACTTTAATTTCCATAAAATCAAAAATTCAAAAACATGTTTTTCTTTTTCATTCCTACTCCTACATGTACATTGAGGACAATGTCCAAAATAAAGTGGGGGATGGGAATTTATATTCCAAAAAAATACATAAAAATTGAAAAATTTCGAAAAATCACAAAAATATGTCTTTTAATTTCATTAAAACAAAAACCATAAAAATTGAAAAATTTGAAAAACCAAAAACAAGTTCATTTCCTTTGTATATATTGTCTTGTATATATTGTGTTTGTTCTATCCTTGTTCACATTGATCGACTACGCCACATCCGAGACATGAGGATATTGAAGACCGCATGGTATGATCTTTCCAATCTCCTTTTCCCTCTTTATGTTAATGACTATGTGGCTTTATTTTGATTGATGCGGTATAACAATGTGAACTTAGGACTTGCATTTAGTTTATATGTCATATTAGTTGGTAGAATCATATGCATTAGGATGTATAAATGTTAGTTGCATCATGGCATGTAGTTTGCATGTTAGAAAAATTTTGCGAAACCGTCTATTTGGGAAGCTTGACAAGTGTATATAGGCCCTAGTAGATGCCTTTTCTTCTTAAGACTTTGCTTGTTAGAATACTTGTAAAACACCCTAGGATGTGTCATGCTAGTATCCTTTGACCCATGGTTTAAGGCCTAGTCAAGAGTACCTTGTGGTGTGATAACTCCTTGGCTACCGTTTATTCCAAGGTGACCCTTGAAACCATGCATACTTCTATCATTCATCCATGTTCTACCACATTTTTGTCATCAAAGGGAATGGGCACAAAACAAAAAGAAATCAATTTGAGTTCAATGAAATGAAAAGTGAAAGAAAGTTTGCAAAAATTGCATCAAATGAAAAGAGGAGCAAAAATTGACTCCAAAAGCTTCAAATACAAGGCACCCTCGTTACTAATTGGGGTGACTTTGAAAATCTTCAAAAAGAAATGCAAAAAGTTGTCAAGTATTGAAATGCCAAAAATCAAAAAGAAATGGCAAGAAAGTGTTCTCAAATGTCAAATGCCACATGAAATTGGGGGGAAAAACAACAACGAAAAGCGAACTCCCAAAGTGAAACTCAAAAGTTATTGATCCCTTTATCCATCGTATCCATTTTTGTGCATGGTAGAGAGGGGACGACCCTTCTTCTTGTCTAGGCAAGAGGGGGAATTCCGCGATCCTCCAGTGTTTCTAACACCATAGGGAGTCTATTCTTGACAAAAGCATTTAACGATTGAGGACAAAGGTACCCTAGCTTGACACATTTTGGAGGTGATTTATTGGTATCCTTCTAGGCTTAGTAGTTTGAACAAATTGCATCTATGAAGGATTGTGTACCCTTGAATTGCTTCCCTTGTAGATAATTTCCGCCACTTAGATGAGGAAAGTGGCTATTCCTTTTGTAGATGCATCCATTACTTGATTTTGTGTGCTTAATGTTTGGATGTGTCGCCATTTTGGCAAGACCCACCTTGCCTTGCAAGAAGGCATCCTACCTCATGGTTGTCTTGTTGTGAGTTGAAGGGGCGGAGTGAGACCCGCTAATTGTCTCATATCGGCTATATTAGTAGGATAGTTTAAATAAAGGTCTAGTTTTTGTCACCTCTTTACTCGGGACGAGTAAAGGTTCGGTTTGGGGATATTTGATGTGAACATTATTTGCGCACATTTAGTCCCCTAATTGAGCCTATTTTGCATACTATTATAACATTCTATGGCCATTTTATCCGTCAAAACCTTCCTATTTGCTTTTCTATCGCATTTCATATGTTTTGTAGAAAAGGAGATAATAAGGCGGAAATTCCCGTCTTTTCGTGCATATTTGGAAGCTTATTGATGATATTAGATGGACTAGTATGAAGAGGAGGCAAGAATGATGACCAATGATGTAGGAATAAAGAGTATAAAGATGGGTCATAAGGTTTAAAGCAAGGAGGAAAAGCAAGGAAGCCATTCATGAAGAACATTGCTCGGAACGCAAACCAAGAGTTGCTCCTTTGGCTCTGAAAATATGCTAGATGGAACGGCGTCGAAAAAACAAGCGATCTAGGCTTTTGAATCACTCCAATAGGAGTCCGGATGAGAAAATGACGTCCGTTTTACAATCCGAGCTCAAACAAAGAAGCTGTACAGGAATCCGCGCGTCCCGCGCTGAAGACGCTCGGACCCTACAATCCGCTCGGATTGCTCTGAATCCGCTCGGATTCCCCCACTACAATCCGAGCGTCTTGCTCTTGAATCCGCTCGGATTCCACCGCAAGAATCCGGCCGTCCCGACTCCAATCCGCTCGGATTTCTTTCCGATGATTTTCGTGTTCTTCAAGCTCCGAGAAAGACGCCCTTCTCTCGGAGAATCCCGGAGTCTCCTTGCTCAAATCTAAAAAGTGTAATTACTAGTTTAGCCCTTAGTTAACCCTAATGCATCCACCTAATTTCCACTATAAATACCCCATTTGTAATAATCAAATCATCAAGTTTTCATTAGGTTAATTCAATCCTTCTTTAGATTAGATTAGGAGTAGATTAGAATAGATTATCATTTAATCTTTCCACAAATTACACATTAATCTTTCCTTTAATCATTGTTCAAGTTTACTATTGAGGAATTCAAGTTTATTATTGGGTAATTAGAAGATTATTGGGTTTATTGGGAGATTGACAACCTTCCATCAATCATCAAGTTCTTCTATTATTCTTTGCATTATTATTTTGGAATCTCCATAGGTATAATTCTCTTAATCCTTGTTTTAATTATTGTTAATCTTTCTTACTTGATCATCATGTTTGGCTTTGTTAGTATGATTGACAACCTTATTAACATGTTAAACTTGACCATGAGTGAGTAGTTACTTAGCTAGGATTAGTGGGTAATTAGGGGAAACCAACATGGGGAATGATTCATGCTTAAATTAATATGCTTCCATGATTTATTTGCTTGCTTGTTTTGATCTCAACTCATGCACATGTTATGTTTGATGAAATGCTAAGCCTATGAATCCTTGCATTTACTACCATCTCTTATCTTTTCAATGAGACTTGTAAGACATAACCCAACTCGAGTCTCATTAGACCATGCATGTTGTTGAGTAGGGAAGATTAAGTCGACTTGTAGGTGTTGTACAATCTAATCGATTCGGCTCCGGGACCCAAACTTTCCTAGGATTGTAAGATATAACCCAACTCAATCCATCACAACAATAATTGCTTGCTTATAATTTGAGAACATGTTTGTATGATCATATCCCATGAATCCCCTATGACCCCATGATATCCTAGCATTTTTAATCCATTGTTTACATCTTTCCTTTTGTTGCTTGTTTATTGCATCTATTAGATTAGAATCATCATCCCATTATAATTGTGACAACCCCAAGCACAACCATAATTAGATTGAATAATTTGAGTAACCACCGTCCCATGGATCGACCTCGACTTACCGCTAACTAGTTGTTTGTTGAGTATTATAAATGTGTTTGATTGGATGAGTGACGACATCGTCCACATCAATGACAAAGAAGGATTCACCGACTTCCTAAGTAGGTGGAGGAAGACTAGTACCCAACTAGTTGAACGCCCGGATGAGGCTACCCTTGTGGAGAAGTTCGCGGATAATCTCAAACCCATCTATGCCAATCATTTGAGATACCAAAACATCAAGACTTTCAAGGACTTAACCGTACTGGGGACAAGGATTGAAGATGACATCCGTAAAGGGCTTTTGTCCAAAACGGTAGGTCGAGGATACCAAGGCTCAACTAGTCGTTCATACGGATCCGCTAGCAAGACTGATGAAGTTAACCTTCTCGAGCCATCCAAGAAAAGTACCCCACCAAGGAAATTCACAAATCTTGGGGATACTTACTCCAACGCTCTAAAAAGGTTAATGAAACAAGGCAAACTCCAACCCATCGGACCTACTCCCGAACCCGAAAAGAAATCCAAATTCTGGGACGAGAACTCGTACTATGAGTACCATAGGGGCAAGGGGCATGACACAGAAAAATGCTACAAATTGAAAAATGTGCTTCAAGACATGATTGAAGATGGTCGACTACCAATACCGCCGGGAGGTAAACCCAACAACACTCAGAATCCTCTTGGAGTTCTAGTGATTATAAGTGACGAATCTACCTTAGATTGTTCACAACTCATTTCTCCAATTGAAGATGAGATCCATGCAATCAAAAGTGAGGGGTTCTACTCTACTATCTCCCCTACCATTTCCGACTTTATCACATGGGCAACGAGTGTGGATAGACAAGTTTGGGAATTAGAAAATGTGGTGACAACTTTACATGATCCCAACGCAACACCCAAGGAGCATGTGCCACTAATCTTCTCTCAAAACGCTACTATGCAAGAAATACTCGCCGTGGTTAATAAATTAGTCGACCAAATCATACGACTAGAAGACGAAATCATGAGAATGAGGGAACTAGCTACGATCAATGGAATTTGGGCCAGTGATGATGAGGACGAGTACCTCATTGAAAACTCCCTAGTCAAGGAAATAGTCCAAAATGGTGAAGACCAAGATGTGGACCACATAACTCGTTCAGGACGTCCATATCAAAACACTACTCAAAATGGTCCAACCAACGTTGTCACACCAAATGATAACGAAGATGACTCCACTGACCATTTGCTTAAGCAATTACAGAAGAAAAAGGCTGATCTTTGAGTCTGGAAATTAGTAGCAAGCTCATTCTCACATCGCCAAGCTTTACTGCAAGCTTTAGCCAAACTAAATGTAGCACATAACTCCACACCCGAAGAGGTAGTCAACTTGTTCTTCCAAGAATCACCAAAGCTAAGTAATCCTATTACTTTCTCAGACGAAGATTTGCCACCTTTTGGCGCTAGTCACAACTTGGCTCTTTACATCACTGTCATTTGTCTAAAGAAGAATGTGCCAATGACCTTGGTAGATGATGGCTCTGCGGTCAACGTCATACCCCTCAAAACGGCATACAAATTAGGCATGAAAGAGTCGGATTGGACCCCTACCAATCAAGGTGTTCGCGCATACGATGGTACACGACGAAAGGTAGTAGGACTTGCTAGCCTAACCATAGCCACAAGGCCAATTGAGCGAAAGGTTAACTTCCAAATAGTGGACATTGAAGCTTCCTTCAACATACTTCTAGAAAGACCTTGGATTCACGCTTCCAAAGCGGTAACATCCACCCTTCATCAAAAGATCAAGATCCCACTAAATGGTAAAGTGGTGACGATCACTTTGTCACCCATCAAGGCAATAATCGAAAAGAAGTCGAACAATCAAGTCCTTGCAGATCCAGTAAATGAATTTGGGGGCTTCCAAAGCATAAATGTCATAGAAAGTGAATTGGCACCCTTATACTATGATCCATACTCCAACTTGGTGGTCAACCACATACTCAAATCCCAGGGATACTTCCCTGGAATGCCTTTGAACCCTATCCGAAGAAACACCTTCGCACCTTACAAGGAAGGCAACTCAAAGAGGATACCACTTAGACTAGGGTACAAACCCACTAAAGAGGAAGTTCTCGAGATGCTCGCTCAAGTTCAAAACCGTAAGCACGTGGGAGTCCAAATGCGACCCTATCTCCCTACCCTAAATGGGTACTTTGTTAAGGAAGGAATTCTATAACTCTTTCACGGATTTCCCGAGCCTTGGCATTATCTCGAGAGGAAGCTAGCCGGAATCGAGATCTTTCACGATTGCTACTTCATCCCTCCAGAAACGGTTCCTACCGTCAAAACCCGTCAAGCACCTTGCTTAGACGAACAAGCTGTTAGTCTATTGTTTGGAGAGGATCGATTTATTAGAGCCGCGCAGGATGAGATCATTACCATGATACTTCAAGACGATCGTTTCAACCCTACCGCGTTAATCACAGAAACCAACACAAGTCAGCAGAAAGGATGGAGAAAATCAATCAAGTGGACCAACAATCAAGGAAGACTCTTCAAGCTCACCACTGGAAAAGGAGAGATGTTCAAAGGAGAACCAGAAGACGATGAGTTCGAGTCGGAGTCGGAGTCAGAGTCAGAGTCTAGAGAAGTCACTAAGGAGTCACCTCCTGTGGTCATCTCCACTCCCTTTGTTTCTCCTAGCTTAGCCTCGAGTAGTAACAGTAGTTCGGGAAATGTCCCAACCACTGTCCCTTTGCCGCCACTGACCATAGATCAGATGGCTTCTTTGTTCCAACTTTTCTCAAACTTTAATATGAATAAATCAGGTTCTGCTTACTCTTTGTGTTATCTTGAGTGCAATTCTATTTACGATGATACTTAGGATGACCAAGACCCAGACTCAATCGAAATACCTCCCTACGTAGCCAAAGAAATACTACAGGAAGGGGAAGGGGGACCAGTAATAGAGGACACCGAACCCATCATTGTAGGAACCGAACTAGAACCCCAAGAACTTAGGATAGGGACTACCTTGAGCTCTACCGAAAGGGCCGATTTCATAGACCTCCTAAACGAGTTCAAAGACGTTTTCGCTTGGTCCTACAAAGACATGTCAGGGATCGACATGGATATCGCCGAACATAGAATCCCGATAAAGCCAGGTTTCAAGCCTGTGAAACAGAATCTTCGACGAATGAGAACGGAATGGGCTCTCAAGATTAAGGAAGAAGTTGATAAGCAATTCAAAGCCGGGTTCATCAAAATTTCCGAGTATTCTGACTGGGTAGCCAACATAGTACCTGTACCCAAAAAGGATGGGAGAATCCGTGTTTGTGTTGATTTTAGGGACTTAAACAAAGCAAGTCCTAAAGATGACTTCCCTCTACCACACATCGACATATTGGTGGACAATACTGCAGACCACGCTTTACTATCCTTCATGGATGGATATGCGGGCTATAACCAAATCAAAATGGCCATGGAAGACATGCATAAGACCGCCTTTGTCACTCAATGGGGAACATATTGCTATACGGTCATGCCGTTTGGGTTGATCAACGCCGGAGTTACATATCAACGCACCGCAACTACAATCTTACATGACATGATGCACAAAGAAGTTGAGGTATACGTAGAAGACATGATTGTCAAGTCCAAGGATAGAGAGGGGCATATTGCGAACCTTCGCAATTTTTTCACAAGGCTACGAAAGTACAACATGAGGCTCAATCCTCAGAAATGCACATTCGGAGTAACGTCTGGCAAACTCCTGGGATATGTCGTTAGCCAACGAGGTATAGAGATAGACCCTTCCAAGATCAAGGCTCTGATCGAAATGCCACAACCTCACACAGAAAAAGAAGTCAGAGGATTCCTAGGGAAAGTGCAGTATATGAGTCGATTCATATCGAAACTCACCATGATTTGCGAGCCTATCTTCAAGAAGCTCAAGAAAACAGACCACACCATGTGGGATGATGATTGTCAAAAGGCATTTGACCGAATCAAAGAGATATTGGCTAAACCACCAGTGCTCATGCCACCTCAACGAGATCAACCTCTTGGTTTATATCTCACAAGAATCAAAAAATGACCATGGGTGCCATGCTAGCTCAAACTGTAGGAAGTGAAGAAAGGGCTATCTACTACCTTAGTAAGAAGTTCTTGGAGTACGAGTGTAAATACTCACAACTTGAAAAGACATGCCTCGCTCTTGTGTGGGCAACGAAGAAGCTACGCTATTACATGCTTAGCTACTCCGTCAAAATATACTCCAAAATGGATCCAGTCAAATACCTCTTCGAGAAACCCGTCCTCAACGGACGCCTAGCAAGATGGACTTTGATGCTCTCAGAATTCGACCTCAAATACGTGCCTCTGAAATTTATAAAAGGTCGCGCCGTCGCCGAATTATTCGCAGAAAATCCCATCAATGACGCACAAACGATAGACACTTGGTCATTTCCGGACGAGGATATACTCCAAACTGATGTAGACTCCTGGGATCTTTACTTTGATGGAGCATCAAACTTAAGAGGATTTGGAATAGGAGTGTTGCTCATTTGGAATAGGAGTGTTGCTGCAGAATACGCTTGTCTCATTGGACTACAAGCGGCAGTGAGCTTAGGCATTAAAAACCTCCGAGTACATGGGGATTCATCCCTGATCATCAACCAAGTTACGGGATCTTGGAAAATTCGAAGCGAAAGCTTAGCACCATATCAAGCCAGAATAGACCAAGTTGCCCAATTCTTTGATCACGTGACTTATCTACACCTACCTCGAGAAGAAAATCAATTTGCAGATGCTCTTGCAAAACTCGCATCTTTGATTAATATGCCAGATGACATGGTGGAAATGCCTTTATGCATCGAGCGACGGTCAGAGCCAGCTTATGTCCACCAAATCAGTGATGAAGAGGAAATCGCGCAGGAACCCTGGTTCCAAGCAATCCTGAATTTCAAGCTCAATGGTACCTATCTACCTGACATGGACAAAAGGGGACAACGTGCTATACGCCTACTAGCTTCCCAATACGTTCTCATGCAAGGAGAATTATACAAAAGAACACCTCTTGGTGTAATCCTACGTTGCCTTGATCATTCACAGGCACGAAAAGTGATGGAAGAAGTCCACGATGGAGAATGCGGTCCTCACATGAGTGGACCCATGATGGCAAAGAAAATCACACGTTTGGGGTATTATTGGACCACAATAACATCCGATTGCATCAAATACGTGAGACATTGCCACAATTGTCAAATCTTTGGGAATGTACAACACGTCCCTCCTTCATTGCTCTATACGATGACATCTCCTTGGCCATTTTTTGCCTGGGGAATCGACATAATAGGGAAGATAACCCCAACCGGAACAGGAGGTCACTGTTTCATCCTAGTGGCAATCGACTATTTCACCAAATGGGTAGAAGCGACTTTCTACACTAGTCTCACGGCTAAAAACGTGGCAAAGTTCATACAAAACAACAACATCTGTCGATACGGTTGCCCGCATGAGATCATTAGTGATAATGGATCACATTTCCAAGCTGAGACTGAGCAATTGCTAGCCAAGTACAAAATTAGACATCACCACTCTTCGCCATATAGACCACAGACTAATGGCGCGGTAGAGGCAGCAAATAAGAACGTTGTCACAATTCTCAAAAAAATGATTGATAACTATCGAGATTGGCCAAGCAAGATACCCTTTGCTTTGTGGGGGATATCGTACATCTGTTAGGACGCCCACTGGGGCTACTCCTTTCTATTTGACCTACGACATGGAAGCTGTACAACCAGTCGAGCTAGAGATACCATCCTTGCGTATCCTACACGAAAGTCAAATCCCAGAAGCCGATTGGAAGAGGGATAGATATGAAGAACTCATCCTCCTGGATGAACGTAGGCTACGCGCCTTGCATAATGTCCAAATATACCAAGCACGTATCAGACGAGCTTTCAACAAAAGGGTTAAGCCAAGAAACATCAAGGAAGGAGACTTAGTACTCAAATCGGTTAGAGCTCTTTTACCTATCGACCCGCGAGGAAAATTCAACCTAATTGGGCCGGACCATTTATAGTCAAGTCCATACTTCCAGGGGGTGCGGTTAGAATCACAGACTTAGACGGGAATGAGTTTTCCAACCCAACAAACCTTGATCAACTAAAACGGTACTATGCCTAGAATAGGAACAAAAACGCGCCTCGCGTAACCTTACGTGTCGCTCTTGTGGCACTAAATAAACGGCCCCTAGCCAAGCTGAAATAAGCTAATGTCACCTTGCTCTTGCATTTTGACAACTTTGTCAGCCTCATATCATCAAATAAACTAAACTGCACCTTCAGAGTAAGCAAAAGCTCATGCTTATTTTCTAAGTTCATTACAAGCTCTTGCTTAGAACAATTATTCTTTTGCATTTACTCGAACTACGCGCAAGGGTTTGATTTCATTTTCTAAATGAATACGTAGGCAATCCTTCACAGGATACAACCCACCATTTTAAAATGTAAATAGAAGGACATTTGTATTGCATTTGGAATTCGACAAGAACAATAAATAGAAAATCGCAACGGTTTCATAACCATTTAACCTTTTTATTTCATTCATAATAGTACGCTACATAATAAAAACAAAAATAGGCTAGGATTCTAAAAACCCCACCTTTTTTATTACAACAATAATAATAATAATAAATAATAGCAAAGACTCGGGCTATTCTTCCATCTTCCCTTTGCCCTTGCCATTTTTATCATATTTCTTGTCACGGCCTCGGGCCGGACGCTCTTGCGCCACTTCGGACCTAATCACCAATGGTCTTTCTCGAGGCCTAGACTTCCCATTCTTGTCAATCACTTTATCCACGACAGGAGAGGTCTTCGGTTTCTTCGAAGGATGAACAACTCGAAACCCGGCTTCTTCCTCTCCCTCAGTCAAATGCTTCTCTTTCTCTTTCTCCACCTCGCGCACCTTGTAGTCAACGGGCTCGCGCTTCCTCAATCTCTCGCGTTCTTCCGGAGTAGTAGCTTTCCTCCATCGCAGATAAGAATCCGACACCCATAAGGCATTAGTAGAAGAGTTCAAGAACCACACGTTTCTTTGGGCCCATTTAATGGCCCACTCCCTTCGGCTCTCTGTAGTAAGCGCCATGGCAGTCTGCGGGACGGTATCGAGCTTCGGGATCGTCTGCTTTAGTCCAACCTTTCTCATCAGCCTTTCCGGGAAGATGCACACCATACATTCCAAGCCAGGAATGCGCACAGATCGAGTAGGATCTAAAGAAGACACTCTAGTGACAGATTTGAGGTGCCACCATGGTACAATCCACTTAATCAAAGGGCCATTGATACGTGCCTAATGTATAGTCTTTTTAGCCTATTTTATGCACGTATTTCTATGCTTTTATCGTGGTTTTATGCTACGAAATGCCCCGAATATGCTACTTTGGGTTATTTTGTCTTATTTGCAGGAATGAGCCATAAAGTAGTGAAATCAAGCCTTTTACCGCTCGTTTTGCATGCATTTGGAGAAAGAGTAGATTTGAAGTGGAAATGTCACTGCATTGGAGTGCGTGAAGTTGTACTTAAGGCGTTAAAGTCAATCTAGTAGCTGCGTTGAAGAGTATGTTCGATTGAGTGTTCAAACAGGTCGATCGAAAGGAAGTCGCTCTTTGGAATGCTCGATCGAAGTCTCGTGTCATTCGATCGAAGGAGCTTCTAACGGAGATGTTCGATCGAACAGTCTCCCTGTCTGTTCGATCGAGAAGAATTAACGCAAGGAAGCTCGATCGAGAGCCCATTGTCACTCGATCGAGAAGGCTTATGTCGAGACTTTATTTATGTTATGTTATATTTATTTTATCTTAGATAATAAGTTCTCTGATTACAAATAAGAGATTACCTAGACCTAAGAGAACATCAATTATAATTCCTGTTACTCAGTATCACGTTACAACGTTTTGGGCGGCGTTCTTCGCTTCTCCGTCGGATCCCTTTGTAACTTCTTCTCTTCTCTTAGACTTTAATTCTATTTAGTTTTATTCTCAATTCCTTTCTTATTGCCCTTAATTTCTCTCTTTGTTATTTATTTCTCTTATGCTAGTAGATCTCATTAATTCCCTTATTATGCCTCTTGATCTAGTTTATTCGTATATGACTGTTATTGTTAATTCGTTGGCCATGAGTAGCTAATTTTCATTATGCTAAGACTATAGGGGATCCATAATTATGAAGGGAGAGTAATTGATTTATTTGGTTAATGCTAGTATAGTCTTTGTTGGTTAAATGCTACATTTAATTGTATCTTTCTAATTGAGTCGACGCAATTAGACCTATAATTCCTAGTGATCCTCGACCTGGACCGAAAGGTTGGAAGAGGCGAGACTTGTAGCGAACAATAGAGTATTGCAGTGAGGGCGAAAGTTAAGCTGTTTACACTTTAGGGTGAATTAAGGACCGAAAGGTGACGTTCGTTACCCCTTAGACCGTATTTGCATTGACCTGAGACCTAGATTACTTGACCGGATGATTATGGTGAACCGTTTGTCTTAGCTGTTCCTCTTTATCTGTTTGCTTCCTTCTTTTTATTTCCCTCTCCCTTATTCTCTTTAGTTTAGAATATCACTTTTAAAACCCCCACATTGTGACATCCGACAGACCAAATTAAACAGATAGATAGCAACTTAGCCTCCCTGTGGAGATCGACCCTACTTACCGCTGACTTCTGTTAGTAGTAACTTAGGTATTTATTTTTGGTACGAAACGACAGTATCAAATTTTGGCGCCGTTGCCGGGGAGGCGACGCTTTTATCTGTTTTAATTTTGTCTGTTTTTCGCCTCAAGGGAAGACTGAGTACCTTGAGGCCGTTCTAATCTTTTTCTTGGTCTTTGTTTTGATAGGTCTACAGATCTATTAGTCAGTTTTTAGAGAAAGATTATCGAAGGGAAGGCTTGAGTACCTTCGATTCTTTGCCAGGATGACGTCCGTTTCCCGACTTATTGCTCAGTTTGAAGCTCAACTGAAAAATCTGCCAATCGGGAGAGGAAAGATTCTTGGGGTTGTGGTAATTACTATGATGTCGCTCCTCGACCACAACCGTTCTTTGCAACAAGGCTATCAATGACCTTGTTATTTGTCTCCACCGCAACCAACCCCTTCACCTGCTAGGAATGATGAGGCTGAAGAAGTTAAGTCACTGATATTGGCACTTGCACTACAGTGTCATAATTCTAGTGCGGAATTTGATAGCCGTATGAAGAAGCTAGAGGCTCGGTGTGATCAATTGATTAGCGAGCAAGAGCAATGTGAGACGGTGTATGCTATCAACACCGACACCATTCCGTTTCATGAAGATACCCCGGAGGATGATTTAGACGAGTTTTTGGAATTAATACTTGCTGTGTGCAATGCAGACACTCGATCGAGTGATAAAACATGTCGATCGAACGAAGGCTGGAAGGATCACCACGATCGAACGGACTCGATATCGTTCGATCGATCATCACTTGTGATGACGGAGAACCTCGATCGAACAGTCACAAAGTCTGTTCGATCGAGCACGGCTGAAGAACAAGATCTGGATCGAACAGTCTCTGTGACTGTTCGATCGAGCAATATGAGTGAAGAAAGCTCTCGATTGAGTACTGTGATACCTCGATCGAATTGCCTTGCTATGGACAGCACTGATACGTCAATAATGCTTATTTCTAATGACGATAAAAAGGAACATATAGTCAACTCCTATCCTGTTCAAGTTCCTTATCCACAACAATTGCTACCACACCGTGTATTCCTAGACCGTATCCGAGATCTCAATGTCGCTGATCACTACAAAGCAATGATTGCCCAGGTGCCCTCTTATTCTGAATTTATTGGTCAAATTAATTGGTCTAAGAAGGATATTAGTGATGTTAAGGCGGTAATGAATGTTGCTATGACTGAAGAGTGTAGTGCACTTCTTCGAAATGGGACCCCGCCCAAAATGTCTGACCCAGGTCATTTTTCTATACCTTGTTCAATAGGGACCCATTCAATTGATAATGCTTTATGTGACCTAGGAGCTAGTATTAGCGTTTTACCTTTGTCTCTTGCCTCGAAATTTGGCTTGACTAAGTTCACACGCGCTAAAACAACTGTTCAGCTAGCTGACCATTCTTATGTACGGGTCAAAGGAGCTTTACATGACGTACCTGTTAGGATCGGGAATTTCTATATTCCCGCAGATTTCATTGTCTTAAACATACCCGAAGACCGCAATGTTCCCATTATTTTGGGACGACCATTTTTGTGCACTGCTGGCGCAATTATCGATGTTGGGATTGGGACACTTACCTTTCAGGTCGGAGGGGAGGACTTGGTTTTTACTAAGTCTGATGACCCTAGGGAACCCATGCAGATCACGCCATGTGATGATGTCCCTCATGAAGAGTCCTTTGATACACCGTCTGACGCCTCCGCCCCATTCTGGGAGCGAATTGGAGGAACATGTCTTTGTTTCTCTTTCTACAGGTCTTGACAAGTTCAAAGACCCGGGAGGTGAGATGGGTGCTCTTAGCATGAAGTCAGGAACTGCCTGGATAGACGACCCAGGAGGAGGTGTTGATAAAGCCACACCGTCTAGGAAAAAGCTACTTGATGAGGTGATAGATTGGGACCCGGATGCTGTGGGAAGCTGCTGTTCTTACATTGCCAAGCTGTGGAGGCCGGATGTCCGCCTAACGATTCTTTGAAGCTACCGCGTCTAGTCGAGGCCTAGTAGTGGGCCAATGATCTGTGTCTTTGTTGGATGATGAGAAGAAGGTCGAGTGGGACTGTCGAAGCTAGCGCTACGGGAGGCAAATGATCGTTTTTTTTTTTTTTTTTGAAATTTTGTTGAACTATTTATTTCTCTTTAGCTTATTGTTGAACTTTAAACGCTGTTTTACGAACTCTTTATGCTTTTCTAGCTTTGGAATGCGTGTTTTGCAGGACACAGTACTCGATCGAGTAGTTTATTGCTCGATCGAGCACTTTTTGGGGAAGCCTTCACTCGATCGAGTGGTACTCGTCCTCGATCGATCAAAGTCAATAACACGCCTACTCGATCGAGTGGTTTGTCACTCGATCGAGTCCTTCCAAGCACCAGTTCACTCGATCGAGCTGTTCCAAGTGCTCGATCGAGTAGTTTTGACTCCCAGCTGCTGTTTTCCGTCTATGGAGCTACTGCTTGACTTTCTTTGACCTCCCATGTTCATGGTCGGTTTGGGGAGGTCCCCTCTTTATGACGTCTTGTAAGTTTTCCGCTTTTACTCTCTTCCTCCTTTAGTTTGCATTTTCCTTTCCATGTTTTGGTACAATGGGGGCATTGTACGGTTTGGTTTGGGGAGGTATGCATCCATATCTGTGTCTTCATGTTTCTTGCATTTTTGCTTGCACGTTTATTTATTCTCGCATGCATTGTTGTTTTAATTAATTCAAAAAATCATATAAAAATCATAAAATTCAAAAAAATTTCAAAAATTTCATGTTTAAATTGAGTCGGAACGTTTGAACATTGACGCTACTTTGAACCCTTACTTGAGCCCTGCATATTCTTGACATTTAGTTGGCATGATTATGTGCACAATCTACGAGTTTTTGTTTCTCTCTTATCTGAACGAATAGACTTGATTCATTATGTCGGCAAGCTACATTACATTCTGAGGTTAGAGCTTTATAAACTGGTGACATTCATGACCGGTTTCATTTAGGATGTGAGTAGTGCTCTCTTTAAGGCATGTAACATTAATTTGCATAAGCATGAGTCTAGTCTTCTTAATACCTGTATGCATTCGATCTGTGGATGGTGACACATGTTAGGAGAGGCAGTTCCCTTTATTTCATCTCATTCGTGAGCCTCACATAGCCAAATTGCCTTTTTGTCCTATTAACTACTTTCTATAATACTTCCTACCCTAGCCGAGCTAGTAACGAGTAGTTGTTGGAATGTGCTATTGCAATATGGTTATTTTATCTGATTTCAGAGGATGGTAGAAGAATCAAAGGGAATGAAATAAAAGAATTGTTGAAAAAAAATGAAACGAAAAATGAAAAAAAAAAAAGAAAACGAAACAAGAAAAGAAGACAAAGAAAGAAAAAAATCATGTGAAAAAGAAATGAGAATTGTACAAAGATTTTCACTCCCAAGTCTTATTTATATCTTATGGGGAGTTGACGATTCCTGGTGTTTTGTGAGTTTAGTGCATAGTTTTGCACCGTTTCATCTTGCTATATTGAGTACGAAGTTGGGATGCAGTTTATATTTGGATTCGTTGTTGCTAGCCTGGCTATTAACCCCACATATCCAAATTCATTTTAGCCCCTTCTTACCCATTACCTCACTTACCCAAATGTAAGTCCTCGGCATGTGTCTTGGTCATTAGTATGGTTGGAATGCATATGTACGGTTGTAGAGACTTTATTCATGTTAACTGCATGCATGTTCTTATAGGTCGAGCTAGGTGAGTATCTTTACTTCTTCCTATCTTTCACATATATACTCACCTTGTGCCTAATTTTGAGTGACGAGCGACCCGTGAGAGTCCGATATCTTTTGAATCTTGCAAGGTCGACGGTTCAGTAAGTTTGAAACATTGATTTAACTCGTTTGTACTTCTCATTTGCCACTTTGTCATTTTGTTGCATTAAATCGGTTTTCGTGGGTGATTTGTAGCTGATGCGTTGGTCCGTTCACTGTTGTTTCTTAGTTGCATTCATATTTGCTTGGGGACAAGCAAAGGTTTGGTTTGGGGAGATTTGATACGTGCCTAATGTATAGTCTTTTTAGCCTATTTTATGCACGTATTTCTATGCTTTTATCGTGGTTTTATGCTACGAAATGCCCCGAATATGCTACTTTGGGTTATTTTGTCTTATTTGCAGGAATGAGCCATAAAGTAGTGAAATCAAGCCTTTTACCGCTCGTTTTGCATGCATTTGGAGAAAGAGTAGATTTGAAGTTGAAATGTCGCTGCATTGGAGTGCGTGAAGTTGTACTTAAGGCGTTAAAGTCAATCTAGTAGTTGCGTTGAAGAGTATGTTCGATTGAGTGTTCAAACAGGTCGATCGAAAGGAAGTCACTCTATTGGAATGCTCGATCGAGCAGTCTCCGTGTCTGTTCGATCGAAGGAGCTTCTAACGGAGATGTTCGATCGAACAGTCTCCCTGTATGTTCGATCGAGAAGAATTAACGCAAGGAAGCTCGATCGAGAGCCCATTGTCACTCGATCGAGAAGGCTTATGTCGAGACTTTATTTATGTTATGTTATATTTATTTTATCTTAGATAATAAGTTCTCTGATTATAAATAAGAGATTACCTAGACCTAAGAGAACATCAATTATAATTCCTGTTACTCAGTATCACGTTACAACGTTTTGGGCGGCGTTCTTCGCTTCTCCGTCGGATCCCTTTGTAACTTCTTCTCTTCTCTTAGACTTTAATTCTATTTAGTTTTATTCTCAATTCCCTTATTATTGCCCTTAATTTCTCTACTGTTATTTATTTCTCTTATGCTAGTAGATCTCATTAATTCCCTTATTATGCCTCTTGATCTAGTTTATTCGTATATGACTGTTATTGTTAATTCGTTGGCCATGAGTAGCTAATTTTCATTATGCTAAGACTATAGGGGATCCATAATTATGAAGGGAGAGTAATTGATTTATTTGGTTAATGCTAGTATAGTCTTTGTTGGTTAAATGCTACATTTAATTGTATCTTTCTAATTGAGTCGACGCAATTAGACCTATAATTCCTAGTGATCCTCGACCTGGACCGAAAGGTTGGAAGAGGCGAGACTTGTAGCGAACAATAGAGTATTGCAGTGAGGGCGAAAGTTAAGCTGTTTACACTTTAGGGTGAATTAAGGACCGAAAGGTGACGTTCGTTACCCCTTAGACCGTATTTGCATTGACCTGAGACCTAGATTACTTGACCGGATGATTATGGTGAACCGTTTGTCTTAGCTGTTCCTCTTTATCTGTTTGCTTCCTTCTTTTTATTTCCCTCTCCCTTATTCTCTTTAGTTTAGAATATCACTTTTAAAACCCCCACATTGTGACATCCGACAGACCAAATTAAACAGATAGATAGCAACTTAGCCTCCCTGTGGAGATCGACCCTACTTACCGCTGACTTCTGTTAGTAGTAACTTAGGTATTTATTTTTGGTACGAAACGACAGTATCAGCCATCATCACTCTACAGTTTGTTCTCCCAATAATTGCAGACCCGAGTGAAGTCCACCATGTACAGCCTAATCCTCATCGCAATTGAACGAGCATGATAAGAAGGAACATGAACTGGGGGCTCGATCAATCGAAGTCGTTCCATAAGCCAAGCCTACCAAAAGCAGGTATTAGACATAAAAAAACAAAAAAAGAAAAGAAAACGAAAAAGAAAAAAAAGAAAAAAAGAAGATGTTCTTTTACCTGCAGAATGACGGGACTTCCCAAATACGGTAGGTCGCGATTGGCTTTCCTATTATCCAAGCCCAACAGGATCTCTCCTAGACATAAACAAGCTGGGCTCCTGCGCAGCTCCATTTGCTCAACAAGGCCCAAAAGACGGGGATCACCTCTCAAGTCTTCATCAACATGCCCTTGGAAGACATATACATGCAACAAGCAAAATCCAAATGCCCTTAGCCTAGCAACATAAGAAACGGTGGGGTCGGCCCTGTTGATGAAACGGTCAATGAAGTCCAACATTCGCACTCCCTTCGAGGTCAGTAGACGGTCCACCTCAAATCTAGTCAATCCAAACAAGTCTCTGAATATACTCTTGTACCCTTGCGAAGTAGAAGGAATGGCGGGCAAGTGTTCAGAGTCCCACCCACCAATCGCAGCAATTTCTTCAGGAAATGGGCAAATGTCGCCTCCAGGGAACGCAAAAACATGGTAATTCGGGTCCCAATAATCAAGACAAGCATCCAAGAATGGTTTGACAACCTTGATAAGCTTCAAACTCAACAAAGATCCAAGATTATAGGCGCCATATCGTATTTCTCCATGTTTGAAAATTCGTTGCTCCATTCTTTTACGCGAATCTCCAAAGTATTCATGATGAGGAATTGTTCTAAGAATTTTTATGTAATAAGACGAGGAAAAGACGGAAGAATTGTGTGAATAAAACCTCCATCGACGTCTCTATTTATACTAAATTCTGTTTCCTAAAATCTGCCAGAACTGGAACACCTCGGAACAGGCGCAGCACCTGCTGTACCTCTTCAAAGGGACGCAGCTCATGCTGCGCCTCTTCCTCAGCTCGATTTCTGTGATTTTCCGCGTTGGATCTTTCCTAATTCCATGACGAATAATTTCCTATTCGTACGGGTTATTATTTTGGTAAAACCGCGGAACTTACCATATTTCGTGTTTCCTAATTCCACGGGCACGCATTTCGAGACGACATCGGCATTTTCGCCATTTTACCACACTTGCACATTTTCATTTTAGGAAATAATTTTCATTATAATTCATTTAGGAAATAAGTTTCATACTAATTTAATTCATTTCAAAATTTATATATTTATTTCATTTATATTTCTTTTATTCCTTTTTTCATTTCATTTCTAAACTTATTGGTTTCTATTTTTTTCTTTTTTTAGGGGTAACCCTCCCTACCGTCCGGTCATTTTCGGCAAAAATTTTTGCCTTTTTGCGTGCTTTTAAGTCTTTCGTTTTGCGCTAATTTAGGCCGTATGTATATACAAATGTATGTTTTGCGTGATTTCTATGTAAATTTCGGCAGCATGACGGCGTAAACCGTCATCTACCAAACCTGTTCAAATACTAACCTGCAGATACAAGCAACGCAACCCAGCAGCAAAGGCACTCAGGCCACTATATATACAACCAAAAGGCAAATGTACAGCAAACTGGGGGCTCGAGCCCCAAACAATGTCCAGAAATGTTCAAAATGAAGGTCAAAATGTACAAATGTGCAAAATACAACTAGACAAAACTACTGTTGGTCGCCCTCCAGCTCCGCAACTCTTGCCGCGAGAGCAGCAATCTCGCGTCGCGAACCTCGAGCTCCCTCAACAAGCGAGCCGTCTCCTCCCGAGACTGGGCCAACTCTCGCTCCAGCTCGCGGTCCCCCTGTAAACAACAAATTGGCTCATGTCAATCATTTCAAGCAATTACAAGAAAAGTTGGAAAATCAAAATTCAAAAAGGAAATAGGCACATGATTCATACCTGACGACCTCGACCGCCGACAAGTGCCTCAACGGCAGTAGCTCGCAGCCGGTTGGCCACCCTCCACAACGCCACGAACCGAGACGGCGCAACCTGCATTTTCAAAAGGAATTCTCAATAAAATGCAACCAAGCGTGTTCTTACACAAAAAATCATGCGAATGAGAGTCTCACCCTCCGAATCAAATGCTGCCAATCGTCCAGGCCAGCATCCGTCACAGCCACGTCAAAGTCACGCAGCTCGGAGATCGTCGTCCTCCCGGTCGCGTCAGTGTACTCGAGGGTCTCGGGGTACTCTGGGGGCTCGATGCCTGCCGCCTCAACCTCCTGCAAAGTCAAATGTTTCTCATTAACCGATGATATTTCATCATATTCTCAAAATCAAGAAGAGTAAAGATGCTCACCACTACTGGCCAGTACGCCAAGCTCCCGTAGAGGAACGCCGAGTAGTCCTCACCAGGAAGAAGGAGGGCGTCACCACTAGCGCCAGCCAAGTCGGCCTCCCTCTCAGCCTCAGAAGGCTCCCTGAACATCGTCCTAGGAGGATCGATGGGAACCGTCAACACATCCCGAGAGCACTGACGAGCCAAACTCTCGCCCAAATACCACACAGGACCCATCGACGTCCTCAGCAGCAGCGTCTATCTCCATGGGAGCTCTCCCAGAAGTAGAAGCCTCATCACCTGCAACATTAACGCAAATTTAGGCCGCGTCACGTGACGGCGAGCCTTAGTTAAGGGATTTTCGAGCCTTCGGAAGCCCTGAAATTGCTCTTTTCTTGCCATCTTTGGCCATATTCTCACAAACCCGATCACTCATGTGGTAGTTAGGGTCAAGTCAAGCCAAATTGGAAGCCTAATTCTGGGTTCGAGTCGAAATTTCGGCAGCATTTCGTTATAACGGCAATTATGCCCTAAAAAGTGTCCTGAAAAAGACATCACAAACCAAAATTCCGATATGGTAGAAAGTTTACCCATCATCCAAGGATCCCGAATATCAAGTTTCATCGCAAATGGGCGATCCTAAGGCTATTTTCGAAGCAATTTACGGTTTAGCTGTGAAACCGTCTCAAATTCACTCAAATGCTCAAAACTCAACGAAAATTCGAAACAAACACATGGTTATGTTCCTTATACTACCAATTATCCGTTTCTAATACCAATTTTGCAAGGCAAATCCATTTGGGGAAAAAGCCCCAAATTTTCGATTCAATTGGGTTGAAAACCCTAATTTTTTCGATTCAAATTGAGCAAATATAGAAGATTAATGCAAGAATGGTACACATACCTCGATTAGTCATGATTAATGCAAGCTTTCGGATCAAACCTTGGCGGAAATGGTTAAGATTTGAGAGAGTATTGTGTGATTAGTCATGATTAATGCAAGAATGGTACACACACCCTTGGGAATAGACGCAGCAGGTGCTGCGCCTCTTCCAAGAGACGCAACTCTTGCTGCGCCTTTTCCTGGTATTCCCTCAATACGAGTTTTCAAAAATTCGTTATGAGTTCGTTATTCGTGGACCCATCTTTGGTGCGCCTCTTCCCCGATGCTATTTTATCTTTTTGGTCCGTTTGACGATTATCTTTTGTTCCGGCCCGCGTTTCTAAGCCAACAGCAGACTATCGTACGTTATTTATCGCTTCCAAGACTTTGCTCGTCACAACAAGCAGATACTCCTTCACAGGTGTTTCGACACGCCTTCATCATATTTCCCCAACGAGAGTAAGCGGATAGACTTTCGCTCTCAAAACATGGAGATTAATTCCCGATTATGTTCCCCAACGAGAGTAAACGGATATACTTTCCATCTCGAAACATGGAGGTCAACATCAACCCCTATTTCTTCCGAAGTTTGTTTGAAGCTGAACACGAACAGATTTCTCCAGCAGTTCCCGCCTGTGTCCTGCTGCTCACAATATTTCTTGTTTCCCCTTGGAAAGCGACAAAGGTGTCGTTCTCCAGAAGTTCCCAAACCGGTAGAGTTCCTACACTCGAGCCTTATTTACCCTTTAGTTTGAACTTATATTCAGGCCTCCTTCCCGCCAATGCTTTCCTTTAGGGCCCCATACCCTAGCACCAATCCTTATATATATTTTAGGTCTTACCCTTAGCTCCTACGCTTATCCTTAGCTCCTATGCACCTCCGGAAGCATCTCGAGAAGAAGTCTCAGGTATGATCTCTTCTTATGGCTGGCGAGCCTCCTTACGTAGTCTAATGGACTTTAAACGACCCTCCCCGGAAGTCGACAGACTCTAAAATGTTCCCGACGACAGGTCCTTGGTTCAGACCCCTTGAGCCGCCTTGCGTCGCCATAGTCGTCAGGTTGTAATCTTCGATTGACCTGATGTCTATACTTTGACTTTCGCCTTGTCCAAGCCTCAGTCAAAGTGAGGGCTCTGTAGATACCTCATTTCCGCACCTCTCGCAAACCACCCGATGATGATTGGGCCGCATGTTTGGTACGCGGAACGATTTGTGACAGTTCATAAGTTTATCGTCAAGTGATTGCTCAAATACTGATGTCTACCTCTTAGTTATCATCTACTTGCCGATACGGTCGTTTTGACAGTAATTAGAGTACATTTGGAGTCCGGGCCTAAAACCGTCTTCATTTTCTGATAACCGTTAAATCCCGAGTCGAATGTTGGAATGTTAGGATATTTCTATTCCATATTTTATAAATATTTCACAATCTTTTATCCTTTGGTAAACAATTTTCCGTAATATTCATACAAAATATTAAGGAAAACCAAAATTATTCCGTCCTACCATAACTCAAACACGGAAATCTTTCTTCCGCGGGAGGAAACCACTTGGGAACAGACGCAGCAGGTGCTGCGCCTCTTCCAAGAGACGCAGTGGCTGCTGCGCCTCTTCCCAGGTCCTTTTCTGCATGTTTCTCGTATCTTTTTCATATCTTTCCAAGACTCACTTCCAAAGACTCTCCCAAACCCTAATTCCTTCACGTGATTAGTATAAATAGGAGCCTTCGCTCCTCATATTTCTCACGCGAGTGTCCGCCCTTCTCTTCTCCCTTTGCATTCTAGACCTTTGTTCTTACTTTTTGGCGTCAACGTGCTTGAACATTCGACCACGTAAACTCGGATCCTTCTGAGTACCAGCCTCGTTTACATGACCGACCAATTTGACCAACTCCACAATCAATCAACTTAATTAATCTAATCGTTTTCCTCTTACGAGGGCACTTTCATATTTGCATTATAGTTCGAGTCGAGCATCGCTAATCGATAACTTAGTTCATCTCGTTTCGTCAAACATGTAAGTCCGAGGGTTTAAATCTCTCTTTTATTATTGTTCTTTACTTTTTGTATCATTAATGTAAGGTTTACGTCGAAAATACCTCTTAAAACCGATTTATAAAACCGTGCTTTAAAACCTTTTTTTACGGATTTCCAGAAGACAAACCGTCGAGAAAAGACGCAGCAACTGCTGCGCCTCTTCGAAGGAGCGCAGTTCCTGCTGCGCCTCTTCGTGAGGCTGCCACAGTTCCTGCTTCCTTTCTTCTTCCTTAGTCCTCTGTAATTCGTTCTTTTTCGTTTATTTTCGTTAATTCTTTGTTACAAACACATAATAATTTCATGTATATTATTTATTCATCATTCACACGTTTAATTCATCATTAAATCCGACTTAAATCCCTTATAATCTCATATTTGCGGGTTTTTGTCATTAAATTCAATCCGGTTGTAGGAATTCGATTTGTTCATATCGGGTTTCTGGAATTCGCCCTTTGATATATTTTTCATCTGTTTATTGTCATATTCGTCATTAATTCATCATTAATAGTTTGTTTACCTATTTTGTTCACCCATGTCACTAATCAATCGTTCATCCATGTAAATAATTCGTTTGCATCCGTCTCATCCATGTTTCATTGCTTTTATGACTCATTCATATGTTAATAATCGATTAATCACTTCCATCCGAGTAAATATCATAATCAATCCTTAAATTCACTAATTTACATTAACGATTTGCAGTTCCGGCTTCACAGCCAGAACTCACCCTTGGAACAGACGCAGCAACTGCTGCGCCTCTTCCAAAGGGGCGCAGTCCTGCTGCGCCTGTTCCAGGATGAGTTCTGTCTCTGAACTCCGTTGTTGCTTGACCTAGTTTAATTAGCTTACGTATAATTGACTATTAACCGTATTATCACCTTAACTTCTGTTCGTTAATTCCTTTCTTTATTTCTTTTTCTCAAATTATCCGTTTCAAAGGTATTTTCGACATAAATCAATGAATCCAAAGTAATTATTGTAATTTTCTATTATTGTATCATTTATCGCATTTGTATGATTTATTTGCACGCTTTCACATGTAATTGAGCATTAAATCCTACTTCGACCCAATTGATTGTTAAACTACGTGTTAACCGACTTAGTTAATCTTCACATACTAGGATTAAAACTTGGATGTTGCATTGCATGCATATAATCGACGATATATCGAGTATGAATAACTTCCTTAATCATTAGTAGAGGCCGCTATCGAGGCGGGCGGGATTAGGTGTTCGATCAAAAGAGCTTCCTAATACGTACCCTCACCCCTTACTCCAGATCTCTGTGAACATCCGTGTTCATTGGCATCCACGAGAGTCATTCTAGGCATAGAATGCTAAGGGTAACGATTGCTTAGTGTTCATGTCTTTACTTTGTGTCTTGACATGACACGAGGTATTCGAACGGTTCCAATTTCCCATAAAAATTGGTGACGACTCCAACAAAATGCAAACGCTTGTTCTCTTCCTCCCAAGCGCCCCTCGTGGGCCCTCGGCTGTCCACAGGAGGAGGAGGAGGAAAAAGAGGTAATAATATATATATATATATATATATATATATATATATATATATATATATATATATATATATATATATATATATATATATATATATATATATATATATATATATATATATATACAATGTGTTATATGATTTGGAAAATCAGTACGTGTTATGTGGACAAGTGTTAATGTACAGAAGGAAGCCGAGGATGACATGACAAGGGAGAAAGAAATGGGAAAGGAGACTGAAGTGGGAGCCGAGGATCGATATCAGGCAGTTGAAGAGGAAGAGGATGCTAGGAAGGCCGTGACACAGGATGTAGTGGAGGTAGTTGATGATCAGATGTTCTTCTCAACACCGAAAAAGGTAATAGCTGCTAGTTTATAATTATTCATATCATACACGTTTTTTACTTATGAAATTTATTAAAGGTAGTGAATGTATGTGTATTAATTGATTAAAGCTGACGTGAAGGGTGATTTCAAAGTGGCTTGTCGTCTGTCCTATTTACAGGGGAAACAAAAAGTTGTTGTTTCCAGGGGATACCTGTTCAGTTATGACCGGTTTCAACAAGTTAAGGTTCATGGTATACCCCTTCGTCACAATTGCAGGAGAGTGGAAGTGTCCCAATTATATAAAGACGAGTATGGGGAAGTAAAAGTACCATTTCCTAATGAGGAGGTCACTTATTGGAAAGAAGCCCTAAGCTCTTATGTGCAATGGCCTGCCAACCTCGTCAATGTTGTCATCCCCGAGGTACCTATATGCAGACTTTAATTATTACTTGTTCTTTAAATAGATTAGGGTAAGAATATTAACATATCGTAAGTACTTTAATCTTTACATTTGTAGAACTTAAGCAAAGCCATGATGACAGCTAAAGCAATCACTACTACGTTAACGAAAGTTGTTGTAGTCAAGCCTGTATATGATTCTTATTATGAATCGTGTGAATATAAGAAAAAGATGAAAATTGCTTCGCTGAAGGCTTTGCACAACCTGGCTGTAAAGAGGGCACCTACAGGGGATGTAGTCATGATTAACATTGAAAAGGAAGTTATGGGCGCAGCTGATATAGCCATACTGGACCTGAAGCAACTGATGGAATTTGTCGACCTTGACAATTTAGATGTTGTTCACATTTTGATTTGGATGCAGTAAGTTTTATTTATAAAATTATCAATTACAATAACAATCTTCGTTCCATGTGGCGTAATAGGTACCTCAATAATCAGTTCGCTGAGTGGAAGGTCCTAATTCACGCCTACGGATTCTTGAGTCCTAAGGCGTTCTCTGTGCACAGAATTTCATATGAAGAACAAATCAATAGTATCTCTCGTCGGTTGATGTCGTCAGAAAAATTATGGCTTGCCCCCTACAATGAGAATATGTATGTATAGTACGTGATTATTGTAATGAATCACGGTTCTATAACTTTATTATTAGCATGCTTAAATACGTGTAAATTAACTAACAGTTCTATGTCCCAAAATGAATAGGAAGCATTGGGTGCTACTGGCAATCTAAGTAGAAACGAAAACAGTGTACTGGATTGACTCTCGCAAAGGCAAACCCTCTGACAGTTGTGTAAGGATGATAACTGAGTAAGTTTACAACTTTCAATAATGTCATTTGTTATTGTATGACTTAGCCATATATATGCAAATAACAATGGCATGTGTGTATATTTATGAATTAGTATTTTTGAAACAAAAAAAAAAGATTATGTCCACTTGAGAAATATGAAAGCAACACTGATCCCAATTTTATCACGCCAATAGTAAGTGTATTCTTAATAATTACTCGTATCATTTAATTAATGTTTATGCGAGCGATTGATTATCTAATTCAGTTGATTTGTGTGCGATTTATATAATAGTCTCCTAAAGCACTAGACGACAAACAATGCGCCTTTTATGTTGTCAGTCCATGTGGAAGGTTATCGACGGAAAACTTTCTACCATTCCGATACGGGTTAGTGTGATTTTGTAACACCCCCATTTATTTAAAGGCCTGGACTAGGACTCCTTAGATAAAAAAGGGTGTTACCATCTCGGAAATCCGAGGCAGTGCATAACAAAGGAAAGATAAACAGTATTTTAAATTAAAAGTTTATAAATGTTTACATCTGAAATGAAACAAGTCTCAAACTGAAAATAAAGTCTGATAACTAAACAGAACTAAAAGTGGGCTAGCTCTAAGTCAGGCAATCCAAGCTCCCTTCCCATCCAGCTCCTATCTGTCTCTGAGGTACCTGTCAATCTGCTCCCCATTAAAAGGTTCATCGCAGGTGTTCACGAATACACAGGGTCAACCACGAGGTTGAGTAGGGTAATACAATGCAACAAGTATGTATGATATGCTTGCTCCTCCATCACCACCACCATCTCATCGCGACTCATAACCCATACAACCCAGCCATACCGATCCCCGATAGACTATATATCGACCGTAGCCGATCTGCCAGCTCGCAGCTGAGGACACCAGGGCAAGTCCTGCAGAACCCGCCTGGGCCTTATCACAACATCATCATCACCACACCATGTCACCACAACCTCCTCCATCTCCAATGCATATGAATTCTCAAGAAATTAATGCAACACAATATGTATATCATTGGACTGGTAAATCATAGAATCATGCCGGTTACCGAATGTTGTGATAATATACTCAATATGATTAATTCAGTCAAGCACATTCGAGGATATGAATCATAACATGAATCAACAACCACGAATCAAGTCAACGTTCACAGTTTGGTCATATGAAACACAAACAAGTCTACACAATTCAACAACAACGATAATAAGTCAAGTGTATTTCCCTACCTTTTCGCAATCCAAGCACACAAGCAATCAATTATGATCCTTCACATATCCATCACCTACATAACATAATTATGTATAATTACCACCTACTCAATCAAATAATCATGCACATAACCTAGACTCATCATAACTTAATAGGAATATCAACTTAAAGGATAAACACGATTTTTCCTGATTTTCCAGCACATGACAGACTCGGAATAAAATACATAACTAATTCCAGAAAAATCAAATTGATACAAGGCCAATTGGATTGGAACCCCATGAGTCTTAGCTACAAATTATATCTAACGTGTTTTTCTCAAATTCCAAACTTATCAAGGGTTTTCAGACTGATTTCCAAAACCTGACAGAAACCGTCGCATAAAAAGTATTGATTCATAAAACGAGTTTAAAACATCATTTTGCAGTAATTCTAAATCCTATTATCATCTAGACTATACAAAGATGATGTATGAAGAAGCCTTATAACTGAATAGACATAAAAATTAGGGTTTCAAATCATTTTCCACAACCAAATCAGATTCGCGGACTTTTCAGCGACATGTTCATAAATAAATCACCTAGGACAAACCATAAATAATTTGACTATTAGATTTTATATGCATAAACTAGACATCAAATAAACAGGACTCTCTTTTCAAACGTTTTGAAGACGAACAATTTAAAACAGTATAAACAATGGAATGATATCGACTTACAAACAGGGAGATCGAATTAGGTTGGAATCGATGAGAAATCTTCAATCAAATGAAAGGCTCGACAATTCTTCTTCCTCTCCCTCTCTCTAGGTTTAGAAATGGTTTTATGAATGATAAAATGAAATTAGAAATGACTCAACTGTTAAAAGAGGGGAGAGGGAGAGCGGCTTTTAGATTAGGTTTAGGGTAAATGATGGTTACATGTTCCGGGTAAGGCAAATGGTTTAAACGGGTATGGTAATTGGGTAAATGTAGATGGGTAGATGGGTGATACGATTCTTGACCCAAAAGACAAAATGTGATGTAGCCCGACTCAACATATTCGATATAAACCCGACTTAATAACATTCACGATATTACGATGCAACCAATATGAAATGTATAATAACTAATATATAATAATATCCGTTTAATCGATTATATAAGATACGGGGTATTACAGTCTTCCCCCCTTAAGATGAACTTCGTCCCGAAGTTCGCTCCCGTACTCAAACATCAAAAAGGGTATTGTCAATCGTACATACGGACATCACGCATTTCTAACACAGTTAACACACACTTTTGACACATCAATTAAATATAACAGACACGAAATGTTACATTCTACCCTCCTAAAAATAAACTTCGTCCCGAAGTTTAACTCATCTTCACATAACCCAACTAATCAGAAGTAAGAACAAAACATAGAGAACTCGTTTGCATAGGTACCGCACAACGGAACATCAACTTGATCAAAACCACAATCTACAAACAGTGCAACATAAACATTAAGATTTTACAATCCTACCCAACTAAAAACATGGTTACGTCCTCGTAACCTCTTTTCAACTTTCATATTCTTATGCAACAAAATCTTGTCAACAACATGTAACGAAAAAAGAACACATGATAAGAGATTGCGTAAAGTAACATTAAAGTCGAAAACAAGGTTTTATTATGGAATTAACTGATTGTCAACAAGTACACTTATTACTTAGCTCATGCTTAACTTAAAAACACAACATCAAACTAAAAGAACAACAAGAAGGAGCCAAAGGTTTACACGGTTTCATAACAGACCGATCATGGTATTACTAGCTCTAACCTAACAGTCCTTAGGTCGCGCTTACTCTGATTCTGGTGACTTCTATGTCATTCCCTTCCTAGTTCACCTCTTCCCCCAAAGTCTGGTTTGGGTGGTTCAGTCGTACTTTCGGCATCGGTACATTAGCATAAAATTCGTATCTCAGTCGCTTTGATATAAAGTCAAAGGTATGCTCGGGCGAGTAAAACTCTAAGCTACTCACCCACGAGTCAGGTCAAGGATTAGACAATTTAACTACAATACGAACCAAAAATCAATATATGAGAATCAGAATGAAATAAGGCTCAACTCAAGGCCAAAGTCCACACGGCATATCGTAGTATAACTTAAGCTCCATATTATGAGAATCAATAGCACAACACAATCTTAATTAATACGTAGTACCTCCATTATCTCCTAGCAACCAAACGAAAAGCCATTACTGCCAACCATTACCAAATCTAATTGTTTCCTTTACAAACTTATAGATTTCCAATCCTTGTGCTCAACCAATCATATATGTCATTCAAATCTACCCAAACCCATCTCACCAAAATCCCCCTCTTGACAATAAGATATATAATACGTACTTATATAATTGCAAACCGAAATAGTGACAATCATCAGAAATTCACAATTACCATGTATAAATTGATATCATAAAACGATGACAAATAATGACACATACACATACAACCCCGAACAATAATAAAAGTATTAGGGACGGTAATATCGTGTTACCTCGATAAAGAAAATAAAACTCAACCACGTCCTCGCATATGACGAAAATAGCTCACTAACTAATGGTCTTCATAATCAAAGTTGGTGTTGGGATAGAGTAGGCACGAGGGCAATGGACATGTATGTAATTAAGCAAATTTGATGATCAATTATAGACCATGAACGAGCGAGAGTAAAAATAACAAAACAATTTAAGAAACTTCTCACATTTGTAAACATATCACAGAAAATAGATCTACCACTACTATCCATCACAATCACAGGATCTTATTGACATGTCCATACAGCCATTTACTCACTCATTGATTTAGGTCACGAATTAGACCGATGAATTTAAACAATCAACAACATACTCATAATTCATATTTTAAATTATCAAAATTGTTTGCACAATATAAATTCTGAAAACATATTTCCCAATAAAAGTAACAACATATGATCCATGACAACAACAACATTACTTCCATATCACACATGTGTTTAACGTTTTAGCAACCATATCATTCAATTGTGTCCAGCAACTTAGTATAACTCATTTTCAGCAAAACAAAAGATCTCGCATAAACAACTTAAACATGTACGTATACCATCATATAACTTGTAAAACATTATATATGACAAAAGATTAGCGAGGTGAACAAGTTCTCTGGTTTGCACGGTTTGAACAACTAGGCAACTCGCGGCTCAATTAAACGTAACTATAACGACTATCATTTAAACATACGCATAACATGTGAATCATCAAAGGGTTATCTCATTATAATTGGCCAACATAGCTGACATAAAAAAATTTTCCGTCAAAATAATCACCTTAGCATTTCATAACAATACAACTATGAACATATCCCATAAGGAACAACAACACTATTTTATTATCATATCATAAGTTTAGGTTCAACTGAAATAAATTAATGCAATGAAAGTAATAAGTATAACTATAGGCACACAGACTCACATAGAAGACATTAGAACTCAGATGACATCCTACATGTGTGAACATTTAGACATACTCATTACTACCATCCATGTGTAAACATTTAAACATAATTATTATAAATATTCATGCGAGTATATTAGAACAATCAAGTTGACATTTAACGCCACCGACTTTACCAAGATATGACAATATAGTTTTATATTTATATATATCCGACCACTATACAAATATGATGAACACACCAGAGATATTACAACATGCCAAACATATATAAAATATGCAACAACTGGACTCGTATAAAATATTTCACCCTCGATTAAGGATCAGATTAAGCTATTCAATTTCACCCATACTATCATGCCAACAATGTTATAAACTAAACTTTAATTAATTTTTTTTATCACTTGTTAAGATACATAACCAATGAATATTTGTGCTACTATCATCATATAAGGACACTATAATTTCACATTAATAAGGCTCGTGAAATAATCGAACAACTGTATGAAAACTCAACATAGAATTCACATTTTAAAAGTTATGATTCACGTTGTAACTTCCAAAAATCACGAATAAATAACCGTTCAACGAAAACTTGAGTTATATTACTTTTTATAACATACAGAGAGTTAATAATTCGTGAGAAAAAGAATGAGGTCCAAAGCTCAAGAATTCAATTTTTAAAGGATTTTGCAACTCAGGTTGTCCAAACAAGTATGTGACAGCAATTGGTCCAAAACTTGGGTCAGTTTGCAAAACTTACCATTTAATATAGAGACATCAAGAATTTTCGTGGCTTATCAATTTGAAAATATATGCGAATCTTCTGATCGATGGAGTTGGAATTATGCAAAAATTATTAATACAATTTAAATGAGGATTTTTACAAAATCGTTGGTCAAAACATCACTGCACAGGAACTTCCTGACCACAGCCCACTAAAATATTTATTACTCCTAATCCGTATATCCTATAAGCATGAAACCAACGCCAAATGAACACTAACTCCCGAGGCTATCTCCCATAAAATTTTCATCCATAGCCAATAAACAGAAAGGAAATGGTAGTAAGGTCAATTAAAGAGTAAAATCAAACAAAACGAGTTTCAGCACTAGGTCATTCTTTACTATGTTACAAGCTCTTATGAACATACTATGTATACTAACCCATCCCCACTTAAATCTCACACTTTGTACTTACGTAAACATCTATCCCATAGAATCCCTTCGCATCTCGATCTACTCCTTACATCTAATCACGATTGCTATGACTAGAAACATGCAATTCAATAGTGTGTCTCATTATTATCACAATACTATACTAGCAGGGCCTCGGGATCACATAACCGCATATCACTAGACATAATAGTACTATCATCACATCATTCAACATCCATCCAGATAAATATCATCAATTCGCAATTATTTTCACGCTCACGATTACCACAATCCAACATTTCATTGATTATCAACCAGAACACGAAAATTTTATTTCTCATCTCCACAACATCATATGATCACGCCATCATTCATACAAAATACTTACCGCAACGTTATCCTGCAGCATGGTTAGAATATATGGGTCTCAAGGTGTACATCCCCTCGATTATATCCAAGGTTTTTCTTCTTGTAATACCCGTCCTTTTAGGGACCCTTTGACCGGCGTTGACTGACCTTGGGAGCGGGAATAGTCTTAGAAGTAAGTGCTGAAGTCATCTTGGGTTGCGTGTTAAGAGTGGTACTCGATAGAGTAGAGGCTACTCGATCGAGTAGGGGGCTAATCGATCGAGTATGTTGGGTACTCGATCGAGTACCTAGTTTTCAGCGAGGGTTTTATATCGCGTTTTGTTAAACCCGCATATCATTTCCGCCACTTTCCTCCTATCTTTTGGTCGCCTCTTTCCCTTCCCTTCACCTCAAAACCTCCATGGAAACCTTTGTGAAGATCCTTGTGCCTTAGGAGAGCGTCTCTTGAGTCGGGTAGCGGTCTTTTGCTGAGTTTCTCCCTATAGGTATGTCATAATCATCATCCGTGTCCTTGTTCTTCATAGTTAGGGTTTGCTTATTAGTAATCTAGAATTGTATTCTGGTTATAGGCGTTGCTTGATCGCTGGACATGTTATCTGTCGGCATGGATTGGTTGCGATGGCTTTAAGGTAGGTTCGCCTACTCGGTTTACGTAGATCGTCTAGTGCGTCGATCGTTGTGATAGTATTGTGATTGTTTGACATAATAATTGTCTTTGTGATTGTGGTTGTGATCGTTGTTGATGGTTCTCGAGGCGTGTCCTCGGCTGAGTGGGGTCACTTGCGGGAGTGGCTTCGCGCCCTAGTTTCGCCTTCTGTGGAACCCGCCACAGAAGGGATGTGCACATTAATGGACAGGGTTATCGCTCGGTATGATGAGCGGGGATTTGGTGGGTACGGCTGCGGTCCCCCACTGGCAGGACTGGTCCAGTGGACAGTCAGTGACAGAGTTTGGTTGGATTGTTGTGATTACGTGTGCGAGACTGATAACCTCGTGTTGTGTTGTTTGTTGTGGTTATTATTGCTGCGTTTTATCTCAGTACTGACCTTGTGTGGTTGTTTGTTTGTTATGTGTCTGCCGTGATCCCTTATGGTGAGCAGTCAGTCTTAGCAGGTGTTGATATTGTTGATGGCTGGAGTCCGGGCAGGGATGAGTCCTCACGAGTTATGGCGGTCATAGTGATTAGTCTTGAGTTGTACCTTTATATCGTATTTTGGTTTAAATCGCCTGTAATATAACTTAATAGTTCTTTTATCGACGTTTGGTTATTGCTATCCTCGGGCAACCGAGATGGTAACGCCCTTATATCCTAAGGAAGGCCTAGTTAAGGCTCCTCTGAATATGGGGGTGTTACAAAGTGGTATCAGAGCGACGATTTTGGAACCTGTAACAAATGAACATAATGAACGTAGGGAGACTAATAAAATGAACCTGGTGTATGTGTAATGGGAGCCCCAGCTGATGCTAGATTTTGGGTGAGTAGGCGCCCTCATTTCAAAATCTTGGCCCCATGATACTTAAGCCAGTCACGTGGTATGGGAATGTGGAGTCCGTGTGTATATGTGTGATGTGTATGTTAAGTGTACCGGGGCTACCTCCGGTTAAGTCTTTGTTAGAATTAATAGAGATGTGATAGTGATATTTGGGCCGTGTATGGTAATTATTGATGAGATTATTGAAGCTCTTTGGATGATTAGTGAGCTTATATGATGGTTATGAGATGTGTGACGAAAGTTTACGTAATTGCTATGATGATAGTTATAGTATAGTGAGTTATAATTCGAGACATAGCATATAGTAATGCGTTTATGCCTTATAGGATGGTCGAAATTCTTCCGCTGCGTAATATTTGATTTGTGCGAGGTGAATTACTTATGATAGAATATGAAACATGGTAGATTAATTTGTTTTGAAAGTATGCATTTATGTGATACGTGAAAGAAAGAATTAATGTTAAATATACGCTTCGAATTGAAGTAAACACGAGTTTAGTAGTAACATGTAAAGTAAGTTTAAGTGTATTAGGATGGCGGGATTATCTTTAGAAATGATTCGAGTTGGGCAATTTGTATGGCGTAATGTAATGTATGCTTTAATAGTTGAGGCGGTGCGTAGTGATGATAATGCATGAGCAAGTACGATAATTAGTGCCGAATTCCGAACTTAGTTTGGACTCGACACGTGGTGTTGTTTTGCAGGTATTTTCGGTTTACTGCGTACTTCTGACCGAGTACTTAACTATACTTGACCAAGTGCGAGTGCTTACTTGACCGAGTAGACCTTACTCGATCTAGTTAGGAGGCTATGGCGTCGGGATGTGGGGAAATTTCCTACAGATACTCGACGAAATAGCTTCTACTCGATCAAGTAGGGTGGTACTCGATCGAGTATCCAAGGCACTCGATCGAGTAGGGTGGTACTCGATCGAGTACCCCAGGCACTCGATCGAGTAAGTTACTGTACAGCGAATCCTACGGGTTTTCATAAAACCCCTATTCTTCCTATTTCTTTCCCATTCTCCTCATCCTTCCTCTATATTTCGAAATAGCTAAACCTAATTCCTCTCAAAATCTCTCTTTCTCTTGGGTTAGTGGTGATTCTTGGGGTTGATTTTCTTGTTTAATTCCGTTATTTTGCTTTGTTAATCAATCAAGGTATGCTTTCCTTCCTAATTTATGCAATTTATTGCTTTGAATGTGTAAGAATGGTGGAATAATCTGAAAATTTTCGGTTCACATGGGTAGGTTGTTGTTTTTTATGGTTGAAATATGATTCACATGCCTCCTTTTCATGCTTGTTGGTGACTAATTGCTGTAAATTAGATTAGAAATTGCAAAATTTGATATCGAAATTCTAGGGTTTACAAAATTGAAATTGATTTTTGATTGAGTTACATTGATTAAATGATGGAATTAAGTATTATACATTATTTGTAACATGTTGGAGAATGAATTTTGATGATTTTCACCCTAGAAAGTTGCCTTAAACCTCCGTCTTAAAAGTGCCTTAAGTGGAAATTCGTGATTTATATGTGGAATTTGGCGTTGTATGTGAAAGCTTAACTAAAGGATGAACACCGTATGATAGTAGAAACGAAAATTGATGAAAAGATGTGAAAATGGTCACAGCTGTAGAGACCGTCTGACAACTTACCTGGGCTAATTTCTTTTCTAATATTGAAGATGATGGTCATATGTCCTAAAATTTATTCTCTGCGAACTTGTATACTTGCCTCACATGTGCTCAGTAACGTGTTGGAACAACTTTAGAGTCATACTAGGATGTTCGAAATTGCTGAGTAAATGTGTTTACATGTCAAATTTTCATAACTATGGCCTATGAGTAGTAGTAAACTGAGCTTGTATGTCAAAATTTGGAAACCAGGAACGAATGTGTGTACATAGTGTGATATTCAAGGTTAATAGCATGAATTATGTGCTTCACATGTCAAATTCGTTGGTAAAATTGTGTACTTAGCTGAGTATGTTGAATTCAAATTACATGAAATAAATATCTGCATGTTTATACTAGTTGCTTGAACATGTGATGAAGCAGAGATCGAGACCGAACCTTGGAATCCGCCAAAGTAAACGGGGAGGGGTAATCCACCGAGATGGGGGAAGGGAGTGGACTGTGGTACCGCAGTTCCCGAATACCCTTGATTGTTTTTGTTGATTTCAAGCGAGAGGGAGCGTTTTGTAGCCTTACAAAAACGCAAAATGAGACCTACGAAGTGTATAGACACTACTGTGTTAGAGGAGTTGGAGATAGAGACGGATGTCCGTCACATATTCGAGACCTTGGGTTTTACGGGTTTGTATAGGCTGAGGAAGCATACTTACCCTTTTCTTACCTTGGAGTTCATGAGCTCTTTTAGCTATGACCCAGCGGGCCAGACTGTTGTGTTTAGATTGATGAATACCAGTTTTCTGTTAACTATGGATCTGTTTGCCTCTCACCTTGGGTTGGCCAAGCCTCCAAAGGACTCCATCACCGATATTCCAACTGAGTGCGGCGTCTGCCGCCTAATGCCTTGCTTGACTGGGAAGCAAGCTCCCACCTCGAGCAACATTTGATTAATGACGTTGCATATTACCTTGAGGGTCTTTCTCTGTTCTCTTTCGAACCTCCTCTATGTGAAAGGATATCGAGTAAATTGAATAATCATAAGGTCTTACTTCGATGTCTTACCTCAACCCGGAGCGGGCCAGGAAAGTGGTCTTTAATGCTCCTTCTATAGTTTGTCTTTGCCCTTGCCTTGATGGCTTCTTCCTCTTCCCGTACACGAGTTGTGGTGCTATTGCCACTCGGTTAGTGAAAAGCTAACCTCTTTTGAGGCTTCTTCGGAGTACGTGCCTCTAGCTACCCCAGTGCCTACCATGGATCGTGACTACTATCTCGACCTGAAATGGTTGAGGACCTTGGCTGACGGTAGCCTAGCGTGGAGGGTGTGGGGCATGAGTTGGATGAAGATTACAGCTCCTGAGCACCTCCCACCCACGGAGCCCTTGGAGCCGACGGAGTGACGGTGGACTCCGATGATGAGGAGGAGGAGGATGATGAGACCCGCCATCTACAGACCTATCTCATCGACGGCACCATCCTCGAGGAGATGCCGGAGCCGACGAAGGGCGAGAATGCGGGAGTTGCGGTGGTGGAGAGATCCAGATTGGGGAGGGGACCCCGTCAAGTGAGGGAGAGGGCCTCGGAGACTAGGTCGCAGCCGGTAGCGCCACAGCAGCAGCAGCAGCAGCATCCTTTTCCGTGCTACCCTTACCTTGACACCCCGGAGACGCGGTCCAGCTACTTGGCAGATAGAGTGTCATCTACCTTGACACTCCGGAACATGCACGAGATGGCGTACGCTCAGGGGATAGGGACCGAGGGACCGCATCCAGTTTGGTGGAGTGGAGTTGGGGACTACTCAGGGGTTTTCCATTCCTACGGGGTGGATCAGTCGACGTGGGGGCACCTCAGTCCTTCCCTTACGGTGGCTTGACTCCATGGTACGTGGGCCCGGGAGCAGGAGCAGGAGTGGATGCGGGGATCGGGTCATCTGGAGCAGGTACTTCTGGTGGTGATGATGAGGTGATGTTCGGCGGCGAGCAGCGGGGAGGAGTGATACTCCTTGTTCTTATCTTTGTTGATGGTAGTTGATGTTAGGTGGTGATATTGTTGTTAGACTTTAGTAGTTGTTTTATTGAGACTTTGTTAGACTTGTTGTTGGCCATAAGGCCGGATTTGATACTTTGACTTGTTGCAGGATGTTAGAAGTCGGGGAAGTCGTCCCGACTCGATCTTTATGTGACAAAGATGTGCATGTACGTGATTTATGACAGGTTTTATAAGGCTTTGGCCTGTAGGTACTCGATAGAGTACGCCGTACTCTATCGAGTAGCTGCAGGAAGGCGGGATGAAAAGTTTCTGATCTTTGGGCTACTCGATCGAGTAGCCAAGACACTCGATCGAGTAGCATGGCACTCGATCGAGTATCGCTACATACTCGATCGAGTAGCACTTTATTCTGATGAGGTTTTCGAAAATTAAAAATGTTCAATTGTTTTATAATGGCAAGTTTAATGTTTAATGTGGTTATTAGTGCGTAGTAACACCTTTGAACCGTTAAATGCATATGTTGGAAGTCGTGCTTGAAGTTTATAAGCGTATTTGTCACAACTATTGAAGCAACGATAGTTTCTTGTTACTTTAATGTTGCATATGCCTTATTACGAACTATTTGTCGGAATTATATCTTCTCACACACTTGTGCATACCATAGTAACGTGCCTTCTAGACGGCGGCTAACTAATCCGGTGGTTGGTGTATAATTGCTAATTTAACGAGTTTGTGCTTAACGAGTAATGTCCACGATAGATAATATGTTTTAACCCATGTCATGAATCAAATAATAAGTAAAATGCGTGGTAATTTGGGTGGTGAACTTCGGGGACGAAGTTCCTTTTTAGAGGGGAAGAGTAATGTCGCGAAATAAAAAGGTTGTTTTTGAATAATGTTTTGCTTGTTTATAATGTTGTTGGTATTATGTTTTGCTTTAGTTACAAAAAAAAAAAAAAAAAAAAAAAAAAAAAAAAAAAAATTCGTGAAGTATAACGAATTACTTTAGTTCTTTAAAGTGAGTGTGGTTGTATGTTTCAAGAGACGATCATGAAGAAATAGTTATAGTGCGATGAATCGTATTTGAATCACGTTGCCGAGTAACATGGTGGCATTAGTTGTACCACATGAAAGTGGATATGAGACATGTGCTAGCTTAATAGTTTGATAGTGGTTACTGTATGTTGGGTGATTGTGAGTGGCGATTCGCATTGCGAGTCAGATGTTATATATATATATATATAGAATAGCGGTTGACGGTGATAACGCTTGCATGATAGTGGTAAGAATCGATAGGTATAAATGTGGACGGTGATGATGATGACATGGGGGGGATGGTATTTCCAAGAGGTAATGGTTTGACCGGGACGGTTGGTGAGATCGTGTTGGTTCCGTATCATGAGCGGGAGAGGTGAGTTGAACTTCGGGGACGAAGTTCTTTTTAAGGGGGGAAGACTGTAATACCCGTCCTATTAGGGACCCTTTGACCGGCGTTGACTGACCTTGGGAGCGGGAATAGTCTTAGAAGTAAGTGCTGAAGTCATCTTGGGTTGCGTGTTAAGAGTGGTACTCGATAGAGTAAAGGCTACTCGATCGAGTAGGGGGCTAATCGATCGAGTATGTTGGGTACTCGATCGAGTACCTAGTTTTCAGCGAGGGTTTTATATCGCGTTTTGTTAAACCCGCATATCATTTCCGCCACTTTCCTCCTATCTTTTGGTCGCCTCTTTCCCTTCCCTTCACCTCAAAACCTCCATGGAAACCTTTGTGAAGATCCTTGTGCCTTAGGAGAGCGTCTCTTGAGTCGGGTAGCGGTCTTTTGCTGAGTTTCTCCCTATAGGTATGTCATAATCATCATCCATGTCCTTGTTCTTCATAGTTAGGGTTTGCTTGTTAGTAATCTAGAATTGTATTCTGGTTATAGGCGTTGCTTGATCGCTGGACATGTTATCTGTCGGCATGGATTGGTTGCGATGGCTTAAAGGTAGGTTCGCCTACTCAGTTTCTGTAGATCGTCTAGTGCGTCAGTCGTTGTGATAGTATTGTGATTGTTTGACATAATAATTGTACTGTGATTGTGGTTGTGATCGTTGTTGATGGTTCTCGAGGCGTGTCCTCGGCTGAGTGGGGTCACTTGCGGGAGTGGCTTCGCGCCCTAGTTTCGCCTTCTGTGGAACCCGCCACAGAAGGGATGTACACATTAATGGACAGGGTTATCGCTCGGTATGATGAGCGGGGATTTGGTGGGTACGGCTGCGGTCCCCCACTGGCAGGACTGGTCCAGTGGACAGTCAGTGACAGAGTTTGGTTGGATTGTTGTGATTACGTGTGCGAGACTGATAACCTCGTGTTGTGTTGTTTGTTGTGGTTATTATTGCTGCGTTTTATCTCAGTACTGACCTTGTGTGGTTGTTTGTTTGATATGTGTCTGCCATGATCCCTTATGGTGAGTAGTCAGTCTTAGCAGGTGTTGATATTGTTGATGGCTGGAGTCCGGGCAGGGATGAGTCCTCACGAGTTATGGCGGTCATAGTGATTAGTCTTGAGTTGTACCTTTATATCGTATTTTGGTTTAAATCGCCTGTAATATAACTTAATAGTTCTTTTATCGACGTTTGGTTATTGCTATCCTCGGGCAACCGAGATGGTAACGCTCTTATATCCTAAGTAAGGCCTAGTTAAGGCTCCTCTGAATATGGGGGTGTTACACTTCTAACTACCCCATTCACTCAATTTCTCTCGGTTTACCTGGTTCAAAACTGAGAGGGCAAAAGAGCACGCATTAAGGGCGCCTTCTTAACCGCATTGTGAGCTCCTAACAGTTTATTCCCAGGGGTTCATTTTATTTAGACACATCCTACGTTCATTGGGTTCATTGGTTTAGGCCTGAGGATCGTTCGCTCTGATACCACTTTGTAACACCCCCATTTATTTAAAGGCCTGGACTAGGACTCCTTAGATAAAAAAGGGTGTTACCATCTCGGAAATCCGAGGCAGTGCATAACAAAGGAAAGATAAACAGTATTTTAAATTAAAAGTTTATAAATGTTTACATCTGAAATGAAACAAGTCTCAAACTGAAAATAAAGTCTGATAACTAAACAGAACTAAAAGTGGGCTAGCTCTAAGTCAGGCAATCCAAGCTCCCTTCCCATCCAGCTCCTATCTGTCTCTGAGGTACCTGTCAATCTGCTCCCCATTAAAAGGTTCATCGCAGGTGTTCACGAATACACAGGGTCAACCACGAGGTTGAGTTGGGTAATACAATGCAACAAGTATGTATGATATGCTTGCTCCTCCATCACCACCACCATCTCATCGCGACTCATAACCCATACAACCCAGCCATACCGATCCCCGATAGACTATATATCGACCGTAGCCGATCTGCCAGCTCGCAGCTGAGGACACCAGGGCAAGTCCTGCAGAACCCGCCTGGGCCTTATCACAACATCATCATCACCACACCACGTCACCACAACCTCCTCCATCCCCATGCATATGAATGCTCAAGAAATTAATGCAACACAATATGTATATCATTGGACTGGTAAATCATAGAATCATGCAGGTTACCGAATGTTGTGATAATATACTTAATACGATTAATTCAGTCAAGCACATTCCAGGATATGAATCATAACATGAATCAACAACCACGAATCAAGTCAACGTTCACAGTTTGGTCATATGAAACACAAACAAGTCTACACAATTCAACAACAACGATAATAAGTCAAGTGTATTTCCCTACCTTTTCGAAATCCAAGCACACAAGCAATCAATTATGATCCTTCACATATCCATCACCTACATAACATAATTATGTATAATTACCACCTACTCAATCAAATAATCATGCACATAACCTAGACTCATCATAACTTAATAGGAATATCAACTTAAAGGACAAACACGATTTTTCCTGATTTTCCAGCACATGACAGACTCGGAATAAAATACATAACTAATTCCAGAAAAATCAAATTGATACAAGGCCAATTGGATTGGAACCCCATGAGTCTTAGCTACAAATTATATCTAACGTGTTTTTCTCAAATTCCAAACTTATCAAGGGTTTTCAGACTGATTTCCAAAACCTGACAGAAACCGTCGCATAAAAAGTATTGATTCATAAAACGAGTTTAAAACATCATTTTGCTGTAATTCCAAATCCTATTATCATCTAGACTATACAAAGATGATGTATGAAGAAGCCTCATAACTGAATCGACATAAAAATTAGGGTTTCAAATCATTTTCCACAACCAAATCAGATTCGCGGACTTTTCAGCGACATGTTCATAAATAAATCACCTAGGACAAACCATAAAGAATTTGACTATGAGATTTTATATGCATAAACTAGACATCAAATAAACAGGACTCTCTTTTCAAACTTTTTGAAGACGAACACTTTAAAACAGTATAAACAATGGAATGAAATCGACTTACAAACAGGGAGATCGAATTAGGTTGGAATCGATGAGAAATCTTCAATCAAATGAAAGGCTCGACAATTCTTCTTCCTCTCCCTCTCTCTAGGTTTAGAAATGGTTTTATGAATGATAAAATGAAATTAGAAATGACTCAACTGTTAAAAGAGGGGAGAGGGAGAGCGGCTCTTAGATTAGGTTTAGGGTAAATGATGGTTACATGTTCCGGGTAAGGCAAATGGTTTAAACGGGTATGGTAATTGGGTAAATGTAGATGGGTAGATGGGTGATACGATTCTTGACCCAAAAGACAAAATGTGATGTAGCCCGACTCAACATATACGATATAAACCCGACTTAATAACATTCACGATATTACGATGCAACCAATATGAAATGTATAATAACTAATATATAATAATATCCGTTTAATCGATTATATAAGATACGGGGTATTACAGATTTAAAAACTATTTCAGACGTAAATTGAGTTCAATTCTGTATACTTCCATGTATTATATCTATTTTGATTATATATATTTTGAATTGTAGTTTCCACTAATATTCAACAAAGCCCCAAAATATTCGCCAGAGGACAACAATCAGATGAGAAATATGTGGGCCAGTTATGTTGTTTCATTAGTGCAGTCTTAATAGTTTGTTCATGCTTTATGTATATGCGTGTGTATGTGTGTGTGTCTGTGTGTGTGTCTATATATATATATATATATATATATATATATATATATATATATATATATATATATATATATATATATATATATATATATATATATATATATATATATATATATATATATAGGCCGAATCCGGTGAGACCACTAATTATGGCGAGGCGGCTGGCCTCACCATATTCCTTCATAGACTGATTTTCAATGTTTATTGGGCTAGAAACTTAGGGTCATTCCTAACTTTTCTTTTGGCCCAAATATTTTCTCACACACAAAAGCCCAAATACTTTACTCTATGTCCCTAAAATATAACAAACAAAATTCTTAAGCTACAGCTTGTGAGACTACTTGATTTATCTAAGCTTGGACCTGATTTTGTGAACCCTATGCATGTTTTTGTGAATCTTGGACCTTATTTTGTGAATCTAAGACTTGAATAGGTGACTTTAGACATACATTGGCAATGGTAATTATTATATAATAATCGTATATTTATATTTGTTCATCTATGTGGGTCTCGAACCCACACCTTGCGCAATAGCACAATGCTCTACCTTTTGAGCTAATAGATGATATTGTACCAAAATTAAATTATGCATCAACAAGTAAATAATAAGACATGAAAACATTAGTAACTTCATGTACATGTGAAACATGACACATTGGCTTATACAAGTATTTCTAACTATGAAATTAACCAATTTAAGTCCTACCTTCATAAAATCAAGTCCAGGTTTCACAAAAACAAGTTTCACAAAATTAGGTCTAAAGTTCACATAAACATGTCTAGGTTTCACAAAATCAGATCTAGGTTTCACAAAATAAAATCCAAGTTTCACAAAATGAAGTTTCACAAAATCAAGTCGAGATTTCACATAATAAGGTACAAAGTTCACAAATCAGGTCCAGGTTTCACATAAAAAAGTTTCACAAAATTAGGTCTAGAGTTCACATAATCATGTCTAGGTTTCACAAAATCAGATCTAGGTTTCACAAAATGAAATCCAGGTTTCACAAAATCATTCTTCACAAATCAAGTCGAGATATCACATTATCAGGTACTAAGTTCACAAAACTAGCTTCAAGGTTCACAATATTAGCTCCAATATTCACAAACACTAAAAATACAAGGTCTATGATTCACAAAATAAGAAAAAGAGCAAAATAGGTGATTCGACCATTTTATGACCAAATTTCACAATATTACCTTCTAATTTCACAAAACAAGCTCTAAGATTCACAAAATAAGGTATATGATTCACAAAATAAGAAAAAGAGGAAAATAGGCGATATTGACCATTTATGACCAAGTTTCACAATATAAGGCCTAGGATTCACGAAACAAGGTCTATGATTCACAAAATAATAAAAAGAGCAAAATAGGTGATTTCGACCATTTTGTGACCAAATTTCACAATCTTACTCTATTTTCACAAAACAAGCTCTAAGATTCACAAAATAAGGTATATGATTCACAAAATAATAAAAGGAACAAAATAGATGATTTTGACCATTTATGACCAAGTTTCACAATATAAGGCCTAGGATTCACGAAACAAGGTCTATGATTCACAAAATAAGAAAAAGAGCAAAATAGGTGATTTCGACCATTTTGTGACCAAATTTCATAATACTACCTTCTAGTTTCACAAAACAAGCTCTAAGATTCACAAAATAAGGTATATGATTCACAATATAAGAAAAAGAAGAAAATAGGCGATGTTGACCATTTATGACCAAGTTTCACAATATAAGGCCTACGATTCACAAAACAAAGTCTATGATTCACAAAATAATAAAAATAGCAAATAGGTGATTTCGACCATTTTGTGACCAAATTTCACAATATTACCTTCTATTTTCACAAAACAAGTTCTAATATTCACAAAATAAGGTATATGATTCACAAAATAATAAAAGGAGCAAAATAGGTGATTTTGACCATTTATGACCAAGTTTCACAATATAAGGCATAGGCACGAAATAAGGTCTATGATTCACAAAATAAGAAAAAGAGTAAAATAGGTGATTTCGACCATTTTATGACCAAATTTCACAATATTACCTTCTAATTTCACAAAACAAGCTCTAAGATTCACAAAATAAGAAAAAGAGGGAAATTGTTGATTTTGACCATTTATGACCAAGTTTCACAATATAAGGCCTAGGATTCACGAAACAAGGTCTATAATTCACAAATTAATAAAAAGAGCAAAATAGGTGATTTCGACCATTTTGTGATCAAATTTCACAACATTACCTTCTATTTTCACAAAACAAGCTCTAAGATTCACAAAATAAGGTATAGGATTCACAAAATAATAAAAGGTGGAAAATAGGTGATTTTGACCATTTATGACCAAGTTTCACAATATAAGGCTTAGGATTCACGAAACATGGTCTATGATTCACAAAATAAGAAAAAGAGCAAAATAGGTGATTTCGACCATTTTGTGACCAAATTTCACAATATTACCTTCTAGTTTCACAAAACAAGCTCTAAAATTCACAAAATAAGGTATATGATTCACAAAATAAAAAAAAGAGGAAAATAGGCGATTTTGACCATTTATGACCAAGTTTCACAATATAAGGCCTAGGATTCACGAAACAAGTTCTATGATTCACAAAATAATAAAAAGAGCAAATAGATTATTTCGACCATTTTGTGACCAAATTTCACAATATTACCTTCTATTTTCACAAAACAAGCTCTAAGATTCACAAAATAAGGTATGGGATTCACAAAATAATAAAAGGAGCAAAATAGGTGATTTTGACCATTTATGACCAAGTTTCACAATATAAGGCCTAGGATTCACGAAACAAGTTCTATGTTTCACAAAATAAGAAAAAGAGCAAAATAGGTGATTTCGACCATTTTGTGACCAAATTTCACAATATTACCTTCTATTTTCACAAAACAAGCTCTAAAATTCACAAAATAAGGTATATGATTCACAAAATAATAAAAGGAGCAAAATAGGCGATTTTGACCATTTATGACCAAGTTTCACAATATAAGGCCTAGGATTCACGAAACAAGGTCTATGATTCACAAAATAATAAAAAGAGCAAAATAGGTGATTTCGACCATTTTGGGACCAAATTTCACAATATTACCTTCTAGTTTCACAAAACAAGCTTTAAGATTCACAAAATAAGGTATATGATTCACAAAATAATAAAAGGAGGAAAATAGGCGATTTTGACTATTTATGACCAAGCTTCACAATATAAGGCCTAGGATTCACGAAACAAGGTCTATGATTCACAAAATAATAAAAAGAGCAAAATAGGTGATTTCGACCATTTTGTGACCAAATTTCACAATATTACCTTCTATTTTCACAAAACAAGCTCTAAGATTCACAAAATAAGGTATAAGATTCACAAAATAATAAAAAGGAGCAAAATAGGTATAGAAATCATTTAATTTGAAATCAACTAGCAAATATAAACAGCATCACATGATAACAACCAACATAAAGAAGCAGGCCAATCACCGCCACAACTGGAGCATCACCCAGGAAAGTGTAATAAGCTCCTAGCAGCATTAAAGATATCACCTGTCAAATCGTGAAACTCACTTGACCTTAAAAACACGAATTCAAGTTGATATGATCCTACTATCAAAGCACACAGCAGAAACTCACTTCAGGTTTGAAAACATGAATTTAAGTTGAGATGACCTAGTATCAAATCACACCGCGTTGCGGCCTCTTTGTAAATGTCTTTTAAAGGTTACTACTTACTAAGACCGTTCTTTGAGGTGAAACTGGACACGTGTAGACCAGGAAAAAGTATTTCATTTCATGACACTATCAGACCACATTTATTACCAACATATAATTAATTAAAAGCAGTAGTTCATTATGTATTTCTGATCGGAAGGAGACGGGAGAGATTACCATCCCAGATACACCACCAAGTAGTAATGGAATATTTATAAAAAGAGTGCTTCAAACATCAGTAATCAGAAATCTATGTGATTCTTTTTGCCGCAGGAAAAAAGTTGCAACTTTAGGTAATAGGGAAGGTCTCATATCATTCAAAAGTTGCTTCTTTTACTTAGCCTCTAAGTACCAACAATAATATCCTATAAACTTTTCCTACAAATATCTAACACTAGTCAATGTGCTTTTCCTGGGTGTTAAGTTATCTACCTCTTGGGAAGGTGAGGTAAGCCGATCTTTGAGAGGTCGAGAACGAGGATTCCAGCTCTAGACACGGTATTAAACATATATCTCGGAGTAAAAAAACAACTTTTTGGTGTGCAACTAAGGGTTTAAACGTAGTAAAAAATAATAAGATTGGCAACTTTTTGGTGTGCAACTAAGGGAAGATAATTGCATAAGGAAATCGTATTACCCTAATAGACCTAATATCCTAATAGAAAATTGGCAAATACTTGTCGGAAACAGCGGACCTTTGGCAGACACTAATTCAAGTATTCAGTATAAATATTTGACGGAAAACATTTATACTGTGCACACCACAAAAGAAATCAAGTACTTTGTATAAATGTATAAATATAAGCAGGCGTTACTGAATTTTTGTGTCGAGGACATACCCAGAGCCGGAGGTAGCAGAGAATGAGCAGCCTCCACCACCTGTAATATTTTAACAATACATTAAAGACGCTTTCAGTAAAATATATGGAGCACAGCTAATACAAGTATTTTCTAGCGCATATCTAGATTATACTGCTACCTAAATACTAGCAGTCGATCAAAAGAATTTGACACAAATATGAGTAAATTAAGTCTCCAAGTGTGTTTCACCCATTTTTGAATTTCAAGTGTGTGAGTGTGTCACATGGGTGGGAGAGACAATATGACAAGTTGAGTAACCTAGTTATTAAGTTCCCCATAAGACTCGAATATTACCATTAGTTAAAAACAAACCAGCAGTTCAGGACTGACTACTGATATAAGATCATCAATTACGTCAACGACTACCACAAATTGCGGGATAAGGGGGGCAGCCAGATGTATTACTCAAATCATCAACTAAAAAACAATAATGAATAAAAAATGTAAAGGAGTAGCATACTGGGATCAGAATTAGTGAGTTGGGCAGATCCTTCGAAATCACAGGTAGTGCCTTTCGCAGAATTCTTCTGGTAATAGTTGTTGGCAGCAAAAGAGCAATGACCTTGAAGTCCATTAGAGTTGGCACACTCCAAGAAGAATTGACACCCTGGTCGCATCAGCCGTAGCAGAAAATCCTGCATTCTGTTGCATAACTGGTGATTAAAGAAGGTTAATAAAAACTCCCATAAGTGCCAGTACAAAATATATTACCTGCAAGATACTGCCAACATAATATAACACGCTTGGTTAACCTGTTATCTGTTAAAAACATAAATTATTACATGCAACTAAGAACCCAAAATCTAAGCGAAAATGTATTGCAATCCACCAGAAATAATGTTTTTTCTTTGGAATAAGACTAAACCGCAACCAATAATCGAGCCTTCAAATACTTTCCTCTAAAAGTTCAAATTTGTGGTTACATTATCCAGTTCACCAGCCACAGAAAGTTCAGTAAGTATCTCATCCACTTGTTGAGGGGCAGTATCACTACTAGCCTAACCTCTAAGTTTACACATGCAACAAATGGCAGTTTCCCTTAAGTCTTGCATGTTTCCTTTTCCTTGTATAGCGCACAAAAGCAGCCACCTAGGCGAAGCAGGCAGCCACCACATTCCAATTACCATTACAATTGCTACAGGAAAACTAGCTTCATACATATAGCGCCAACCAGCCACTACATTTACTAAGAGGCTTCCAATAGTATAACATATCTACAAATGTAAGCACAGTGATAGTGATGAAGACGAGTTTAATCGGAGAAGACGGAAGGAAAAGTACTGATAAATTGAAAGCATAAACTATTGAATTGAAAGTACCTAAGTTAATAGCGGATGACGATTGACGAAGTGAAACTCACTATTAATGGCGATTGAAAGCTCACCTTTCTTACCTATTTAACTACCTGAGTTAATGTCGGAGAAGTGATATAACATTATTCTGACGAAATCCAGAACATTAAACACAAAATCGAAAGACGAAATCAATCGAAACTCATTAAAATCATAATAAAATAAGAGATAGAAATTGACTTACTTACGACATTGCAGACGGCCATTATTGCAAAGAGGAGTGATGTAACGCCTCAAAAATTGCTACGGATTATGGAGTTATGGATTGATTAAACGGCGAATTGATAATGATCGGTTAATTAGAACGAAATATGAGAAGAATTAGGGGAAATTGAAGAATTAGGTCATAATCGTATAGTGGATGAAATTGAGATTAATTCGTTACGAATTAGGAATTGAAAGTACGACAATAACTAAGTTGAGGAGGATAATGGCGGATGAAAAGCTTAGCTGTAATGGCGGTCAGAAGCTCAACGTTAATGGCGAGTGACGAGATGAAGTTGATGGAGTTGAGCTGAAGATGAGTTGAAGAGCGAGAAGGAGACGGAGTAAAATGAATTGATTAAATGATATATGGGGATAATATAGGGGGACACGTGGCATTATCTGGTGAGTCTATAGATATTAGATCCGACGGTTTAGGATGGGTACAGCCGCCTCACCCTAAGAAGGGTGCCTCACATGATTCAATTTCTATATATATATATATATATATATATATATATATATATATATATATATATATATATATATATATATATATATATATATAAATGAGATCATGTGAGGATACACTATCATTTTGAGGATTGAGGATTTCGTTACAATATCAGAGGTTCTTCAATACAATATCACAGGTTATTCGATAAAATATCACAAAAAAAAAAGTACTTGTGCAAAAAAAAAAATTTGGAAAAGGTCAGATTTTTCGTGATATAGTATTGAAGAACCTGTGATATTGTATTCACTAATCCTCAATCCTCAAATATTTAGGAGTTCTCACCGGATCCCGACTCTCTCCCTCTCTCTCTCTCTCTCTCTCTCTCTCTCTCTCTCTCTCTCTCTATATATATATATATATATATATATATATATATATATATATATATACACACACACACACATTGTGTATTGGCTTCTTTTATTTTTTTGAGGAAGTTGTGTTTTATGGCTTTTGATCATCCTGTTTGTACTGTTTTGAAACTAGGTTTGATTGATCACAAGGTGTAATAGTTTGATGCAGGATTAAATTTTTGCAATGCACAACTATCGGAATCCTATTTTCAAAGCAATAGCTGAAAATAGCGTTCCCCGCTACAAACGCAATTTGAAAAAAATAGCATTTCAAAGAATCGCTAGAATAAGCTAAAATCATTTTTTTAAAAAAATAATAATTAAAAACGAATACAATTAAAAACAACCCGTTGCAAACAATTATTTGACAACGGTTTTATTTAGATAAATAATCGTAACCACCAAAAATATAAGATAACGAACGATAACCGCTGTCGAGTTCAAAATGTTAAAAACGGTTTATCTAAGAAGAACCGTTGTCAAAGTTTCATCAACTTGTAAATATAACAACGGTTTAGCACGCAATAAAATCGTTGTTAAATTTTGTCATTTAATTAAATAAGATTACGAAATGAACCGTTGTCATATATAATATTTATCAACGATTTTGGAACCACTAAACCGTTGTCAAGAGTAAACTTTGACAACGGGTTTGAAACCGTTATTAATATTTAATAACGGTTTCTTAAAAGTATACCCGTTGCCATAAACATATTTAACTACAGTTTTATAACGGTTCTTGAGTTGTGATAACGGTGTTATAGATCCGTTATTGATGTTATATAACAGTCGCGTGTTTGTATACAATCGTGGTATATATTTAACAACAGTCGTTGCAATAACGGTTTCGTGTTTCTATTTAATAACTGTAATTGCATTATTTGACCGTTATTGAAGGTCTTATTTGGCGTAGTGAACCTAGACTCCAACCTCCTGGTAGGACGACGATAATAATACGGTCCTACTCTAAACCTGCATCCAGATTCCAGACTCTCAGGATGGGTGTCACCCGATTCGACAAACGATATACCAATTGCATCCAAGACTCAAAACATGGCACACATAGCCGTAATCAAAGGTCAAGTAACCTCTAATCAGAAATATGGCACACATAACCATAACCAAAGGTCCGAAGAAAGGCGGAAGGATGACCCAATCCGGAAACATGGCACACATAACCGTAACCAAACGGCCGAACAGGACAAGAAGGCGGGTTCTTGCTTACCTGTAAAATAATAGGATTCCCAAGATAAGGATGCTCGCGGTTCGCCTTCCTATTATCCAATCCAAGAATGGTCTCCCCTAGAATCAAACATGCTGAGCTCCTGCGCAGTTCCATTTGCTCCACTATGCCTAGAAACCGAGGGTCACCCCTCATCTCTTTGTCCACATGCCCTCGCAAGATATAGAAATGAAGAAGGAAAATCCATAAGCTCTATGCCTCGCCACATAAGAGATACTAGGGTCCTCCCTATTTATAAATCGATCAACAAATTTGAACATACGGACACCTTTTGAGGTCACAAAACGGTCTACCTCGGCCTTGGTCAATCCAAGCAAGTCCCTGAATCTATTTTTATATCCTTGAGAGCTAGGAGGTATAGCCGGAATACTTTCTACATCCCACCCTCCAACCGCAGCAATTTCTTCAGGAAAAGGACAAATTTCGCCTCCCAGAAAGGCTAACATATGAAAATTAGGATCCCAATATTCAAGAGCATTCAAAAAGCCATAAAACACAACTTCCTCAAAAAAATAAAAGAAGCCAATACACAATGTGTGTGTGTGTGTATATATATATATATATATATATATATATATATATATATATATATATATATATATATATATATATATATATATATATATATATATATATATATATAGAGAGAGAGAGAGAGAGAGAGAGAGAGAGTCGGGATCCGGTGAGAACTCCTAAATATTTGAGGATTGAGGATTAGTGAATACAATATCACGGGTTCTTCAATACTACTTCACGAAAAATCGACCTTTTCTAAAAAAAAAAAAAAAAATTTTCTTTTTTGCACGGGTACTTTTTTTTGTGATATTTTATCGAATAAACTGTGATATTGTATTGAAGAACCTACGATATTGTAAAGAAATCCTCAATCCTCAAAATGATAGTGTATCCTCACATGATCTCATTCATATATATATATATATATATATATATATATATATATATATATATATATATATATATATATACATATATATATATATACATATATATATATATACATATATATATATATACATATATATATATATATATATACATATATATATATACAGAAATTGAATCATGTGAGGCACCCTTCTTAGGGTGAGGCGGCTGTACCCATCCTAAACCGTCGGATCTAATATCTATAGACTCACCAGATAATGCCACGTGTCCCCCTATATTATCCCCATATATCATTTAATCAATTCATTTTACTCCGTCTCCTTCTCGCTCTTCAACTCATCTTCAGCTCAACTCCATCATCTTCATCTCGTCACTCGCCATTAACGCTGAGCTTCTGACCGCCATTACAACTAAGCTTTTCATCCGCCATTATCCTCCTCAACTTAGTTATTGTCGTACTTGCAATTCCTAATTCGTAACGAATTAATCTCAATTTCATCCACTATACGATTATGACCTAATTCTTCAATTTCCCCTAATTCTTCTCATATTTCGTTCTAATTTACCGATCATTATCAATTCGCCGGTTAATCAATCCATAACTCCATAATCCGTAGCAATTTTTGAGGCGTTACATCACTCCTCTTTGCAATAATGGCCGTCTGCAATGTCGTAAGTAAGTTAATTTCTATCTCTTATTTTATTATGATTTTAATCAGTTTCGATTGATTTCGTCTTTCGATTTTGTGTTTAATGTTCTGGATTTCGTCAGAATAATGTTATATCACTTCTCCGACATTAACTCAGGTAGTTAAATAGGTAAGAAAGGTGAGCTTTCAATCGCCATTAATAGTGAGTTTCACTTCGTCAATCGTCATCCGCCATTAACTTAGGTACTTTCGATTCAATAGTTTATGCTTTCAATTTATCAGTACTTTTCCTTCCGTCTTCTCCGATTAAACTCGTCTTCATCACTATCACTGTGCTTACATTTGTAGATAGGTTATACTATTGGAAGCCTCTTAGTAAATGTAGTAGCTGGTTGGCGCTATATGTATGGAGCTAGTTTTCCTGTAGCAATTGTAATGGTAATTGGAATGTGGTGGCTGCCTGCTTCGCCTAGGTGGCTGCTTTTGTGCGCTATACAAGGAAAAGGAAACATGCAAGACTTAAGGGAAACTGTCATTTGTTGCATGTGTAAACTTAGAGGTTAGGCTAGTAGTGATACTGCCCGTCAACAAGTGGATGAGATACTTACTGAACTTTCTGTGGCTGGTGAACTGGATAATGTAACCACAGCTGAACTGTTTAGAGGAAAGTATTTGAAGGCTCTGATTATTGGTTGCGGTTTAGTCTTATTCCAGCAGGTAACATTATTTCTGGTGGATTGCAATACATTTTCGCTTAGATTTTGGGTTCTTAGTTGCATGTAATAATTTATGTTTTTAACAGATAACAGGTTAACCAAGCGTGTTATATTATGTTGGCAGTATCTTGCAGGTAATATATTTTGTACTGGCACTTATGGGAGTTTTTATTAACCTTCTTTAATCACCAGTTATGCAACAGAATGCAGGATTTTCTGCTACGGCTGATGTGACCAGGGTGTCAATTCTTCTTGGAGTGTGCCAACTCTAATGGACTTCAAGGTCATTGCTCTTTTGCTGCCAACAACTATTACCAGAAGAATTGTGCGAAAGGCACTACCTGTGATTTCGAAGGATCTGTCCAACTCACTAATTCTGATCCCAGTATGCTACTCCTTTACATTTTTTATTCATTATTGTTTTTTAGTTGATGATTTGAGTAATACATCTGACTGCCCCCCTTATCCCGCAATTTGTGGTAGTCGTTGACGTAATTGATGATCTTATATCAGTAGTCAGTCCTGAACTGCTGGTTTGTTTTTAACTAATGGTAATATTCGAGTCTTATGGGGAACTTAATAACTAGGTTACTCCACTTGTCATATTGTCTCTCCCACCCATGTGACACACTCACACACTTGAAATTCAAAAATGGGTGAAACACACTTGGAGACTTAATTTACTCATATTTGTGTCAAATTCTTTTGATCGACTGCTAGTATTTAGGTAGCAGTATATTCTAGATATGCGCTAGAAAATACTTGTATTAGCTGTGCTCCATATATTTTACTGAAAGCGTCTTTAATGTATTGTTAAAATATTACAGGTGGTGGAGGCTACTCATTCTCTGCTACCTCCGGCTCTGGGTATGTCCTCGACACAAAAATTCAGTAACGCCTGCTTATATTTATACATTTATATAAAGTACTTGATTTCTTTTGTGGTGTGCACAGTATAAATGTTTTCCGTCAAATATTTATACTGAATACTTGAATTAGTGTCTGCCAATGGTCCGCTGTTTCCGACAAGTATTTGCCAATTTTCTATTAGAATATTAGGTCTATTAGGGTAATACGATTTCCTTATGCAATTATCTTCCCTTAGTTGCACACCAAAAAGTTGCCAATCTTATTATTTTTTACTACGTTTAAACCCTTAGTTGCACACCAAAAAGTTGTTTTTTTACTCCGAGATATATGTTTAATACCGTGTCTAGAGCTGGAATCCTCGTTCTCGACCTCTCAAAGATCGGCTTACCTCACCTTCCCAAGAGGTAGATAACTTAACACCCAGGAAAAGCACATTGACTAGTGTTAGATATTTGTAGGAAAAGTTTATAGGATATTATTGTTGGTACTTAGAGGCTAAGTAAAAGAAGCAACTTTTGAATGATATGAGATCTTCCCTATTCCCTAAAGTTGCAACTTTTTTCCCGCGGCAAAAAGAATCACATAGATTTCTGATTACTGATGTTGAAGCACTCTTTTTATAAATATTCCATTACTACTTGGTGGTGTATCTGGGATGGTAATCTCTCCCGTCTCCTTCCGATCAGAAATACATAATGAACTACTGCTTTTAATTAATTATATGTTGGTAATAAATGTGGACTGATAGTGTCATGAAATGAAACACTTTTTCCTGGTCTACACGTGTCCAGTTTCACCTCAAAGAACGGTCTTAGTAAGTAGTAACCTTTAAAAGACATTTACAAAGAGGCCGCAACGCGGTGTGATTTGATACTAGGTCATCTCAACTTAAATTCATGTTTTCAAACCTGAAGTGAGTTTCTGCTGTGTACTTTGATAGTAGGATCATATCAACTTGAATTCGTGTTTTTAAGGCTGAAGTGAGTTTCTGCTGATTTGACAGGTGATATCTTTAATGCTGCTAGGAGCTTATTACACTTTCCTGGGTGATGCTCCAGCTGTGGGCCTGTGGCGGTGATTGGGCTGCTTCTTTATGTTGGTTGTTATCAGGTGATGCTGTTTATATTTGCTAGTTGATTTCAAATTAAATGATTTCTATACCTATTTTGCTCCTTTTTATTATTTTGTGAATCTTATACCTTATTTTGTGAATCTTAGAGCTTGTTTTGTGAAAATAGAAGGTAATATTGTGAAATTTGGTCACAAAATGGTCGAAATCACCTATTTTGCTCTTTTTATTATTTTGTGAATCATAGACCTTGTTTCGTGAATCTTAGGCCTTATATTGTGAAACTTGGTCATAAATAGTCAAAATCGCCTATTTTCCTCCTTTTATTATTTTGTGAATCATATACCTTATTTTGTGAATCTTAAAGCTTGTTTTGTGAAACTAGAAGGTAATATTGTGAAATTTGGTCCCAAAATGGTCGAAATCACCTATTTTGCTCTTTTTATTATTTTGTGAATCATAGACCTTATTTCGTGAATCCTAGACCTTATATTGTGAAACTTGGTCATAAATGGTCAAAATCACCTATTTTGCTCCTTTTATTATTTTGTGAATCATATACCTTATTTTGTGAATTTTAGAGCTTGTTTTGTGAAAATAGAAGGTAATATTGTGAAATTTGGTCACAAAATGGTCGAAATCACCTATTTTGCTCTTTTTCTTATTTTGTGAAACATAGAACTTGTTTCGTGAATCCTAGGCCTTATATTGTGAAACTTGGTCATAAATGGTCAAAATCACCTATTTTGCTCCTTTTATTATTTTGTGAATCCCATACCTTATTTTGTGAATCTTAGAGCTTGTTTTGTAAAAATAGAAGGTAATATTGTGAAATTTGGTCACAAAATGGTCGAAATCACCTATTTGCTCTTTTTATTATTTTGTGAATCATAGAACTTGTTTCGTGAATCCTAGGCCTTATATTGTGAAACTTGGTCATAAATGGTCAAAATCGCCTATTTTCCTCTTTTTTTATTTTGTGAATCATATACCTTATTTTGTGAATTTTAGAGCTTGTTTTGTGAAACTAGAAGGTAATATTGTGAAATTTGGTCACAAAATGGTCGAAATCACCTATTTTGCTCTTTTTCTTATTTTGTGAATCATAGACCATGTTTCGTGAATCCTAAGCTTTATATTGTGAAACTTGGTCATAAATGGTCAAAATCACCTATTTTCCTCCTTTTATTATTTTGTGAATCTTATACCTTATTTTGTGAATCTTAGAGCTTGTTTTGTGAAAATAGAAGGTAATGTTGTGAAATTTGATCACAAAATGGTCGAAATCACCTATTTTGCTCTTTTTATTATTTTGTGAATCATAGACCTTGTTTGGTGAATCCTAGGCCTTATATTGTGAAACTTGGTCATAAATGGTCAAAATCGCCTATTTTCCTCTTTTTCTTATTTTGTGAATCTTAGAGCTTGTTTTGTGAAACTAGAAGGTAATTTCGTGAAATTTGGTCATAAAATGGTCGAAATCACCTATTTTACCCTTTTTCTTATTTTGTGAATCATAGATCTTGTTTCGTGCCTAAGCCTTATATTGTGAAACTTGGTCATAAATGGTCAAAATCACCTATTTTGCTCCTTTTATTATTTTGTGAATCATATACCTTATTTTGTGAATATTAGAACTTGTTTTGTGAAAATAGAAGGTAATATTGTGAAATTTGGTCACAAAATGGTCGAAATCACCTATTTGCTATTTTTATTATTTTGTGAATCATAGACTTTGTTTTGTGAATCGTAGGCCTTATATTGTGAAACTTGGTCATAAATGGTCAACATCGCCTATTTTCCTCTTTTTCTTATTTTGTGAATCATATACTTTATTTTGTGAATCTTAGAGCTTGTTTTGTGAAACTAGAAGGTAGTATTATGAAATTTGGTCACAAAATGGTCGAAATCACCTATTTTGCTCTTTTTCTTATTTTGTGAATCATAGACCTTGTTTCATGAATCCTAGGCCTTATATTGTGAAACTTGGTCATAAATGGTCAACATCGCCTATTTTCCTCTTTTTCTTATTTTGTGAATCATATACCTTATTTTGTGAATCTTAGAGCTTGTTTTGTGAAATTAGAAGGTAATATTGTGAAATTTGGTCATAAAATGGTCGAATCACCTATTTTGCTCTTTTTCTTATTTTGTGAATCATAGACCTTGTATTTTCAGTGTTTGTGAATATTGGAGCTAATATTGTGAACCTTGAAGCTAGTTTTGTGAACTTAGTACCTGATAATGTGAAATCTCGACTTGATTTGTGAAGAATGATTTTGTGAAACCTGGATTTCATTTTGTGAAACCTAGATCTGATTTTGTGAAACCTAGACATGATTATGTGAACTCTAGACCTAATTTTGTGAAACTTTTTTATTAAACCTGGACCTGATTTGTGGACTTTGTACTTTATTATGTGAAATTTCGACTTGATTTTGTGAAACTTCATTTTGTGAAACTTGGATTTTATTTTGTGAAACCTAGATCTGATTTTGTGAAACCTAGACATGTTTATGTGAACTTTAGACCTAATTTTGTGAAACTTGTTTTTGTGAAACCTGGACTTGATTTTATGAAAGTGGGACTTAAATTGGTTAATTTCATAGTAAGAAATGCTTGTATAAGCCAATGTGTCATGTTTCACATGTACATGAAGTTACTAATGTTTTCATGTCTTATTATTTACTTGTTGATGCATAATTTAATTTTGGTACAATATCATCTATTAGCTCAAAAGGTAGAGCATTGTGCTATTACGCAAGGTGTGGGTTCGAGACCCACATAGATGAACAAATATAAATATACGATTATTATATAATAATTACCATTGCCAATGTATGTCTAAAGTCACCTATTCAAGTCTTAGATTCACAAAATAAGGTCTAAGATTCACAAAAACATGCATAGGGTTCACAAAATCAGGTCCAAGCTTAGATAAATCAAGTAGTCTCACAAGCTGTACCTTAAGAATTTTGTTTGTTATATTTTAGGGACATAGAGTAAAGTATTTGGGCTTTTGTGTGTGAAAAAATATTTGGGCCAAAAGAAAAGTTAGAAATGACCCTAAGTTTCCAGCCCAATAAACATTGAAAATCAGTCTATGAAGGAATATGGTGAGGCCGGCCGCCTCGCCATAATTAGTGGTCTCACCGGATCCGGCCTCTATATAGGAATGAGATCATGTGAGGATACACTATCATTTTGAGGATTGAGGATTTCGCTACAATATCAGAGGTTCTTCAATACAATATCACAGTTTATTCGATAAAATATCACAAAAAAAAATACCTGTGCAAAAAAAAAAAAAAAAAAAAATTGGAAAAGGTCAGATTTTTCGTGATATAGTATTGAAGAACCTGTGATATTGTATTCACTAATCCTCAATCCTCAAATATTTAGGAGTTCTCACCGGATCCCGACTCTCTCTCTCTCTCTCTCTCTCTCTCTCTCTCTCTATATATATATATATATATATATATATATATATATATATATATATATATATATATATATATATATATATATATATATATATATATATATATATATATATATATACACACACACACATTGTGTATTGGCTTCTTTTATTTTTTTGAGGAAGTTGTGTTTTATGGCTTTTGATCATCCTGTTTGTACTGTTTTGAAACTAGGTTTGATTGATCACAAGGTGTAATAGTTTGATGCAGGATTAAATTTTTGCAATGCACAACTACTGGAATCCTATTTTCAGCAATAGCTGAAAATAGCGTTCCACCTGCTGCTACAAACGCAGCTGAAAAAATAGCATTTCAGCAACTGCTAGAATAAGCTAAAATCATTTTTTTAAAAAAATAATAATTAAAAACGAATACAATTAAAAACAACCCGTTGCAAACAATTATTTGACAACGGTTTTATTTAGATAAATAATCGTAACCACAAAAAATATAAGATAACGAACGATAACCGCTGTCGAGTTCAAAATGTTAAAAACGGTTTATCTAAGAAGAACCGTTGTCAAAGTTTCATCAACTTGTAAATATAACAACGGTTTAGCACGCAATAAAATCGTTGTTAAATTTTGTCATTTAATTAAATAAGATTACGAAATGAACCGTTGTCATATATAATATTTATCAACGATTTTGGAATCACTAAACCGTTGTCAAGAGTAAACTTTGACAACGGGTTTGAAACCGTTATTAATATTTAATAACGGTTTCTTAAAAGTATACCCGTTGCCATAAACATATTTAACTACAGTTTTATAACGGTTCTTGAGTTGTGATAACGGTGTTATAGATCCGTTATTGATGTTATATAACAGTCGCGTGTTTGTATACAATCGTGGTATATATTTAACAACAGTCGTTGCAATAACGGTTTCGTGTTTCTATTTAATAATTGTAATTGCATTATTTGACCGTTATTGAAGGTCTTATTTGGCGTAGTGAACCTAGACTCCAACCTCCTGGTAGGACGACGATAATAATACGGTCCTACTCTAAACCTGCATCCAGATTCCAGACTCTCAGGATGGGTGTCACCCGATTCGACAAACGATATACCAATTGCATCCAAGACTCAAAACATGGCACACATAGCCGTAACCAAAGGTCAAGTAACCTCTAATCAGAAACATGGCACACATAACCATAACCAAAGGTCCGAAGAAAGGCAGAAGGATGACCCAATCCGGAAACATGGCACACATAACCGTAACCAAACGGCCGAACAGGACAAGAAGACGGGTTCTTGCTTACATGTAAAATAATAGGACTCCCAAGATAAGGATGCTCGCGGTTCGCCTTCCTATTATCCAATCCAAGAATGGTCTCCCCTAGAATCAAACATGCTGAGCTCCTGCGCAGTTCCATTTGCTCCACTATGCCTAGAAACCGAGGGTCACCCCTCATCTCTTTGTCCACATGCCCTCGCAAGATATAGAAATGAAGAAGGAAAATCCATAAGCTCTATGCCTCGCCACATAAGAGATACTAGGGTCCTCCCTATTTATAAATCGATCAACAAATTTGAACATACGGACACCTTTTGAGGTCACAAAACGGTCTACCTCGGCCTTGGTCAATCCAAGCAAGTCCCTGAATCTATTTTTATATCCTTGAGAGCTAGGAGGTATAGCCGGAATACTTTCTACATCCCACCCTCCAACCGCAGCAATTTCTTCAGGAAAAGGACAAATTTCGCCTCCCGGAAAGGCTAACATATGAAAATTAGGATCCCAATATTCAAGAGCATTCAAAAAGGGCTTAATTACCTTCACTAGCTTCAAGCTTATGATTAATCCTAAATTGAAATCACCCATGTCGTGTTTCTCCATATTTGTAATTTCATGCGTCCACTCCTTAATGCGATTTTCAAAGGCATCCATATTTTTTGGGAAATTTTAAGAAGATATAGGAGGTTTTATGTAAAAGACGAAGTCAAGGTAAGGAGAATTGTGAGAATAGAAGCTCAACCGAGGTCTCTATTTATACTATTCGTTGTTTCCTAACTTCAGCTGAGGACAGACTAACTGGAGAAAAGACGCAGCAGTTGCTGCGCCTCTTCGAAGGATCGCAGCTCCTGCTGCGCCTCTTCCCCAAACTCCCTTCCTCGTTTGACAACCACGGGATCTTTCCTAATCTGTTTTAGTTAAAGTTTCCTATGCCTATAGGGACGTAATTCGGTAATTCTGAATAATTACCAAATTTATGTTTCCTAATCTTTTACGGGTTCGCTTTTCGAGGCAAAATCATTATTTTCGCCAAATACACACACTTACTCGTTCTTTTTTATTTTGGGATTCATTTCACTCCCTCTTTTAAAAATTCTCATGACACACTTGGACATTTCTTTTTAATTCTTTTTTTAGGGGGTAGCCCTCCCTACCGGTCGGTCGCGTCATTCCATTTTCGGTCATTTATCCATTTCGTGGCACTTTTTTTTCATTTTCTCCTTTTTTCGCGCTAATTTAGGCCATTTATATAATTTAGTTCCTTTTACTATATGTTTTGCTTTTAATTTCCTACGTAAATTTCGGCAGCATGACGGCATAAACCGTCACATGCCAAACCTGTTTTTTTTTTCAAACATCTAACCTACAGATACAACGAACACCCAAACATCAAAGGCACACATGCCATCATATATACAACCAAAAATGCAACAACCAAAAATATATACATCAAAATACGGGCTCCTGCCCAAAATGAGGACCAAAATGTACAAATGTACAAACACAAGTCAGCAAACTAATCCTGACGACCCCTCAACTCAGCCACCGTCGCCTTAAGGGCAACGATCTCAGCGTCTCTGACCTCGAGCTCTCTCAACAAATGGGTCGTCTATTCCAGGGACTGCACCAGCTCACGCTCTCTCTACACACAAAAATAGAAAAATGGAGTGATACTTCACTTCACAAAAGAGGTAATAAAAATAGAAATAAGAGACGGACACGAAAGGTTCATACCTGCCGTCCTGAGCCACCTCTGAGGGCCTCGATGGCTCTAACTCGCAGCCAGTTAACCATCCTCCACAGCTCCACGTGCCTGGACGGTGCCACCTTCATTCAAATACAGAAAAGGTTCAAGCAAATGCATTCTTATGTAATAAAGCAGAAAATACTTAAGACAGCCAAAGCAGAAGGCTTACCCTCCTCACGACGTGCTGCCACTCATCCAAGCCAGCGTCAGTCACCGCCTCGCTGAAGTCCTGGATCTCGGAGATCATCGTCATGCACGTCGAGTCAGTGTACTCCAACGTCTCTGGAAAACTGGGAGCTCGACGCCCGCAACCTCGATCTCCTGCAAAACTCAAGTGGTTCATTATTTGTTAATCATTCAGGATTGATCGGATTTATTAAAGACAAGAAGATATTCTTACCGGGATCGCCAGTACGCCAGCCTCTGGCGAACAAACTCAGCGTACTCCTCACTAAGGAGGAGGAGTGCGTCACCGCTTGCGCCAGCCAGGTCAGCTATCATCTCAGCCTTTGAAGGCTTCCTAAACATCATCCGTGGAGGATCGATAGGAACCGTAAAAGCGTCGCGAGAGCACTGCCGAGTCAAATGCTCACCCAGGTACCACATAAGCCCCATGGGCGTCGTCAACGGTAGCCTACTCGAACTCCGAAAATGGAGAACCTCAGCTACAAAGGCAGGAGCCCCAGAGTAGCTCTCCCAAGGCTGAGGCAACCACTAGAGCACGGCAATAAAGGGTCATTACTATGATCATCTCTAAATAAAAGGAAGAATGAAATGAAAATCAAAGACACTTACGCCGTTTAAACTCAGGGCATTCACGCCCCTCCGACAAATGTCGTAAGAAGACCGCTGGCTCATCTGACGACACACGATCCAGTCCCTCACGATGGGGTACGCTCTCGGTACGTCTGCCACACTCGTGGGCGCAAAGCTAGGAAGTAAGAGTACACTCACGCCTACAAGCAAAATAATAATGATTACAAATCATTCTCTACAAAAAATGATGATCTTTCATATTTTCAAAAATGATCTTTCATATTTTCAAGGTTCTTACCTCCAAGAGGAGTCCAGGACCAACAGTGGCAGGAGAAGTCCCCTTCTCCATCAACTCCGGACGAACCATGACCCTCATATAACGTGTGAGGACCGCAAATTTAGGAGTAACCCAGTCCCGGCGACATGGGCTACTTAAGTCAGAAAGAAACGGAAGAAGTTTCGTCGACAGCCTCTCCCCCTTGTCTCCGAGGTAAATCGAAGACAAGAACCATCACAACCACAAACGGACCCGCTGCTCAGCAGTACAAGGTGGTGGAGGCACCATGCGTCCATCTATCCTCACACTCGCCGGAACCCTACCGCTGAAGTAGTTCCTAACATAGGTACTCGACACAAAACCAAGAACCTGATCCGCACCCGCAGCTAGGTTCCAGCCAACCAGCCTCCTCACCTTGTCCGAGTCTATCCGCATGGCCACTGACGGCCACAAGAACGACTCTTCTTCGCACGGCAGACCCGAGATCATGCAGTAGTCCTCCAAAGTGACCCTGATCTCTCCAAAAGGCATATGGAAATTCGAGGTCGTGTCCCAGAACCGATCAAGAAAAGCTCGAATCAGGTTGAGGTTAGCCCGAATCTTCCTCTCCTTGATCTCCCTCCAGCCTCGTACCAAGACTCTGAAGGCTCCCTGCTCAATGATAGCCTTCTCCTCCTCCAACAGCTTCTTGAAGGCGTCCATCATCGTTGTATAAGCGCAGAAGGACCTCATGTTCCCAGCCTCCTGCATCAATTCAGAAGAAAGCTTTCTTAAGCATATAAGGTATAAGAAATAAATAAATAAAGGAAGTGACAAGCTGAAGGCTTACTATGCTCCTCACCGTCCTATACGACAAGTGGCTCTCTGCCGCCCAAATGAGATGTCTCTCATCCCATTTCTCGGCCCACTTAGGTTCTCCCGCGAGCCGACGGCCGCCTCGTCCTATATTGGCCCTCCGCGTGGCCTCCTCCTCCTATATATCCTCCATCTCTTGGGTCGCTCTCAGAGTAGTGGAAGGCTCAAGGTCAGTATCCATGGGGTCTCTCCCCTACGTAGAAGGAACGTCCTCTGCAAATCAAAGTGAACAAAGCAATGCTAAGAGTATTTTCAGGCATTTTCAAGCATTTCAAGCGTCTAAAAGTGACATTTCTAGTGATCTTTGGCCAAAATTCTCCAAAACCTAACCATACATGTGGAAGTATGGGTCAAGACGAGTCTAAGTTCAAGCCTAGTTGCGGGTTTGAGTCGAAAATTCGGCAGCATTTCGCTACAATAGCAATTATGCCATATAAAAGTGTCCCAAAGAAGCTATCACAAATCAAAAATCCAGCATGATAGCAAGTTTACCCATTACTCAAGGGTTCTAAAACATCAAGTTCCATAAAAAAAATGGACTATCATAAGGTCATTTTCGAAGGGTTTTACGGTTTAGCAGAGAAACCGTCAAATTTCGCTCCCAAATTCTTAATACTTGACGAAAATTCGAAATAAATACATGGTTATGTTCCTAACATGGTCAATTACTCATTTCTAATGTGAATTTCATAAGACAAATTCATTTGAGACAAAAGCCCCAAATTTTTGAGATACATGGGTATATAAACCCTAATTTTCGACCCAAAATCGAAGCTCAAATGCAAAATAAAGCAAGTACAAGACACATACCTTGATTAGTCATGATTTATGGTGAGATTTGATCAAATTTTGACGGAATTTGGCTGAGTTTTTGTAAAGAAACGAAATATGTTGTGTTTTGAAATGAAAAACAAAACACGACTTTAGTCGAGTTTTTACCCAGACATGAATAAACCCGGGAAAGGACGCAACACCTGTTACGCCTCTTCCAAAGGTCGCAGCTTCTGCTGCGCCTTTTCCTCAGCAGGCTTCCTAAAAAATTTGGTACAAGTTCGTTATTTGTGGGTCCGGGCTTCATGCGCCTCTTCCTCAAACATATGGCTCCTCTTTGGGCGTTCTCTTCGTCCATATCAACATTTTCTCTTCAACAGACTACAGACAACCACGACAGAGAATTCATTATCACTAAATACAGTTCATTGGCTTCTCCTCTTTTCATAATTTCGCTTGTGACGACCCGAGCGGATTTTCTCCTCAGCGGTGCCAAGGACGCGCCGTTATCGATTAAACACTTTTCCTCAACGATGCGAAGGGCGCGTCATTGTTGATCTATTATCTTCTCCTCAGCGGTGCCAAGGGCGCGCCGTTATCGACTCAACATGTGATTCTTCCCCGGCAGAATCATCAATATGTTCCCAAACGAGAGTTCGTTGACGCTTACAGCCCACGTATTTCTCAGAAACAAAGCTCGCTTGAGACCAATGAAAGCAGATTCCCCAGCAGTTTCTTCCAACATCCTACTGACCTTCATGTGTTCCTCTTTCATACAGCTTTCAGGATAACCTTCATATGTTCTTCCTTCAGACAACCCTCATATGATCCTTTCATCAACCTTCAGATAATCCTATCAGGAATCCCTGTAACCCCTAATGCCTTCAGACATCAAGTTATCTTCAGACCAAAGAGTTTTGCCGAATCGCCTTCAGTCTCGTTTTACCCAGGGGTGTCTCAGGTATGGTTTCTTCTGAAGGCTGGCGAGCTTCCTTACGTAATATAATTGACTTTAAACGAACCTCCTATATAGTCGACGGACTCTAAAATGTTCTTGACGACAGGTCCTTGGTTCAGACCCCTTGAACCGCCTCGCGTCGCCATAGTCGTCAGGTTGTAATCTTCGATTGACCTGATGGCTATACTTTGACTTTCGCCTTGTACAAGCCTCAGTCAAAGTGAGGACTCTGTAGATACCTTATTTCTACACCTCCCGCCAACCACCCAATGATGATTGGGCCGCTTGTTTAATACGCGGAATGATTTTATGACAGTCCATAAATTCATCAACAAGTGATAGCTCAAACACTCGAGTCACTCCTTGATCGTCATCTATGCACCGATACGGTCGTTTTGACATTAATTAGAGTTCATTTGGAGTCCGGGTCAAAAACTGCTTCATTTTCTAAAAACCGTTTAAATGCCGAGTCGGAATATTCCGGAATGTTCTAGAATTCTCTGGATATTTATTCCTAATTTTAAATTAATATTTTTAAGTCATTATCTTCCGTATTTTGTATTTTATGGGATAAAGAAGCATAGATATACCGAAATTCCATAATAAAATGCATAAATCTTTCTTGCTGAGGATGAAACCTCTGGGGAAAGGACGCAACAGGTGTTGACCAGCTGCGTCTCTTCGAAGGATCGCAGTAGCTGTTGCGCCTCTTCTCCAGCCCTCTTTTCACGCTTTTCAGAATATTTCCGTGATTTTTTTTCATATCTGTGTCACTCTTAAACTCTTTTATGTGTTTAGTATAAATAGAGACCTCCGGCCTTCATATTTGGCACGCGAGTGTCCGCCCTTCTCTTATCTCTTTGCATTCTAGACTACGCTATAGCTTTTGATCCCTACGCGCTTGATCAATCGACCACGTAAGCTCAGATCATTCTGAGTCCTAGTCATGTTGCATAGACCGACCAATTTGAACAACTCCACCTTCAATCAACTTAATCAATCTTTTAAATCCTCTAACGAGGGCACTTTCTACGCATATTCGAGTCAAGCAATCACTAACGCTAACTTTAGTCAATCTCGTTTCGTCAAACATGTAAGTCTGAGGGTGTAAATCTCATTTTATTATTGTATTTTCATTTTGTACCAATTTATGTAGATTTATATCGAAAGTACGTTCAAAAAACCAATTTAAAATACATCTTTAAAACTGTATTTACAAAACAGCGGAAATCAGACGTCGAGAAGAAACGCAGCAACAGCTGCGCCTGTTCAAAGGAACGTAGCATCTGTTGCGCCTCTTCTAGAGGATGTCGCTGCTCCTGCTCTTCTTCTTCTTCTTCTTCTTCTTCTTCTTCTTCTTCTTCCTCCTCGACTTCCTGTGATTTTTCTTATTTCTCTTATTCTTTCGTTCCCTTTTGTAACTCTCAATACATAAAATTGGTTTTAACAAATTTCTTTTAATTACAATTCTTAAATCGTCTTTAAATCCCGAGTAATTCAGTACTTGTTCATATCGAGGTTCTGGAATCCTAATTTGATACATTAGTTTTCTTATTTGCCAAATTTCGTTAATCTAACCTCAAGTTCATTCTTTTTATATTTCCGACATCGTACAATAACCATAACTTGTAATGTTTCGTTCGACTTTTATCGGTTTATGACGGTTCCATATGCATGTAATATGATTAAATCACTTCTACTCGATTTACATACAAATAATTGAAATTAAATAACTAACGAACATTAACAATCTGCGGGTCTAACTTTCGTAGTTAGAACCCAACTCAAGAACAGTCGCAACAAGTGATGTGCCTCTTCTAGAAGACGCAGTTGTTGTTGCGTCTATTCTGAGTTGGCTTCTGTCCCTGAACTCTTTCTCGCTTTCACGTAGCTTCTAATTACGGTTTAAATTAACTATTTCCGTATTATCACCTTTAAACTGACGTATTTCCGTATTTCAATTCTAATTTTCTTTCCTTTTTATTTTCTTCTTCAAAATCCCGTTTTTGAGCGTGCTTTTGACGTAGATCAGATAAACCTTTTAATTCTTGTAATTTTAATTATTTTCATTTATTTTAATTATTATGTATGATTTATTTATTTGCCATTCACATGTAATTAATCTAACATCCAACTTCGACCACATTTTATGCTAAAACACGTGTTAACCGACAGTCTAATTTCACATGCTAGGATTAATTTATATTTGTTGCATTGCATACATTACATCGACGACATATCAAATATGAACAATTTCCCTAATCATTAGTAGAGGCCGCTATCGAGGCGGGCGGGATTAGGTGTTCGAATTAAAGAGCTTCCTAATACATACCCTCACCCCTTACTCCAGCTATCTCTGGACATCCGTGTCCATTGGCATCTCGAGAGTCATTCTAGACATAGAATGCTAAGGGTAACGAGTTCTTAGTGTTCATGTCATTACTTTGTGTTTTGGCATGACACGAGGTATTCGAACGGTTTCCAATTTTTGCATAATAAATTGGTGGCGACTCCACAAATACAGGGTTATTCAACCTTTCACCGGTTTTAATGCCTCACAAATCGGTAAAGGCCCATGACGTGCTTTGGCAAATCAAGGTTCCATGGTAGAAGTGTCGCCGCCTCGAAACAAACGCGCGGGTACGCGCGGTGCGGGTGGCCCATGTCCAAAGTTTGACGACTCTGCTGGGGAGAATACACTTACGTGTTACCCAGGATGAAACTTGGACAAGGTTAGGGAATAGTTTATATGAGACAGTTGTCGATTTTCATTACTCGGCCTTCTTAGGTCGTTTTAAATGGCCTTCCTAGGCTTAATCCAACCCATTCGACCAATTGTCACGTCTGGACGGTCCAAATTCTTATCTGGGCCTAAAGATGAATAGCGATTAACGTCAACCATACAACGGTGCTTACTCATGTTTGTATCAAGAGCTTTCACTACTCGAGAGAATGGACTAGGAACCGACCTTACTCATGTTTGGCACGGACCTGTCCATAGACCAGGGTTTGATTGCTTGGTATGGCAGCCCACCTTTTAAGCCAAAACCCTTTAAATGCACTCAGCATGCCGTTATAATGCCCATATGTATGTTTGTATCATATACGTGATCACCATTTGTAAGCAAAACCATGACGAAATTTTGTAAAATAAAATCCATTTCAAAATGTAAACACTTTTAAAAATGTTCTAAAAAAGCGCAAAATAAGCCGAAACTCTGTCCAAATGTTGAGTCAAACTTCGGGACTCAAACCCATTTCAAAACTCACTTCGAGTCAACACTCCTACAACTACACTACAGTTTCCTAGGACAGACATTTCAAATTTTGTCATTTTCAAATCTCACTTGACACAGTGGCACACACCCACTTCACGAGTCGAGTCTTTTTCGAGTAAGTATGCGAAAAAGGTCGATCGTGTTTTGATTCATCGTCGATTTCTTATCCTCGGTCCAAAATGGTGGGAACTAGTCATGGAAGGGTTAATGGTCAACCTGAACAGCCCGAAAATGGTAATGACCAAATCCTAGCTTCAATCCTTCGTCTCCAGACAAGCCAAGACCAATCTTACGATTGCCTTAACGTTATCGAAGGCCATATTGTCGTTATAGAAGCTAGACTTCCTCTTGCAGAGGATCCTATTCCCGATGCGCTCATGCGCAATAATCCTCCACCCTTTGGACAACCAGAAGTAAATCTTCCACCACGTCCTACTGATGCTGAAAAGTGACTCCAGTATTTGGAGGAGCAACTAATGTATCTCAAGGGAGATGACATTTATAGGGAAAACAGTCGTAAATATGAGGCAGTGAATGCTCAACTCCCAACGAACTTCAACATGACTGATATCCCGAATTTTAAGGGGCGCGAAAACCCTTTGAACCATATTCGAGCATTCAAGGCTTATATGTCTATCAAAGGCATTAAGCCAGAGATGTGGATCTTTCCTTCATCTCTTGATATTATTCTTAAGCAATGGTTCTATTCCTTGGATCACAAGAAAATTGCTACTTGGAACGATGTTGCAATTGAGTTCACCAAACAGTACGCAGATAATGCTGAAATTCAAGTTAATATGCGCACTCTAGAGGTTCTTACCCAAAACGAGAAAGAAGGATTCACCGACTTCCTAAGTAGGTGGAGAAAGACTAGAACGCAACTCGTCGAATTGTTATATTATTCTTCCGTATTCTTTAGGTTATAGTTTGGTTTTAGACTAACAGTCAACATCAAATTGATTACTTGACATTATTGTATTAAACGAACGATCAACATTGTTATTATAAATGGAAAATGAAAAAGAAAGGAAGATGCAAAGAGACCAATTCATTGCGTCGTTTGGCGCGAATGTTCTCATAATACGCGAAAAACATGATCAACCCAATACCTGATGCAATCCCAAGTATAATTCCCAAAACAAAACCCATTTTTATTTGTTTTTGAAATTTAAGAGAAACCCATATAGGTTGTTAGGCTAAATTCAATTGCATTTCATTGTTTTAATTTGTTTGGTTAAATATGAAGAACATATGTCAGGGAAAATGGAATTTGATGGTGTTTTTGTTGGGTGACATTTTGTAGAAGTCTATAACGGGCTCAAAGGTCATGCATTATAGTTGGGTCCCGTTGAGTTGGCAATCGGGTAGGTCGGTTCGGGTTAAGTCGGGTAAAGTAAGGTCGGGTTTGGGAAATATCGGGTCAATCTAGCTCAGTTAGTCATGTCATTTAGAGTCAAATGATATATCGGGTCAGGTTGGGTTTGAGTATTCAATAAACTTTTGTGTATTATTATCATTCTCGATCATCCACCACGGGAACTCCACTTTATTATCCAGGAATACGTCCTTGGTGTCGATATCCCTCGCTTGTTAGTTAGTTACAGTAGGTTTTATCGGTGTTCATCCTCTCTATCGTATAAATAACTATGACGGCAATGATACACGTTCCTTGTCTTCAACACCAATCTGGTCTATTTCTCAAATACATATGGGTTCCCTTTGACTAATTAAGGGTTTATGACCACTCTTTTAAGTATGCCGTATTTTTTTCACAATACAACGCAGCTAATAAAGTGAGATTTCATCAACAATCAACAATCTATTCTGATATCGAGATTCAAGACAGGTTTGAATACCCCAATGCGTCAGTTTTGGGAGGTCTAGAACAGGTTCCAATAATGAAACCTTCCTTATTCTTAGATGCTAAGGCCATAAGGACATCTCTTTTCCATATAAGAAAACCAATTCCATCAAAGAGTGTATCAGTCAGCTTGAGGTTAGGTTGATCATGATTTGTGAGTGATAAGGGATCATCATAAACATCAACAGAACCAGAACAAGCTGAATATGTTGGTGAATCAGACATTATGACAGTAAAAACTGATTTTGTATAAAGGAATTGCAAAATGCAGGAAATATAAGGATGAAGGAAATAAACCCTAATTTTGAGGTATAAGGAAGAGAACCCTAACTTTTAGGTATTTTGTGATATTAAACGAAGAATAATCGAATTTGCAGGTGGAAAAACATGAAAAAAATTAAGATTTGTAAGCGTATGAGGAACGAAGGACAATTAAGATAGATGAACAGATAAAAATGCAGGAAAACAGACAATAATGCGAAAATGTTGTGATTGAATCGAGATGAACAATGCGCATAAGATAAAAAGAACAGAGTTGAGCTAACAACAAAGATGAAGAAAGATCAGAGATTGAATAACAGCAATTAATTAACAATTGCAGATGAATCAAGTAACTGCGGAAACGAAGTAAAATATCGAAGAATTTGATCAGAAAACCTAGAAATTAAACGCAAGCAACAAATGTAAACAATTGAGAATACTTCACAAATGAGACAAGTTGCATCGTTCACTATTTGGTTATTTGGTGTGACCAACAAACTAACAACCCCGGACACCCTTTTTCAGGAGAGACTTTGCAAGAGCTGTAAGTTTTGTAGTATAAATTAACATGTTTTAATCTCATAATGAACATGTATAAACTGAATGCGGAAGCGATAAAAGAGATCGATTACTTACCTTCAGCCATTGCTTGAAATAATTGATCCGTCTTACCGAATAACCCAATTCCTTACGCCCCAAATCTGACTTGGTTTCCAAACCCTCACCCTCACAATTTAGATGGTGTATTTTCTTAATGAGGTAGGCTTGGTGAATCTTAATCAGAATAAATATGTTCTCTTATATAGACTTTTGCCATCAAATAGTCAACTGAACAGTTTCTCAGTGGTAAGTTATGGGAGATAATAGTGGAAACAGAATCCTAGGTAAATTCCACTATACAATGTACCAACTTAATTTCCATAAAATAACTTAATTAAATATTAATATAATACTCCCTTCTATTCACTATATTCTTCCCTATTTCCCTTTTCGGATTACTCAGGTTTTCTTCCCTATTTCCTTTTTTGAGTTAATTTGTGTGGTCCAAATTCAATTGCATGTGAGTAGTGTGTTTTGTGTGGTCCATATTAACTTTCTTATTTCTTGTGCAAAAAGAGAAGGGAAAGAATACAGGGAATAAGAGGGAATACTTATTTATTTTGTGGAAATATCTCACTACTACAGATACAGGCTATAACAACGGTTAAAAACCGTTGTTATATAAAAAAGTGGACATTGTTAAAGCATCCGTTGTTAAAGGTTTAAACAACGGTTGGTTTTCCAAAGAAACCCGTAGTGAAAACTATTAACAACGGTTTAAAGTAGAAAAAACCGTTGTGGAAAGGGTGATTAAATTTTGTTGGGAAAGTTATAACAACGGTTACAATATAAAAACCGTTGTTATAACTAAAGACAGCGGGTTTTTTTTTTAAATAACCGGTTTTGTTTATTTTAAAAAAAAATTATATATTACTAGCAAGCAAAAGACAAGTCAAAACAACCACAAAAAAAACGACATTTCAAGATCCATACAAGGTCCGCCGACAAACCGAAATACATTCCCGATGCAATGGGTAATTTTTCTACGGCTCAAAAAGGCAATTTATACGCTAATTTGAACGCAAACCGGTCAAAAATTCAAAAACAACCGCGGAAAGGCAAACGTGATTTTATCACGCCTCAAGGTGACCTAAACTACCAATAAGGTCCATTTCAAGGCAAACTGACTCAATTCAAGCACAAACAGGCGCTTATTTTGTCAGACATAAGACCGTCACAAAAGGCAAAAATTCCAATTTTGCCCATAAAACCCGACAAAGGTCCACAATGGCAAATACGGTTTTTCCCGACTACAATGCAACCTAGTGGGACTCGCTACCCAAGCAAATAAACTTGGCATTGTGAGATGAGACGGTTTCTCCACCTCACTCACGTTTTTCGAGCATAGGGAGCGGGAACGAGGACCAAAATGCAAACTAAAAGCACCCCCATACTCCTAAACAGGTTTCTAACCTAATGCAATCATCAATTTCACTCGAAATGGGCTCAATCAAAAACGCCCAAATCGATTTTCTAGGGTAAAATTTCGCCTTAATTCAATTAAGCTAAAGACCACCAAATTCAAATGGATTCAAGAGGAAATACATACCTTGAGATGACATTATTGTTGATATCGTAAATGAAAGCAAGCTAAAGGACCAACAATGGCGTTTTTTGGTTTGGTTTGTATCGAAGGTTGAAGACGAGTAAAGGATGATATGCGAACAAAACTCGCGTCTTTTACAGAAAAATAGGGAAGTCCCTTTGGTTCGCTAGGTGGCTCGCGCCTCAATCAGGCCTCCCCTTGCTTTTTCACCGAAATTTGGGCTTTCGCCCAATTTCCCATATTAAACTTCGAGTTTTCATTGACGACATTAAGGACCGTCATTTTTCAAATACAAAAACAAATAGTGAAATCAAAATTCACTATTGTCCTTTAAAAATTTCAGACAAACGGCGATCAAAACCGCCATTTTCCCTTCAAATTTCAAAATAATAGTGAAAACTCAAAATTCACTATTTCTTCAATTTTCAAAAATAATAGTGAAAACTCAAATTCGCTATTTCTTCAAATTTCAAACGACGGCAATTAAAACCGTCATTTTCAAAATAATAGTTGGAAATTAAATTCCGCTATTTTCACCACACATGTCAACGGCGGCACATAAACCGTCACTTCAATTAATAGTGAAGATTCCAAATTCACTATTTCCATCAAATGTCAACGGCGGCACATAAACCGTCACTTCAATTAATAGTGAAGATTCCAAATTCACTATTTCCATCAAATGTCAACGGCGACACATAAACCGTCACTTCAAATTAATAGTGAAGATTCCAAATTCACTATTTCCATCAAATGTCAACGGCGGCACATAAACCGTCACTCCAAATTAATAGTGAAGATTCCAAATTCACTATTTCCACCAACTGTCAACGGTGACCGTAACCGCCGCTTCAAAAACGAATAGCGAAAATTTCAAATTCGCTATTCCTTCAAAATACCAACAGGGGGACTTTCTCGCGGAACCCGCTCATTTCAAAAACAGTGATAGTGAAAATTCGAATTGGCTATTTCCACGGCGGCATCATGAGTTCGCTACTTTCAAAACAAGCCCATTTGACGCGGGTATTCTCACGGTCCACTAACCGACCGCCTCATGGTTGGCGAGCCTTATTACGCACCATGGCTGGCGAGCCTTATTACGCCTCATGGCTGGCGAGCCTTATTACGCATCGCGACTGGCGAGCCCTCCTCAAATACGCACCATGGCTGGCGAGCCTTATTACGCACCATGGCTGGCGAGCCTTATTACGCCTCATGGCTGGCGAGCTTTACTACGCATCGCGGCTGGAGAGCCCTCCTCAGATATGCCCCATGACTAGCGAGCCTTATTACGCACCATGGCTGATGAGCCTTATTACGCATCGCGGCTGGCGAACCCTCCTCAAATACGCACCATGGCTGGCGAGCTTTACTACGCATCGCGGCTGGCGAGCCCTCCTCATATACGCACCATGGCTGGCGAGCCTTACTATGCATCGCGGCTGGAGAGCCCTCCTCATATACGCACCATGGTTGGCGAGCCTTTATCCGCAAACGTGCAAAGACGTATCCGAATATGCCTCAGGTATGACTCCTTCTAACGGACTTTAAACGACCCGCACGGATAGCCGACAGACTCTAAACTGTTCCCGACGACAGGTCCTTGACTCGTACCCTCGAGTCGCCTTGGCGTCGCCCTTCCCGACGGCAGGTCCTTGGCCCGAATCCTTTCGAGCCGCCTCGACGTCGCTTGGGTCTCCGGATTGTAATCTTCGATTGACCTGGGGGCTCTACTTTGACTTTTGCCCTGTCCAAGCCTCAGTCAAAGTGGGGGCTCTGTAGATACCCAGTATCTGCTGAGACTCAAACAAACACCCGATGATTATCGGACTATAACAGGCTTTGGAATCGCGGCGTTTGATCGACAGTTTGTGTACAACTTTACGTCGGAAAACTTAAAACGGTTTCGAAAATAAAACATTTCAAAAATACCTGGAGTGTTTAATGCATGACGACGGGGTCGCAATGACACTAACTAGAGTCAAAACCGACACCGGACCAAAAACCGACTCAAAAATTCAAATCCCGACTCCAACAACGAGTCAAACCGAGTCAACCACCAAAAACAAAACATTCAAAGCCTTCTATACTAAGATTTCCCAGATTCATAATGGTCAAGTACCAAACATGTGACTACAAATCCTAGGATAGAACAAATCATGATTGCACTTATGTGAAAGTGACAGGACAACTCGAAGAACCGCGACGTGGCTCGCGCCTCTTTGAGCAGCCCAGGTGGCCACGTCGCTCAAAAATCACACAACCACTCATTTTCCTATAAATACCCCTCAAATGCCCCCATTTGAGAACTTACGCGAGTGTCCGCCCCCTCTTTTCTCCCTTAAAATTCTCGACTCGACTTCTTAAGTCATAATCCGACGCGTATTTACGACCTACTGATCGTAAATACAAGCTTTACACATTGTTTGGTACCGTCATCGTGCATTAAATCACTTGACCGACCACTTCGACCACTACACCGTCACTAATCTTAAAACACTCTTTTTTACTTACCAAAACGGTTTTAAACCGAGTTTTTTCCGACCAAACGTGTTGTTACACTTACGTCGGTCACTCGCCATAACCAAACATATAAGTATGAGGGTGTAAAAATCCTTCTTTTATCATGTTTTCATTTGTTTCATAACTATAACATGCTAAAACGTGCATAACATGAACCAAAACATGGGATAAACGAGCCAAAACTGATTTTTGGTCTGAGACAGAAGCCCCTTTGGTTCGCCGACTTGCCCACGCCTAAATGGGGTGTCCAGGTCATAACTCAACCGTGTTTGTTCTCGTCTTTCCCCTTTAATTCATTTTCATATTTGTAATCGGTTTTTACCATTTCAAATATTTTCAAACTCCTTTTATTTTATTTTATTTATTTTAACCATAAAACATTTTTCACCCTTGGTTCCTCGTACCATGACGGTTAAATCCGTGTTTCAGTGGTAATATTTGGTTAATGACATTTAAAAGGTATTTTAAAACCTTTCATTTTATTTCTTTACATTTTGGGAGGTATTTTAAAGCCTTTCATTATTTCTTTACATTTTCAAAATAAACATATTAGTCACCAACACAAAGTCATCCTTGGTTCTACATACCATGCCTGATTTTAACTCGGGTACGATGATGAGTATCGACTAATTATATTCAAATGAACTTAAAACAATTAGTTCATAATTATTTTCAAAACTATCCATGTCAAGCTTGTCAAGTCGAACCCAAAATAATGATGATTATTCTCGAGTCTAGTTCCCCAAATCAACAAAAGCGGTCTAAGCGACTCTTTCAAACCAAATCGGGTTCAAATACCCATTTTTCAACACGTTTTGCAACGTTTTCTAAATGGTCAGAATACGACATATAACCGTAGGTTGACCCGCGCCTAAAACTGGCCTTTCAGTTCTCATTTTCAAAACCAGGGAGGGTCCCCTTGTACCACCGACTGGCTCGCGCCTCAGGTAGCCGTCTGGTACAGGGCCTGTTCCCTTTCCAGCATTAGTCTAGGATGATCCCGACTCCGGTTAGCCCGGATATAGGATGGATCAGATGACTAATTCGTTCATTCAAAATCGTATTTGCAAAATGCTTTACCAAGACAAATGGATCACGTTATGCACCATAAGCCTAATACGGTAAATGGATGTTTAATTTTCGTCTTGCATGCAAAGCAACCATAAATCCAACTTGAAATATTATACTTGATACTTGGATTTAATCAACCGACTTAGAAAGCTATCACATGTTAGGTTTAAATTATTAGATGTGCATTCATGCATTTAAACCGTTTTATCAACTTTTGCATTCAACCAACCAAGATCGATCAGTAGAGGCCGCTACCGCGGGCGGAATTGGGTGTCTGATTAAAGGGCTTCCCAATACGTACCTTCACCTCTTACTCAGAAACTTTGGATAGTGGACGACCTTATCCAGCGCGTACGAGAGTCATTCTAGAGATAGGATGCTAGAGAGGGACGATTCCTTATCTTTAGTACCTATGTCAAACCCTGCTTTGTGCTTCGTTTGACCGAGGTATAAAGTGGATTCGAACGGGTTCCAAGCATCCCACAAATGCTTGGTGGCGACTCCGAACATCTCTAATCGTTTCGAGACCCTTGCCGAGACGAAACCGACCGATCTAAAACGATCCGGTCGAAAGCATTTTTACCCCGCCGAGCGTTGCTTTCAAAAGACCGTTGCATGTCCACGGATCGAAGTGGGCTTGCAGGTGGGCCACGTCCACAGTAGGCAAAAAGCAATTGAATTTCATATACGTGCAAATTGATGATACATGTTATGCAAGGAGTAACTACTCACAATCCTACATGAAACCGGTCACAAATGACACCAGTTTATACGGCTCTAAATCTTAGAATTTATAAGTAGGTTGCCAATTTATCAGGTCAAGTCTAAACAGTCAGCTATATTTGAACAAAAACTCGTAGATTATGCGTAAGATTCAGCTAATAACTGTCAATAAAGTGCAAGGCTCAAGTAAAAAGACAAGTTAAAGTGCAATATCATCACGGAAATCAATCGTTCCGACTCAACAAATATGCAAAAATAAACGTGAAATTTTTGAATTTTTAACAAATTTTCAATTTTTTATGGAATTTTTGAATTTTATAAAAATAAACAACAATGCATACAGAAATTAAATGTGATAACAGAAATGCAAATAAAGACGAGATGCAGACACAGATATGGATGCATAACCTCCCCAAACCAAACCGTACAATGCCCTCATTGTACCTAAAACAGAAAAAGGAAATGCAAATTAAACGGAGAGAGTGGAAATGCGGAAAGCTCACAATATTACGCAAATTAGCGACCTCCCCAAACCAGCCAGCAACATGGGAGATCACAAACAGCTGCAGGACATCGTCACAGGAAGCGAATCAAGGCAAAAGCACTCGATCAAGAGAGAATAATGGTCGATCGAGTGAACTGGGCATCATAAACAGCTCGATCGAGGAAATGGGCACTCGATCGGGTGGTCATCTTTTAGCAGGTACTTGATCGAGAAAGATATATGCTCGATCGAGTGAAATCAGTAGCAAAATTTCTCGATCGAGTACAAAAAGTACTCGATCGAGTCATCCTAGGTAGAAACCTACAAAGACGCAACAAAAACAGCCCGCAAAACAAACAAAGCAAGCATAACTGAAATAGTCTATGGTATGAAAACCAATTATTACAACGCAAAACTGAAATGAAATGCAATGTTTGAAAAACAAATAAAGATAAAAATCTCCGGGTTGCCTCCCGGGTAACGCTAGCTTCAGTCGGGTCCCAGCTCGACCTTCTTTCCTTCGAGCCTCTATTATTTAGCCTGGTCAAAACAGCTCAAAGCGCGCAGCAACCGATCAAACAGCTGCGCATGTGCTACACAAAACTGTAAGTAGCACCACAGTAGAATAATAGCATAGCAAAATAAAATGTATAAACGTTTAAGCCTAACAAATTTCCTATGACAGCTTCTAAATTTGTCAACAAAATAAAGGAGCTCGGGAGCAATTATCAATAATCTAGGGAAGCGTTTCAGATTAACAAAATTAAGTTGACAAGAACGGTGAAAAACTGTTAAATTAATTGACCAACTGGAAGGGGGTACAACATTAAAAGAAAAAACACGAGTCATACGAGGTAGCGTACTATTAGTATTAACAACAATAAAATTATCGCTAACTATCTCGGTTTGGTTGCTCTCAATGATGGAATCATTGACAAAGGAAGATATTACCTCTTCAGCGCTAGGAGCAATCACGGACTCAGCTGCCTTCTTATCACCCTTCTTAGTGAATCCCGTCCCATAAATCGCAGCCTCAAGCGCATCCAACTCGGCTTTGAAAAGGGGAGATTCACCGAAACCATTATCATCATCAAAATCGTCATCTAGAACAAATCTAAGTGATGTTGCATTGCTCTCTCTGGCCAAATCAGTCGATCGAGTGGAATTATTACTCGATCGAAAGCTTCCCTCATGATTTTCACTTGATCGAGTATATGAAACAGCTCGATCGAGTACTTCCTCTAAACAGTTGTTCGATCGAGTGATGTATTGTGATCGATCGAATGTTTCTTCAGGTATTTCACTCGATCGACCAATATAATCCATTCGATCGAGTGATTCTTGTTGATTAGTGCATAAACCTTCATGTAAGACTTCATTATCTGATAGAACTTCGTAATCTGAGTCATCCCAGTCATCAGCAGCACTAGGCAACGCGGGTCCTTCGTGGGAAAGACCACTCTCTGCATAGGTAACGCAAACTTCCTCTGGCTGCCCAATATTCGACTCAGCAGCTAACTTAGCTATTTCAGACTCGAGCTCATCAATTTGCGCAAAACTTTGTCTATCATGTTCTTGCACTTGGAGTGCAAGCGCCTTCACTAAAGACTTCAACTCAGCAATCTCTCCTTTCCGCTTATCGGGAGGAGGAGCTTGTTGTTGCAGTGGCCAGACAAATGGAGGTTTTTGATAGCCTCGTTTATATGGTAGATGTGGTGGCGCAATTACAACAGATTGATTAGCTTGTCTACGTTGCTTGAACGCATAAACCTCGTCATTTTCAGCTAAGCAAAAAGCTGCATTGTGCTCAGCAGCACCACATCTCCCGCAATAAATCACCTGCTGCGCCATATAATGGAACATGGGTGACGGGTCAAAGGTACTCAAGCCTTCCCTTTGACGATCTTTTACCTAGAACTGTCTAGGTAAGACCTGTGGGGGCCTATCAAAACAGCACTAAAGTAAAAGATTAGAATGGCCTCAAGGAATAAATCCCTTGAGGCTAAAGACAGACAAAATTAAACAAACAAATAAAGTAGTTGCCTCCCCGGCAACGGCGCCAAAATTTGATACCGTCGTTTCAGTACCAAAAATAAATATCTAAGTACAACTAACAGAAGTCAACGGTAAGTAGGGTCGATCTCCACAGGGAGGCGGTCACTATCTACTTTTTAATCCGGTCTGTCTAAGGTCACAGTGGGGGTTTTGATTGTTTTGATTATTTTGACTAAACTAACGAGATTAAGGCAAGAGAAATAGAGATAAGAGAAATTAAGCAGAGGGAAAGGAAACTAGGATGTCGGTTCATCAATGAATGTCAATTAATTGCAGTTAAGGTCACAGATTAGTCGATGTGTCGGTCTAAGGGGCAGTGAATATCTCCTTCCGGTCTCAATTCGCCCTAAAATACTATTAGCTTAGCTTCCGCCCTCACTAAAGCATTCTATTGTTCACTGCGGATCTCACCCCTTCCAACCTTCCGGTCTAGGTCAAGGCTTACCAAAATTAAAAAGGCTAATTGCATCGATTCAATCAGCAAGATACAATTAAAGCAGCGATTAACAACATAGACAAAAACAACAACAATCTGCAAACTAATTAGCAATTAACATTCATTCATCGAATCCCCTAATCCTAGCAGAGAGAAATTAGCTAGACATAAATAAGGGTAAAGGGAAAACAAAAGGTAGAAGAACAGATAAACATTAATTAAATAAAAGAGAAAAGAGGAAGAGAGAATTACAAAGTAAAATCCGACAAAGAAAGAGAAGCAGAGAAAAAGTAACGTATACAGTGTATGGTATGATAAGAGATGATAAGTGACGTCTCCTCCTTTCCTATTTATAAGAAATAGGACTTTATTTGACCTAATAATGAAAATAGACTAAAAAAACCGAGCCCAGTAGCAAAACACTCGATCGAGTAACTTTAAATCACTTGATCGAGCAAATCCAAGCTAAAACCTCTAGATCGAGGACTTTTATATCACTCGATCGAGCAAAACCAAGCTAAAACTTCTCGATTGAGTACTTTTGGTACTCGATCGAACACTTATCAAATAGGCACTACTTGATGGAGTAGAAAAAGGAGTCGATCGAACACAATTGTACTCGATCAAGTACTTTCCAGCGCACGATTCCTGCTTCACGCACTGAACTTCAAACGGCTGCCATTTCTTCGTTGCTTGGGCAAACAGGGCGTTTCCGGTGGTGTTGGAAAGCTAAGAGGACAAGATTTCATCTACAATTAGAATCACCTGAAAATGTTGCAGAACTCGAGATATGGCTCTTCAGAGTAGGCACTTGTAATTTGAAGTTCTTCCTTTGCTCGCCTAACTGTCCTACTTCTTTGCGCATCTCAAAATAGTGGTTTCCAAGCTCCGACTCAACTCATCTCCTAAATGCATGCATAAGGACATGTTTTAGGCTTTATTACGCACCTTTCCGGTTCATACCTGCAAATAATACAAGACAAACCAAAGTAGCCAATTCCGGGGACATTTGTAGCTAAATACTACACAAAATGCATAGAAATGTGTGCAAATGAAGTATGAAATACCTATATGAAATGCACGCATCAGCTGTGGTGGAGGAGTGGGATTGAGCACATTTTGACTTGTCCACCTCAAATTGGGATGGACTGCCCCTTGGTTATTATAGTAAGAACCTCCTCCTTGCCTATATTGTTGGAAAGCAAGGACCTGGTCCTTCTCTGTAAGACAGTCAATAGCAGTATAACCGTCATTACTTCCACACCTCTCACATGTGATGGTGTCCTGTTTAGTAAGCAAATGAACCGTCTGAGGCTCCCCAGCAGATTGCAGCTCCAATCTATCAAAACGGGCATTCATGGCTTCCAGCTGAGCCACTACTTCCTTATCGACTGAGTGAACTGTTCGAATGCCATCCCTCGGGTTCCCATATTCAGCATAATGGGTCGCCATCTCCTCAATGATGCCCCATCCCTTATCGTCATCAATATTTTTCTGGAATCTACCATTGGATGAGGCGTCTAAAATAGATCTATGGTCGTCATATAACCCATTATAAAATTGGTTACATAAAAACCATGGCTCAAACCCGTGATGAGGAAGAGACCTCGCCAATTTCTTGAACCGGCACCAGGCTTCATAAAATGTCTCGTTGGGTGCCTGCTTGAAACTTGTTATCTTTCCCCTCAACTGATTGGTGCGCTGCGGAGGGAAATACCTTTTATAGAAAGCAAGCGCGAGAGTTTCCCAGTTCATGATCCCTGCGGCCGTGCAGTCCAAATCGGTCAGCCACTCCCTGGCTGAGTCAGTCAAGGAAAAAGGAAACAGTACCTCCTTGATCTTGTCTTGAGTTACCCCCTTTGTGGCGGGGATAGTAGAGCAATAATCCGTAAAGACCTCCATATGCTTCCTCGGGTCTTCACCTGCCACACCTCTATAGATATTTCTCTCCACCAGATTAATATAAGATGGACGGATGTCAAAGGTATTACCATCCTCAGTCTGGAGATTGAAACCCTTGGGAATAGAAGATGCTTTAGGCTCCGAATGACTTGCAATATTCGGCATCTTTACTGGTAAGTTAGCAGAACTGAGATTGTCTTCTTCAAAAGACTGGTCTTCTGCAAATAGGAAATGCTGAAGCTCGGGTTCGAAAGTACTCAAGTCTTCCTTTCGTGATTCTCTTTGCAGACGGAGTCTATGCCTAAGGAGTCTCTCTGGCTCAGGGTCAGCTGAAACTAACTCCGACCTGTTTGACCTGGGCATACACAGCACTGAAAGAGATAAATGAGAACTGTCTCAAGGAATTAAAAATTCCCTGAGACGGATAAAAATAAACGAAAAACAAAACAGATAGGCTATTGCCTCCTTGGCAACGGCGCCAAAATTTGACAGGGCTGTCGTATGCCTATTAAAAATAACCAACTAAACTAACTATATAGCTAGGGAAGTCGGGTCGATCTCCACAAGGAGGCAAGATATTTGTAGAAGGTTCGTCTATTTGTTTACAATTGGGGTTGTAAATTTGGTTTCTAAACTAATTAAGCTTTAAAGGAAAGAGAAATAAATAAGAGCAATAAAAGGGCAGAAAACAAGAATAAGATGATCAATAAAGAAAGAGCATGTCAGGATTTCGGTTCACTACGGTAGCCTAATGACTCAACTGCAAATAGCCTAGATAACTCATTGTGAGACAGATATTGAAAGGTCCTTCCGGTCGTCAGGATAGTCTACTATTCATAGCAGGTCTATTTAGTCCAATCTTCCGATCCAGGAATAAATTTAACCAGATTAAAGAGTAACTTAGAAGCGTGCACTCAACTAAGTCGGTAAATACAATTAAATTGCCATGGGTACAGAATCTCACAAATAAGTCATCTAACCTAATCGCTACATCGTCACAATTCTACCGTAGATCCCCTAGTCCCAACATGAATGAAATTAGCTACTCATACTATCAATGTTGTCAAGATTAACAATAATGAATGAACTAATAATAAACATATTGAAATAATAATAATGATGCATAAACAATACTAGGGCAGAAATTAAAGGTAGGAGAAACAAGTAATTAAAGCAAGTAAAACAAAGATTAAAATTAAAGGAGAGAAAGGAATTACAATAGCAAGAATTCCGGCGTAAAGAACACAAGATCCAAGCAATATAACCCGAAAAGTGAAATTACAGTGAAAGTTTAGGGAAAGGAGAAAGCAGCGTAATTAAGAGTGTTTAGCAGTGAAAGATGATAAGAGATACTAATGCCCTAATTACTAAGCGTTTAAATAGAAATTAACGAAATCCATAAACTAAAACAAGTGACACGGGTTAATTAAGGCCCGTGAAACACTAATCCACTCGATCGAGCATTTTGAAACAACTTGATCGAGAACTTCAGCCATTAAACCATTCGATCGAGTATAAATATCACTCGATCGAGTAACCTTGAATTCCAGCATTTCGATCGAGCACAGGAAAATACTCGATCGACCTCCTTAGCACGTGAAATCACTCGATCGACTAAGAAAAGTCTTCGATCGAGTGTTCTTCTTCCAAAACATCTTCAACTCGTAGCCGATTGCTTCGTGGACCATTCCTTCACGCATCCCAATGCAGTATCTCGCTCTGAAAATCCCCTCTTCTCAAAATGCATGAAAAATAGGACGAAAATGGACGATTCCACTACTTTCGGGTTCATCCCTACAAAACAGACAAAACGAACCAAAGTAGCCATTTCGGGGCATAATGCAATATAAACAGTACAAAAGTACATGGAAATACGTGCAAAAATAGGCTAAAATGACTATATAAAATGCACGTATCATAAGACTATAAACTATTAACTTTTTTATTGATAATATTATTTGATAATGACATGACTCATATTATTCGTACTATATATAAACAAAACTATAACTGGTTATGATTACTTTCATAACCAAAAAAAAAGTTGAATGAATTTATAAATTGGAATCATTAGCGATGTGGTATAAAAAATAATTTAAAAAATAAATGTATTTCAGCACATTACTCATTCCTCTTGGATTAATTTCCAGTTTTAATTTATTTTTTGCTCGAAAAAAAATATAATAACGAAAAAAATAAACAATTAATGAGATACCACTATTATTTTATAGTTCAATTTTACTTAGTTTTCTTAAATAATATTAAAGTTCAAATTTTTCTTCAAAATATAATAACGTGAAATATGAAAAATTAATGAACTTTTAGTTTAGCATGATTGAGTAATACAAAAATAAAAAGTCTATAAATACCGCGCATTCATTAAGCGGGATCTAAACTATTTTAGAATTATTTCAACAAAAGTAGAGAGATTTTATTACTTTATGTTAAAAATCTATTTTTAAAGATAACTACCTTTAAACTAAAATAATTAATTAATATAAAAACCATCTAAATGTTTATTTTTTTAATGATAACATGAAACAACATACTTGTGCAATTTGCACGGGTTTAAAACTAGTGATAATTAAAAGTAAGTAAGAGAAACTTGGGCGTTTTCAAGGCCTCGTTTGGTCGCTATACGAGAATTAATTTTCCATGTTCTTACAAAATACTTGAATCGAATAATTCATGTGAATTGATTAAAACACGTTTATTTGGCAACCGGGATTAAATTGACACGAGAATTTTCAACTACATAGAAAAGGTAGGTAAATAAACTCCTCCATAATGGAGGAGTTGAAAATGTCCATAAAAATAAAATTCATATGATTTTGGTAAACAAATCACTCTCGTTTTGGAGGACTTAAAAACGTCTAGGAAAAATAAAATTAATGTGATTTTGAGTAAACAAATCACCCTTATTTTGACGCGAAATTTCCAAGAGACTGAATTTTGCGGTGTATTTTTGGCCTGAGTCCATGCCTGATAGATTTCGAGCATGTCACTCTTTTGCGACTTACCTGATTTACGGGGTTTGTAGACTATCTCGTATACTCGATGATTTACCCAATCCACGCCCCAAAAATGTGAAAGATCATGTTTTTAAGCCACCCCATGAGGAGGGTGTCATTTAATTATGGGACAAGTGAAAGGATTCATTAACCCTCAAATTAAACTCTTTAATTTTATATCTAATTACTCATTGATTAAATATATTGCTCTTATGCATGCATAACAAAATATAAAATAAAGATAAGAAGAATGCTTCTTACAATATGGAAATCAGATTTTAAGGGCACAAGTAAGAACTCTTTTCCTACTTGTTCTTGAGCTTAAAATATATGGATATCCTCCTTGTCTCAATAATGTGAGAACCTCTTTTTAATTGCACCAAGAGAACCCTTAATACTAATTAATATATTAACTAGATATATATAATTAGTGACCTTAAAATTAATCTTATTATTATTTCTATTACTACTTTTAGTAATCTAAATATAAAATATTGAAAAACTTTTTTTTTTCTAAAACTTTATTTTAGAGAGAAAAAGAGAGAAGAGTAAGGAGTGAAATTATGTAAGAATGAATGTGTAAAAATAAGAACAATTCTTATTATAAGGGAGGAGGGAAAACCGGTGGGTAGCGAGAGGAAGGAGAGCCAATGCATGAAAAAAATGCTCATGCAAATGTCCTTATCAAAACTTGTTAGACTATAGAATAGGTTATCATTGTAATCATTGTGTATTCCACTCAATAAAACAACATAGCCATTTCTTCCTAATCTCTCCATAAAACCGGTTTTCCTATTTAAAATAGAGTCATTTTATTTTTGTCAATTTGTCATTTTGTCATATAATGTGTGACATGTGACATATAACATGTTATTAATAATATTAATGCATACTTAACAATTAAATATTATTACATATATTAATTTAATTATATACAATAATTGACTAGTAATTCCCAACTACATATAAATAAAATGGTCCATGTTAATATAATCTACAACATATTGCAATTATAATTAACCGTTCATTCTTAATTTAATTGTTTCATAAACAAAATTTTAGTAATATAACATCTTAATTACTAAAACGAATCTCATTTAATCGAATTACAATAAGATTCATATTCTTACTCACATTCGTGAATTGTTCTCTTTTAAAGAATTAATTAATCTGTATCATTATACAATTAATTAATTTTATCTATTAAGGGAATTGTCCTTTATGTGTGACCTTAAGGGATCAACTGATCACCACCTTCAAACGATAGGAATGTCAAACTCTAGTCTGCCAATCATTACTGATTAATATTGATCAATTGATGTATAAAACGAATCATCCCTTTATGTATTCTTATTATGAGTTTTAATAATATGATCGCACTATTGTCGAGGACACATACTCCAACAACTAGAGGCCGTAACGGTATGTTTACTTTAACCTTGTTCTATTATACCCTCTATTGCCTTGTCATGATAGCTCTTTTGTTCATAGTGACATTTTTTACTTTCACTGTAACTCGGTTCATTACAATTTTGTGGGATAAGTGAATAAATCGATTTAATTTTATCTTTAAAAATTTAGTTATGTAATGCATCATTTGGAATAATTTTCTCGGTTTATTTCATTTTTTTGGGATAGGTGAATAAGTTGATTTACTTTTATTTTTATTATTGGCCCACCGCAACTGTATACCATCAACCACTTTTGTTGGACTACTGTTCTATTATTTATTATTTATACCCCATTAAACCCCGACGAGATTTTAATCAACACACTCCTTCAACAATTTCAAGGGAACATACAACTGCCTTTCTCATTCTTCATTTTTACTCTCTTCGTCTCCTAATTCAGCGTATCGTCCCTAAATCTTATCTTTATGATTATGTTTTCATTTATTTTGTTTAATCAGTTGTTTAATGTTGATTATTACCTCGTTTTGTTGCATATTTCCTCTACGATTTTTCTCTATTGTTGTGTTTCTTATGTATTCTCTAGGTTTTGTCGTTCTTATTATGATTGTGTTTTTATTTATTTTGTTGAATCAGTTGTTTAGTGTTGATTATTACTTCGTTTTCTTGGATTTTTCCTTTATGAATTTACTCTGTTGCTCCATGTCTTATGTACTTCGTATTCTCTAGTTTTTGTCGTTCTTATTTTTCCGAATCGCATCACTTATTGACGATTTGAACTGTTTTTAAAATTTTCAATTTAATTTGTCTTTAGAATTATGTGATTTTATTTGTACTTTTTAAGATCTATTTCAATTTAAATTCTTTCTAACTAGTTCTATTACCCGTTAAATTTACGGGACTGGTTATATTGTCACATTGGTAATATTATGAAATCCCGGATTGACAATCACACCGGGTCCTAGGGACAAAAGAACTCGTAAGAAAAACGTTTTTAATAATCAATATGTATATCGTCATAATATATCGTCAAAGTATATTTATGTTAGGTATATATAGCCACATTTTACTAAATTTTCGCCACGGATTATTCGTATTTTCCCACGAGTATTGTTATGTTTATTAGTGTTTTCTACGACTATTGTTATTATTGTTGTTGTTATTTTTTATTTTGTTTTTCCTCCTTTTTTTTCTTTTTTTTATTCCCTCCGCCCGGGTAATTTATTTACCTCTTATTGTTTTTTCATTAAAAACAGTTAGCAACGTAATTAATTCAATCTAAAAGAAGTTTTTTCCAAATAAAAATTTCTATATTTATTTGCGAACGATAATTCATTGGTTTGAAAGAACATGCTTGGTTTATATTATAATGATATCCACCTATTATAGATGGGTATTGAAACAACATGGTGAGAATTATAAACCCGGAAGACATAAATGATGATTTTGTTTTGATGTATTTACTTTTAGAATAAGAAGCCAAATTTTAATGATTGTGTTTAATGTTGCAAATTCTTTCAATATTTGAAAAATTGTTTGCGAAAGAAATATATTACTCATATCGTAAAGAAACATTTACTTAAGTTAGAAGCGTACAACGATTGGTTTATATAAATACAACCATGATTCAACTTTGGAACAAAAATAAATACAAATCTTATGATATAAAATTACAATCACATCACACTTGTGTTCTTGTATCTTTATGGTTTACACGAAACTGCAAGTTTCGTGTATCACAGAGAAAATACATGTTCTTGTGACGAGCCTGGGAAATTAAAACACACGGATTTAACTCTATAAATTGATGTCTATAGCTTAACTTACATCAAACATAATCTACTCTTAAAATATGCAAAACACAAGCTATGATCTTGGCGATACTTACATTAGTGTGAGTATCAGCAATATCAATATTCTTGAAAGACTTGGTTCTTGAACAAATAGTGCACTTGATAGGTTTAGGGTCCATAATAACATAGCAGAAAAATCTGAAAACAAAAGAGTGTGATCATCCAAAATAAACAAAATAACACAATTCAAATGCATTACAAAAACAAAAACAAAAAAAAGTTGATATAAGCATAAAATTAGGTCAAATTTGGGGAAAATAAAGTAGGATGGAAATTGATAGAGAATGATCAATGAGGAATAATAACAACAAAATTAATTACGCAAAAATGAAGAGAGATAATACAACGATCTGCGAATAGGTTTTAACATAGTGATCAACGATATCATGTGAACGATAAATTTTCCGATAGAATTAGACAGCAGTACAGGTGGAAATAAATGAAGACAATCATTCAAACAGAATCAAAGAGAAATAGTAACTAAACACAAACATACGATTGAGAATACTATTGCGAAGAGGTTTTAACATAGTGATTGACGATGATCATGTGAACGATAAGTTTTTCGATAGAATTAGATAGCAGTATAGAATCATTAAGAACGCGGAATAAAAGAAGAAAATCTACAATGAATTCAACTAAAATCAAAGATAAATAGTAACTAAACACAAAAATACGATTGAGAATACTATTGCGAAGAGGTTTTAACATAGTGATTGACGATGATCATGTGAACGATAAGTTTTCCGCTAGAATTAGATAGCAGTATAGAATCATCAAGAACGCGAAATAAATGAAGAAAATCTACAATGAATTCAACTAGAATCAAAGAGAAATAGTAACTAAACACAAAAATAAGATTGAGAATACTATTGTGAAGAGGTTTTAACATAGTGATTGACGAAGATCATGTGAACGATAAGTTTTCCGATAGAATTAGACAACAGTACAACAATACACAGCACTAACAGCAGTGATGCTACATCAACAAAACAATAAAGATATTTCAAGGCCAATTGCGATGCACAATTAACGAAAATACACGATGCACAATTAACGAAAATGAAATAAAAAAGAGGGAAAGAATTTACAAATTGAGGAAATTGCCAAAATTCTGAGGAAGAATTGTGAAATTGTGAATGCCAAAATTCTGAGGAAGAATTGTGAAATTGTGAAGGCAATTGGTACAGTTCAGGTATATATATAAAAAAAATACAGAAATTTGCTTGAGCGGGAAATGACATTCAAATCTGAATTGGGCCCCAATCACAGGGCTAGCCCAGTTAGATATTCGGCTAGTCCAGTTAGATATAACTGGATCAGTATCTATACTCTTTAAATAGATAAAAACAAAAATAAAAAAAAAATTAATAGTAATAAACAAATGATAAAATGTTATAGATCTACTCGGTTTGATATGCAAAACAACAACACGACAAAAATAATTGATGATAATTTTAAAGGTCAAAACAACAACAACAAAAATTGAGATTAACCATAGTATTTTCAGTTTAGGTAACTATTGAATCGGTTATTATTGAGTTATTTAATGGTAGTAATAGTAGTTTACAGAAAATTAATAATCAAACTGTTGGATCATATTTATAAGTTTTGATAATGACAAGTATTATGATTTGTAATATGTTATATACTTGTAATTGTTTGTTGAATGGTGCATATCTTAGTTGACAATTACCTAGAAAGCTTGATTGTGGTTATAGCATATGATGGAATTATCATGAAGAAATTGGAGCTTGGCAATCAAGTTTGGTTATGGTTGTTTTGCCTATAACCATAGAAGACTAAATCAAACAAAACAATATATTATTTAATGGGAGCTCAAGATGAAGAGTTTTTAGATCAAGATGAAGAAAATGACCTATATTTGAAGATCTCGTGAAGATTAGGGATATAGGATTTCATTCTATAAATGGTATGAACAACATGGTTGTTGAGAAAGTATGGTTATAGCTATTTCATCTCTAATCTTACCTATCAAAGTTCATGGTTATAGCCATTTGACCTATAACCATGAACGACTTATAAGAGAGCACAATCTAGGCTTTAGATTCACTTATTATTTCGAAAATTAAAGTAATATTTATACTATATCTTTTATAGATAAAATTATTATATTAATCCTACTGATTTATCATACAACTTATGGGTTGTTATATAATCTAAGGTTTCTAATCATATTATCTTAGTTTTATAATTTAAAACTAATTATTATTAGGGTTTCAATTAGAGTGAAATGGATTATGGTCATATCACCTTCTAGTCGAAAATATCCTAGTAGTAATTAGGGTTTTTAAATAAAAGGTATTTTGTAGATAAAAATAAAAGATTTGACCTAGCCCACCTCAAGGATTTTCGAACCTGAGGGGACGGCTAGGGTTTCGATTTTTTAACCTAGCTTTAGGTTTTTCTACTCCTATAAATACCGAAGTATTTCATTAGAAAAGGCAAGACACTTAATTGAGAAAAACCCTTGCAAAAACTCTAAAGCATAATTCGAATTTAATTTCTTCATATTTGCAATTATTTTCAAAACCCTAATTGTGTCTAAAGCAAAAACGTGTGCCTCTTATTTGTCAATCATTCTCGTTCATCTCATTAATAGGATAATAGTACTCATTGTATTCATACTCGTTCATTAACGTGAACACTAGTAGAATCTAGTAGTACTTTCTTATTAACGTAAGATAGAAATCGAGTATTTAACGATACTCAAATTGAGTTACAACTATAGTTAGTTGTACGAGTTAGATTGATAATTTTGTAATCCGTAGGAAGGTGCTAAAGTTATTAATCGAGAATAGTGGACGTAGGTTTCTACTTGTGAAACTGAACCACTTCAAACTTTCGTGTGTCTCCTTTATTTTCGCATTTATTGTTTCATTATCACACATACGATAAATTAATTAGTCGTGTTTAATTGATAAACACCGAGTAATTAATAAATTATCAATAAATCGAAAAAGTTGGCAAGAGTTCTATATACTCAATTCCCCCCCCCCCCCTCTTGAATATATCTTAATATAGACTCTACAATTGGCATCAGAGCCTCGTGCTCTTGATATCCTAATAGCTAGGGGTTGATTTACTTTTTCGTTACTTTATTTTTCCGCTGCTATATACGTGTGAAATGGATTCCAAATACCTCAAATGTCCCGTCTTTGATGGGAAGAATTATGGTTTATGGAAAAACATGATGACACACAAAATTAAAGGTATTGATTGGGAATGTTGGAAAATTGTTCAGAATGGTCCTATCAAAATTTTGGTAGGAACAACTGAAGGTCCTTCCTATGAGAAAAAAGGAAGAAGACTATATTGAGGCTGACTACAAGAAGGCAGAAAAGAATTCAAAAGCGATAAGTCTACTACAGAATGGTATGAGTTCAACTGAATTTGATCGCTTTTCTTCTTGTACGACTGCCAAGGAGATATGGGATGGCTTGGAATTGGCCTATGAAGGAACGTCCATTGTTAAGAAAAATCGTATTGATCTTTTAATACAAAAATACGAACTATTTTCTATGGAGCCTAATGAGACACTTGATAGCATATAAACACGGTTTTTAAGTATCATAAATGAACTAAAAAATCTAAGTCGCACTTTTCCGACTGAAGACATAGCTCGAAAAGTACTTAGGAGCTTAACAAAAAAATGGCGTCCCAAGGTCACTGTTATGGAGGAATGTCGTGATCTCACTAACCTCTCATATCAAGAACTCATTGGAGCCCTAATGGCTCATGAACTCACCTTAAATGCTGATGAAGCAGAAACGAGCACTCGAAAGAGTATGGCGCTCGCAAGTGAAAACAATGAGTCCGATCTAGAGGATGAAACTGTGTTGTTTGCCAAACGTTTTAGAAAGAAATTTTTCAATTTTAAACAAAATAAAACGCTCAACAACAATAAGTCTTCTAACAAAAAGTCTTCTGATTCGAAAATTTCTTTTGCAAATAGAGGTTGCTTCAAGTGTGATGATTCTGATCACATGATCAAAGATTGCCCCGCGTGGAAGAAAATAAAAGACAAAACCCAGAGAGACAAAACAACGAAAGAATTCAAGCAAGTCATGATGGCTTCATGCTGGGGAGATCTAGATACAGAGGACGATGAGGAATCCGAAGATGAAGAAGTCGCAAATCTATGCTTAAGCAATATAAGTTTAGATATTGTTAATGATTCAAGTTCAGAATTCTGTTTCATGGGAGAATCCGAATCTGGTGAAGATGAAGATGAGGTAAGTTATCTTGAACTTAAGAAACAAGTTAAGAAATTATCCAAAAGCGCTTTAGTTAAGTATTTGAACAATCGTTGGATCATTGTCATGAGCAAAGTCTTGAGTTAAAAGATTTAAAAGAGCAAATAATGGACATTGCTGAAGAAAATCAATTGCTTAAAGCAAAAGCCAAGAAATTGAAATCTAAAGCTACCGTTTGATGATACTGAAGCTTTGAATTCAATGGCAAATGATAAGAAGGCTCTTGAAGCTAAGATTATAGCTAATGAAGCGATAACTAAAGAGCAGAAACTCAACATTAAGCAACTTTAAGCCAAGGTTATAGCTAATGAAGCTATAACCATGGAATTGAAGAAACTTAATGAACTTCAAAAAACCGATATTTCAGCCAAGAATGGTACAATCTCAGATCATAAAAAGGAAATTAATTTTCTTAATAAGCAACTAAATGAAAAGGAGATTAATCAAGCAAATATCTCAAAACAATATGAAGAGAAAATCGCTACATTAAATAAGCAATTAAATAATCTCCGTGAAGGTAGTTCCTCTACGGAAATTAAGATTGATCATACAAAATGCAATGAAGAAATTCAATCTTTAAGAGAACTACTCCTTCATGCACGTAAGGTTCACGATAAATGGGAAGGAAGTACAAAGGTATTGAACTTCTTAACAGAACAATCCGATAACAACATGAAAATGGGATTAGGGCATGAATGCTATGGTCGCAAGGATCATTCTAAATGCAAGGCTACTCCCTCAGATCGAGATTTTAGAAAACGAAAGTACGTTGATTTACCTAAGTACTTAATTTGTACTTACTGTGGTGATAAAGGTTATATAAAGGTTAATTGTGTAAAACATGCACACGATATTCGAAAAAATGTTGAAACCTACAAAGCATGTGAAGTAGTAGTTGAAGACGACTACTCTACCGTTGATGAACCAAACGATAATGAAGAACGAAATAATGAGTTTCAATGGTTTTATGATATGAGTTTTGATTTTCAAAGCAAAAAGAATGTTCCTAAACAAAACACAAATGAAACATCTAAAACTCAAACGAATAATGTTAAGAAGTCTAGATCTTATCATAGAACACCTCAAAAGAAAAGGATCGTTAGACAAATTTGGGTTCGGAGAGACTTATTTTATAGAGAAACTAACATCAAAGGACCTAACTTAGCTTGGGTACCTAAAAATTGCCTTTAAATTATTTTGCAGATCGTGGTGAAAGAAAACAATCAGTGGTATTTTGACAGCGGATGCTTAAGACATATGACTGGAGACAAAAATCTATTTCTTTCACTCAAACCTTTTAATGGCGGCAAGGTTACCTTTGGAGACAATAAGAAAGGTAAAGTAGTAGGAATTGGCAAAATAGGCATTTCTCCTTCTCATGCAATTAGTGAAGTATAACTTGTAGAGGGTCTAAAACATAACTTACTAAGTATCTCACAATTATGTGATAAAAGCAACAAAGTCGTATTTCACTCATATGGTTATCGAATCATAATTGAGGGAACTAGTAATGTTATCCTTGAAGGACAAAGAAAGAGAAATGTATACATGATTAATTTAAATGCTATTCCTACTAACTCTTTTACATGTATGAAAGAAACTTTAAATGATCCATGTTTGTGGCATAAGAGGTTAGCACACATAAGTTTAACCATTTTAAACAAACTCAAAAGATGGGACTTGGTAGAGGGTTTACCCACAATCAAGTTCGATCAAGAAAGCTTATGTGACTCTTGTGCTCGTTGTAAACATGTAAGATCATCTTTTAAGCCTAAAAGAGTGATTAGTACAAACAATCCTTTGGAACTGGTGCACATGGATCTATGTGGACCAATGAAAGTAATAAGTAAAGGAGGTACGTATTTGTTTTGGTAGATGATTACTCGAGGTACGTTTGGCCTATCTTCTTAAGCTCCAAAGATGACACTTTTGATGAATTTGTTGTACTAATGAAGCTTGCTCAAAACAAATATAAACACAATCTGGGCTCTATTCGTACGGATCATGGCACTGAATTTGATAACAAATCATTTATTGAATATTGTAAGGAGAATGGGGTAGAACACAATTTTTCTGCACCACGAACCCCACAACAAAATGGTGTTGTTGAACGTATGAATAGAACACTGGAAGATATGGCACAAACCATGTTATTATGTAGTGGTTTGCCTAGAAGCTTTTGGGCAGAAGCTGTTAGTACTGCATGTTATGTACACAACCGTGCTATGATTAGATCAATCATTAAGAAAACTCCTTATGAATTACTCAGAGGACGTAAGCCAAACATATCACATCTTCGTTGCTTTGGGAGCAAATGTTATGTCCACAATAATGGCAAAAATCATTTAACTAAATTTGATCCTAGAAGCGATGAAGAGATATTTGTTGGTTACTCTAATCATAGCAAGGCATACAAGGTTTTCAACAAAAGAACTCTATGCATAGAAGAAAGCGTACATGTTATTTTTTATGAAAATAATATGTTTGATAAGGTTAAACAGGATGAGGAAGAAGATATGAATGAACCTGACTTCTATCTTTCCAGAGATGATCCTCCAGAGTTAGAAAAAGAAGAAGAAGAAGAAGAAGAAAATGAAATCGAAGGTACAAATGATGAATTAGGGAATCCTTCAAATGAGAAAAATAAGAGAACTGAAACAATAGTTGATGATACTATTGATTCTTCTCAAAAAGAAAAATTGGAATCTACGGTTATAACTAATGAAGCTATAACCACAAATATAGATCCCATGGTTGTAACTGAATCCATTATAACCCAAGGGTTGGATTCAGGGGGAACCAATTCTAACTCATTTGAAGAAGGAGAACCAAGTTCACATGATGATGTACCTGAAAATTCCAAAAAGTGGAGATACAAGGGATCACATCCTATGGAAAGTATACTTGGAAGTTTGAACCAAGGAGTTCAAACTCGAAGGAAGTTGAACAACTTTTGTTCATTCTACTCCTTCCTATCTACCGTTGAACCTTCCAATATTAAAGAAGCTCTTGCAGAATCTGACTGGGTTATAGCAATACAAGAAGAACTTCAACAATTTGAACGTAATAAAGTCTGGCATTTAGTGCCAAGACCTAAAAATCGTTCAATTATTGGAACCAGATGGGTTTTCAGAAACAAATTGGATGATACAGGGGTCATAGTTCGAAATAAATCCAGATTGGTGTTACAAGGTTACAACCAGCAAGAAGGAATCAACTATGATGAGACATTTGCTCCAGTGGCAAGGCTAGAAGCAATTCGTCTCTTAATTGCCTTTGCAGCACATAAGAAGATGAAGTTATTTCAAATGGACGTTAAGATTGCATTTCTTAACGGTTATTTGAATGAAGAAGTTTTTGTAGAGCAACCTCCTGGCTTTCTTGATCACAAGTTTCAAAATCATGTATACAAGCTTGACAAAGCTTTATATGGTTTGAAACAAGCCCCAAGGGCTTGGTACGATAGACTATCCAAATTTTTGCTTCAAAGTAATTTTAAAAGAGGGTCAATCGATAAAACCTTGTTTCTAAAGTCGGAAGGTTCTGATTTATTAGTTGTTCAAATTTATGTTGATGATATCATCTTTGGTTCAACTAACAATAAACTTTGTAACTATTTTTCAGATTTAATGACATCAGAATTTGAGATGAGCATAATGGATGAATTAAAGTTCTTTTTAGGACTTCGGATTCAACAAACAGATGAAGGTATCATGATACATCAACAAAAATACATCAAAGAATTAATCAGGAAGTTTGGTATGCAAGATGACAATCCCATGGATACTCCAATGGTTACTGATAAGAAACTAACCTTGTATAAAGATGGTAAGTGTGTGGATGAAACCACTTACCGAGGTACGATTGGCTCACTTCTCTTTTTAACTGCAAGTCGCCAGGATATAATGTTTAGTGTATGTGTGTGTGCACGATTTCAGTCATGTCCCAAAGAATCACATATGGTTGCAGTTAAAAGAATTTTAAGATATTTAATTGGTACACAAAATCTGTATTTATGGTATCCACTCGAATGCAATTTCAATTTAATTGGATATTCAGACGCAGATTATGCAGGATGTTCTCTAGATAGGAAAAGTACGTCAGGATTCGCTACATTTGTTGGACCTTGTATTATAACATGGGGTTCAAAGAAACAAAATTCAGTTTCTTTATCTACTACTGAAGCTGAATATATTGCTGTCGGACTGGTATGTTCTCAATTATTATGGCTTAAGCAACAATTATGTGATTATGGTATAGATGTAGGATGTATTTCTATTTTATGTGATAATACGAGTGCTATTATTATATCTAAAAACCCCGCACAGCACTCTCGTACCAAACATATTGATATTAGACACCATTTGCTACGCGGCCATGTTGAAAAAGGCAATATAAAACTAGAATTTTGTAGTACAGAAAATCAATGGGCGGATATTTTGATAAAGGCTTTAGCTAGAAAACGTTTTGAGATTTTACGATTGGAAATTGGTTTAATTGGTGGCAGTTAAATTCGTCATAACTATTTTATTATCTCAAATGACTGACTAGAAATAGACAAGATTGTATGACTGTGTCCGTATATTTTGTTGCAAGGGTATTTATGTTAAATATCTTATTATATTACATGAATTTTCTATCTTTGTGTATTATATATTTTTATCCATATGCAAACCATAAAATATCGTCACGATATTCTTTTGCTTTAATTTTGGCCGAAAAAAATTCAAGCAAATTCCTTTGCCAAATATTTTTATCTTGTGACTTGGTAAATCTCACTATATCTTACCATATCTTCATCAAAAGATTTACCTTATCATATTTTTACCTAAACCTAGATTCCTTTTACCATATTCTATTTCAAAAAAAAAAAAAAGGAAATAGCCGACTTAACACGGCACCTCAAACATCCTAACCTACCAAAACTCCTATTAATCAAACCTTATAAAAGAATTCAACTCCCTCATCTCACATCACCATCACTTTTCAAAAATACCCATGCACTCAACCTTCATCTCCCTCTTTTCAGTCATCACCATCACCAATCATGAAACCTACAACTCGATCAAACACCAAAACACATTCATCCAAACCCACATGCAACACTTCCAATGCACAATCCCCTCACCCACCTCCCTCTGCCAACCCGAAACCAAACAATCCCAACCATAACCGGAGTCCGCCGGAGGTCAAGAGAAAGAAAAGACGATTAAGTAAGGGTAAAAATAAGGCAAATGTTGAGGAGGATGATGTGGAGGAAATTCAAGAGATAATCGCTCGTGACGCTGCTAAGAGGACTCTGTTTCGGCACTCTATGTCGAAGGCTACTGTTACGGGTCTTGATCATCTTCGTCTTACCAAGGAGGAACGGGAATTGGTTCATCATGTGTCCGGTTTCAATATTCATGTCGGGTGTTCGTATCCCAAGAAGTGGTATGGTAAGTATGAAGCTTTAAAGTTCTTTGATACTTTCTTGAATTTTTAAGGGTGGGTTACGATTAGTGAGTTTTCGGGTCCTGTTTATCCTATTGAAGTGATTCAGTTTTATGCCACTGTGTCGATTAAGGATGGGTATTTGTGTGTTGTTGTGAGTGGGGAAGTTAAGATCTCCATTGATGATTTTTGTGCTCTGTTTTCGGTTCCTGATGATGGGGCCGAAATTAACCCGAGTGCAAAATGAGGTACCTTGACCTAGGGTGAGAAGGAGGTTGTTAAGAATTATTTTGAGGTTGATGCTAAGGGTGGTAGTCGTTTGTTGGCGGGCAATTTATCGCCCAAATTAAAGTTCTTCCTTAATTTTTTATGGAATACTATTGTGCCTCGCCGTGGTGGTCGAGACAAATTATCGACTTATGAGATGTTTGTGGTTTATAATTGGATGGAGGGAAAGAAAGTTAGCCTTCCACTGTTAGTCTTTCACCGTATCATACAAACCGCGATGCTAGTAACCGAGGGCAAGGTCTATACCACTATATACTTGCCGTGTGGTATGCGGGTATCTCGGCTTTTGGAACATAAGGGAATGGTTAGTCCTACAAGTTATGGTGTGAGTGCTAAAGATGAGATGAGTGATACTCATTTCAAATTAATTAAAATTTCAGCTTGTGGTCCAGAATTGGTATTTCAAACCAAGGGTAACTCGGAGGATAAATCGTAGGGTTTAGAGGCCATGGAGAAAAAGCTCGATGCTTTTATGGTGTCGGTTAATGAGAAGCTAGAGGCTCAATCAAAGTTGGTTGAGAGCTTGGTCTCGGGTATGGCGACGGGAAAAGGTGTGGGATCGTCTAGCTCGGGTGTTAGTAATGAGGAATTGGTAGCTCGACTTATGGCCTTTGAGGCAAAATTGGACGTGACTCTCAAAGCTATAAATCGACAATCAAACACGGTTGCGAGTTTTGCAACTCAAGGAGGAGCTTTGTTACAAGTCGGTCGTGAGATGCGAGAAGAGATGTGACAAATTTATGAAGCTACTCGGGCTTTGGCATTGAAAATTACTAACTTCGACATTTGTTTTGTGGCTCAAGCAAATAATGTGCGCTCATGCCTTAATCATCTTGATTCTCTCGAGTATCGGACTAGACCCGGTTATGTTGATCCTACCCAAGTCCAACACCCATAAGCCCATCTCCCTTTCCCTTGTTTTTCTAGGATTAGTACTTTATTTTGAATAACACATCATTCGGCCCATTTTGGCTTTTGTCTATTCGGCCCATGTGGCTTTTCTATATTCGGCCCATATGGTTTGTTCTTGGATAATTTTATTTTGTGTGCCTAGATTACCTATTCTCGTTTTATTAATTCGTATTTGCATGACTATTTCTTTCCTCAACTTATATTATTCTAGTTGTTTTATTTCTTGTTCTTGTCTTTTCGATGATGTCAAGAGAGGGAAGAAATTGTATGACTTGAATTATTGCCTAAGCTTGCTCCTTGTCAAGATCTTTAATCTCTTAAGGGGTTCCATGCTATACCTTTGAATATAAAAAGTTTGTTCTTGTGATCAACCTACTATAGCTTTGGTAGTAGTATGTTGAGGGGGAACTTGAGTAACAAATCATAGGAGACTTGCCATCATCAAAAAGGGGGAATTTGTTGGATCATATTTATAAGTTTTGATAATGACAAGTATTATGATTTGCAATATGTTATATACTTGTGCTTGTAATTATTTGTTTAATGTTGCATATCTTTGTTGACAATTACCTGGAAAGCTTGATTGTGGTTATAGCATATGACGAAATTCTCATGAAGAAATTAGAGCTTGGCAATCAAGTTTGGTTATGGTTGTTTTGCCTATAACCATAGAAGACTAAATCAAACAAAACAATATATTATTTAATGGGAGCTCAAGATGAAGAGTTTCTAGATCAAGATGAAGAAAAGGACCTATATTTGAAGATCTCATGAAGATTAGGGATATAGGATTTCATTCTATAAATGGTATGAACAAAATGGTTTTTTTGAGAAAGTATGGTTATAGCTATTTTATCTCTAACCTTACCTATCAAAGTTCATGGTTATAGCCATTTGACCTATAACCATGAACGACTTATAAGAGAGCACAATCTAGGCTTTAGATTCACTTATTATTTCGAAAATTAAAGTAATATTTATACTATATCTTTTCTAGATAAAATTAGTAATATAGATTATATTAATCTTACTGATTTATCATACAACTTATGGGTTGTTATATAATCTAGGGTTTCTAATCATATTATCTTAGTTTTATAATTTAAAACTAATTATTATTAGGGTTTCAATTAGAGTGAAATGGATTATGGCCATATCACCTTCTAGTCGAAAATATCCTAGTAGTAATTAGGGTTTTTAAATAAAAGGTATTTTGTAGATAAAAATAAAAGATTTGACCTGGCCCACCTCAAGGATTTTCGAACCTAAGGGGACGGCTAGGGTTTCGAATTTTTAACCTAGTTTTAGGTTTTTCTACTCCTATAACTTCAAAGCATGCTTCATTCTATGGACCTTATTTGCATCAGTGAGTTGAGGATGTAGTGGGCTTGAGTGTGGTTTCAATAAACCTGCACAAATCCATGAGTGGACTGTTCCCACTGAAACTCCAGTGTTTTTTGAGACCCTTTCCATGGTGTCTCTTTTTTTCCATTCTAGTGCTTTTATGAGCTCTAGGTCAGGTAGTATACGTTTCCTATTCTTGTTGCCAATTCTTTTGCTTTTTACATCTAACTTTTGACCAACTATTCTTGATGTTTTTGTAAGCTTCCATATATAAGAAATTGTTCTTTCCTTGACTCCAAACCTGACAGCTACTTCCTTGAATGCACCACGAGACAGTTTCCCTTCTTCTGACTGCTAGAGCAAGTAAATCGCTACTTCTTCCCTACCATCTTCTGAAAGACACTTACCTGGCATTGTAATGAGATGTTTGTGTAATTTTTATGACTGAAAACTGTAATTTTTGGACTGAAAACTGTAATTTTTGGACTGAAAACTGTAATTTTGGTTAACACAAATCTGTAATTTTTTTAGAGGAAGTAGAGTGTAGTTTTGTTGGCTCAAGAAATATGTAATAATGTAGGATGGATTCAAGTTATGTAAAGGAGCAACTCAAGCTGCTGATTTGATGGGTTTTGAAGGGAAATGTTAGGATATTTAAACTTCTCTCACATTTGATGGGGAAATGTAAACAGAGGGAAATGTTAGGATATTTGGAGGGAGTTTTAACTCACTAATGATATGCTTAATCAATCTTGATTTCCTCCCTAATAAAGCAG